>NC_044978.1:89584007-89891506 GCF_008728515.1 Papio anubis
TCTGACCTCTTTGTTTAAATCACACTTTAGACTTACTCATTCTTTTGGTGTGGGGCCTTTTGTACAATTGAGCCAGTAAATTTGCTTTTTACTTATATTGAGGGGAAAGGAGTACAGCAGGCAATTTGGAGAGTGAAAAAGACATTAAACCAGAAATTTAAAGATAGGATTCATGGTCCCAGATTCGCCACTAACCAGCAAAGTGACCACAGATTAATTGTTTTATTGCCTAGATTTCAGTCTGTTTATCTATAACCTGATGAAATTGACTTAAGTGTTAGCTGATATTATTCAGTTAATCTATGTATCTCTGTCCCACATCAATTCTCTTAGATTAAAGGGTGGTGATCCACTTTAAATTTTGAAAAAAAAGTCAACAAGAAAACAATGTGTATTTCATTTTCTTAAAAGAGACTTATTTGGCTTTTACATACTCTTGAAAAAAGAATGAACTTGAAGACTATTAACTAAATCATACCTAAAATTTTATAACATTATTCTAATGATGATTTTAAAATTATACCTGAGGACAGTATTAAAAGCAGGTGACTTGCTTACAGGAACTCAAGTCTGTTGATACCCTCCCAGCCTTGTAAGATGTCTAGACTGAGTTTTTGTTAATCTCCTTAAATCTCTGCACTTAAGCTAGAAGTTTTTAGTTGGTAGAGACAGACCAATCTCGAACGCTTCCAAAATAATACAGCTGTCTTCATCCAGTTTCTCACACTCTTTCTCCAAGGAGCCTATGTGGCTCCCTGGTTGTCAAGATATGTTACATAGCTTAGTAACGTGGTAACATTCCTTAGAAAAATCTGAGTTCTAGAACCTCTCACCTACTATTCTCAGACCTCCAGTTACTCACTTGACAAAACCATGTGGCCACAAATGACTTTCCTCAATTTTGAACATATAATAGAGTTAAATCCAATGCAAGATAAAGAAAAAGAAGAAAAATAAAACAAAGAGCAATATAAATCAAATTTATAATTTTTCCCACAATTCTGCTTAAAGAACAGTTATGATATAACCAAACTTAGCTTAATCCAAAACCAACGGGGAGAAGGTATACATGCTTTTAAGGAGTTTCTAATAATTGTGAATGGAATACACTGCTCTGGTAGTCAGGATGTCTGTGCTAATGACCTGTTCAACAGCCATGAAAAAATATTGAAATGTTAATGAGAAGTCATAGAGAAACATACACGCATGTACATGTGGTGCTTCACAAGACTTTTCAGAATACACATGATTTTGAATTTCTGAATTACTATCTCTGAAAGCAATATAGACAATTTCTGAAAGGCAAATACTAGCTTAAAACAATGCAAGGATAGAGCCTAATTGGTCTGTTTTCTTGACTGGCCCAAGAATTAAAGGCTTAATTGCCTTTACCTATAACCCATTCTTATGCCCTATGCCTCCCTGTTTTACTGTAGTTTATGGGGGATTTTATGGGAGATCTAATTGACTTTCTAAGGTAATTTTTATATTTTGAGATTTTTAGTTTTCACTTTGTATCAGTTGAGAAACTTTTTTACACAGCTAATAACAGAGAGCAGAAATCGTGTTTTAAGTAAGATAGAAAACATGTATTTCTTCCTCACATGAAAGAGTTCAACCGTCTAGGGTTGCTATGGAAGCTTTATGAAGCATCATTATGGACCTCGGCTTCATCTGTGTTTTAGGTCCATCTTTCTTAATATTTGGCTTCCATTTTTGAAATTATCCCTTATTCAAGATGGTTCCTGAAGTTCCAGTCATCCAAGATGGATGCTATATTTGCACATATCAAATCTGTGCTCCAAGCAGGAAACAAGAGGAAGGTTGCAGAGGTAAGGGCTGAGAAGGGCACATGCTAGCTATCTGCTCTCTTTGTAAGAGCCTTCTCATGAGTCTCAGACGATAATCTAGGTTGCATTGACCACTTATAGCCACAAGGAAGGATAGAAAATGTAATTTCTTAACAGGGCACACTGACATCCCATTCTAAAACAGGGGCTCTAACAAGAGAGGGAGAAAGTGTATATTAGGTTATAAAAAGCAATCTCAACCACAGATCCTTACATTAATACCTAATTCTGTGTAGGAGAAGTCTACACTCTGTGTGCTGTGCTTTCCCTTAGAGAGGGCCACTAGAGATCAACATGTACTTGGCTATGTAACTATGTTATTTTCTGTTTATGAAGCCCCATGGGGAATTTTCTTGTCTCATTACTAGGGGAAAAAAAATGATTCAACTGGGTTGTTTGCATTAATTCTGTCAGAATAAAAAAGACAGGGGTTGCTCTGCTGCACTTCTCAGGGTAGCACAGGTGTCCTTGTTGCCTTGGATACTCTATTATTTTAGCAATTAAAATAGATGGAGAGTTTTTTTTGGAATATGTGCATATATTTATGAATGGTAATTAGTGATTTTTAAACATTATCTGGGGGTCATGATAAGCAGGAAATCCACAGGTTGTTCATTGCCCACAGATATTTTGAAAATTGTTATGGACTGAGTTGTGTCCCCCAACAAATTCATATCTTAATCTCTAACTCCCAGTGTGACTGTATTTACAGATGGGGCCCTCAAGGAGATGATTAAGGTTAAATAAGGTTATAATGGTTGGACCCTAAGCTTATAGGACTGGTGTCCTTATATGAAAAGGAAGAGACACCAGAGCCCTCTCTGTCTCCTTGCATGAGCTGGCCATGTTAGGACAAAGCAAGAAAGGGACATCTATCACCAGAAAGTGGCCCCTCACCAGACATTCAATCTGCCAGTGCCTTGATCTTAGCCTTACCGGCTTCCATAACTGTAAGAAATAAGTTTCTATTGTTTCTAAGCCACCCAGTCTAGGGTATTTTGTTATAGCAGCCCAAATTGACTAAGACAAGGCTTCACCAAAAACTAAGCCTGCCAGTACCTTGATCTTGGATTTTCAGCCTCCAGAACTTTGAACGTATAAATTTCTGTTGTTGAAGCCACTCAGTCTATTGTACTCTGTAATGGCAGCACAAGCTGACTGATACAAGTGTAAATATCCAGGATACTCTGTAAGGTCTGCTCTTTCCATGAATATTCAGTGTGGCCACATCTCAGAGCTGTGAACTAGTTAGGCCTATTCACTTTGATCACCTAAAATCTTTCTCACTTTGCATTTACTATAAAAATGTCACAGGTGTCTGATTAACATATGAGAAAGCAATGTAAGTGATTTCTGAAAGGAAAAGATGCTAATTTAACATAATGGAAGAATAAAATTTAATTTCATCTGGTACCTTGACCACCTATATTCTGTTCTATCAATTTTGAAAGCATATGATTCAGTTTTGAATTTGTAACAAATATCTACAATCACAGAAAACAGTACTTTTCACTCTGTGATCTGCAGAGCACAACAAAAATGCTGACATAAGTGTCATAGAAAGAATTCTACAATGGCCACCAAGACCTCCCCCGCATGGTGTACATACTCTGTGTTATTGCCTTCTCTTGAGTGTGGGTAGACCTATTAATATGATGACTATCACTCCTGCAATTAGGTTGCATTTTCTGGCAAGGATGAAGAGATTTTACAGGTATGAAGTTCCTAATCAGAATGACTTTGAGTTTATTAATCTCTGTAAATCAAAAGAAAATTATTTTGGCCTGGCCCAACCTAATCAGATAAGCCCTTTAAAATAAGATTTAGGCCTTCCCCACTATCAGAGATGCTCCCTTGCTGACCTTAAAGAAGCAAGGTATTACGAGTTCTAAAGCTGAGAGGAAATGAACCTGCAAACAAACATGAGAGTTTGGGAGAAGACCTCAAAAGAAGACTCAAGCCACAGCACATACCTTAATTGTGGCCTTTTGACAGTTCTCACCCAGCCTTTTCCAAAGACTTCCTGTTAGTCATGCCTTCCTCTAAGAATATGAGTAACTGAAAACTTCAAAAGAATTAAAAAGAAGCTCTTCAAAAAAGGTGAATACACCCTTAGAGTTCTCTTCATGGGTTAAAATCTGGGTTCACATTGGATAGGTAGAAAATATAAAGCTTCAGACCAGGCATGGTGACTTATACCTGTAATCTCAGTGTTTTGAAAAAGTGAGGTGGGAGGATTGTTTGAAGCCAGGAGTTCAAGACCAACCTGAGCAACATAGCAAGACCCTGTCACTACATAAAATTTTTAAAAAAGAAAATATAGTTTCTTGTTAGAAGAGCACTGTAGCAAAACTCCTAAGCCCAGTTACTTACCTTGTTATTGTCCAGTCATAGCCAACCCCATATGATCATCTTAGAGCCTCCTTTGGCAGGCATAGGCGTCCCTGTGGCTTATAACATTCTCTGGCTGATAACATTGACTTTTCTGTTCTTCTCAGGAATTATGTAATTAGATGGATTAAGATTATCTCTAGAGTCTCTTCTGTCACTATGATTTGATTTTGTTTTCTTCTGTGAGGTAGAAGAATATTATTTTCAGACACAAAAAAATAAAAATACAACAAAACTGCCTTTGAAATTTGTCATTCCTTGATATCAAAAGATGATGGAACAGGAAGTTCTAAGCCCTTATCTCCCTACAGAAACAACGAAATACTTAACAATGATAAGTTAACAATGATATGCAGAGCAAAATACCTTTATACATATTTCAGATTGCAGTTAAGAAGTACCCCCTGATGAGCAAAAATACTGATATCGGCCACACTGAAATGAGTTGGAAGAGCAATTTACTTTACCATCAGCCCCTCCCCCAATTTGGCACAGCTCTGCGCTGGGAGAAATTGCCTCAGCTTGTGGATGCTCCATTTAGGAGTAAAAAGAGAGTGCAGTATATATTCATCATTCCTGGCATTTTGGCCCAGTGCCCAAGGGACTTCTTTCTGCCCTGCCTCGCTCAGAACACTTAGAGAATCAGAATAGTTTAAATTCCTAGGGGAAGTCAAGAATAAAGAAAAGAGGTGAGTAGTTCACCGCAGCTGGCACAATTCTGCAAGATTGGGAAAAGATACATAACCCTTAAACCTCTTCCCCAGGAGGGAAGGAGGGAAGTGAAGTATACATATCCCTAGAAAAAAAATGAGAGGCTCCCAAAATCTCTAGCTAGGCTGATTGGTGAAGGGCTTTCCATGTTGAACTCAGGCCTAACGAATGGGAGAGGTGGACATTTCTTCAAATATACAGACATCAACACAAAGCTACAAGAAATACAATGAGTGGGACAACTGTGACACAAACAAGAAAGAAAAGCACTAGCAACTGGTCTTAAGAAAAGAGAGATGTGTGAATTGCCTGACAATTCAAAATTCTCATTTCATAAAAACTCAGTGAGTTATATATGGCAATGCAGATAAACAACTAAATGAAATCATAAAAATAAAACATAAACAAAATGAGAATATCAAAAACTATAAAAAAGAGCCAAACAGAAATTCTAAAGATAAAGAATATAAAAATTGAACTGAAAATTTTACTAGAGGGACTAAACAGCAGACTAGATCAAGCAGAAGAAAGGCTCAGTAATTTTTGAATACATGTCATTTAAAATTATCCAGTCAGGCTGAGCATGGTGGCTCATACCTGTAACCCCAGCACTTTGGAAGGTTGAGGCAGGTGGATCTCCTGAGTTCAGGAGTTTGAGATCATCCTCGGCAACATGGTGAAATCTTGTCTCTACCAAAAATACAAAAAATTAGCCAGGCATGGTGGTGCCTCTGTGATCCCAGCTCCTGGGTGGGAAGGAGGTGGGAGAATTGCTTAAACCTGAGAGGTAGAGGCTGCAGTGAGCCAAGATTGTGTCACTGTACTCCAGCCTGGGTAACAGAGTAAGACCCCTTCTCAAAAAAATAAAAAATTTTAAAAAGTATCCAGTCATAGGAACAAAGGTAAAAAGAATGAAAAAGAGTGAAGAAAGACAAAGGGATTTATGGAACACTATCAAGCAAATTAATATATGAATTATGAATGTCTCAGAAGGAGAAGTGAAAAAGAAAGAGACAGAAAGCTTATTTAAAGAAATAATGATTGAGCCAGGTGTGGCAGTGGATGCCTCTAGTCCCAGCTACAAAGGAGGTTGAGACAGGAGAATGGCTAGAGCCATTGTAGTGTGCTATGATTATGTCTGTGAAGAGCCACTGCACTCCAGTCTAGTTAACATAGCAAGATCTCATCAAGAAAGAAGGAAGAAAAGGAAAGAAGGAAGGAAGGAAGAAAGGAAGGAAGGAAGGAAGGAAGGAAGGAAGGAAGGAAAGAAAGGAGGGAGGGAGGGAGGGAGGGAGGGAAGGAAGAAGAGAAGGGAAGGGAGAGAAAGAGAAAGAAAAAGAAAAAGAGAAAGAAAGAGAGAGAAAGAGAAAAAAGAAAGAAAGAAAGAAGGAAGGGAGGGAGGGAGGGAAAGAGAAATAAAGAGAGAAAAAAGAGAGAGAAAGAAAGAAGAAAGGAAAGAAAGAGAAAGAAAGAAAGAAAGAAAGAAAGAAAGAAAGAAAGAGAGAGAAAAAGAAAGAAAGAGAGAAAGAGAAAAAGAAAGAAAGAAAAGAGAAAGAAGGAAGGAAAGAAGGAAGGAAGGAAGGAAGGAAGGAAGGAAGGAAGGAAGGAAGGAAGGAAACGGAATGGAGAAAGAAAGTAGAAAAACAAAGAAGGAAGGTTGGTTGAAAACTTCTAAATCTGGAGAGGGAAATCGTCACCCAGACTAATGAAGTTCAAAAGATCCCAAACAGTATAAACCTAAGCAAATCCACACCAAGACACAATATAATCAAATTTTCAAACGTGAAAGAGAATACTGAAGGCAGCAAAAGAAAAGTGACTCATGATGTACAATGCAGCCTCCATAAGCCCATCAGCAGATTTTCCAGGAGAAACTTGCAGACTAGGAAGGAGTGGAATGATATATTCCAAGTGCTATGGGAGTTTGTTATTTTTCCCCAAGATATCAGATTGGAGGCATTGTTAGCTTGCCTCTCCCACTTGGAAAGACAAAATAGTGTGTAGAGATTCACACATGAACTTTCTTCCAAGAAGCAAACACGAGAACGTCATAAGAAAATTGAAAGTCACAGACTATTGAAAGCATTGGGCTGTAGCTTACACTGTGAGCCAACTAGAAAACTGTAAGTCCCCAGAATGTGAGAAGGGGATAGACTACCTCTGGAACATACACTCCCACTGGGAAACCTGGCAATCCAGGCCATGGAGAAAGGTCTTAACTCTACCCAGTGCTGGAGCTGACTTAGTGAGTGGTGGGGAGTATATGAGAAGAATTGGCATTAGGACAGGCTTTATATTCATTTTCAGTCTCCAGCAGGGGTGGAGGGAAGCCATTCCTGATCCTACCTCACAGGGGATCTTGCAGAAATCTACCAGCTAACTCAGGTGGCGGTCACAGGTAGAAAGAAGCTCCCAACTGCGATTCATGATATGATCTTCAGTGGAGACAAACCCCCTTGGCCAGAACTGAGGTTTGAGTGGGAAGTGTGCTGCAGCTACAAGCACAGGAGCTGGGCGCCCCTGCTTCACAGGCAAACAAGGAGAGGCATGGCCTAAAAACCATGGTTGCTGTCTCCTTGGGGGAAGAAATATGACCTGGGGCAGTTATGAGTTCTGAGCACAGTCTATGTGGAACCTAGCAGGCTGCTGCTAGTGGAATGCTGCAAGTGTGAGACTGGCCTTGCCTAGTGAGTGGGAGCTGGGTGGAGCTTATGGCCACCTTCTACTCTCCAGTCTCCATGTGGACTCTTCTGTACAGTAGAGGCAACTGTGCTCTTCCCCGGAACATTACTCTGGTGGCTAGAGAACTGCTCTACAGTCACCAATGGGACCACTGCTTTTGCTCACATGTGGAGGGCAGAGCGCAGACTTGCATGACCCAGCTCCCACCTGCCTTTGCCCTTCTAACTACCCTGGCAGCTTAACATAAAGGACAAAACCTTTGTGGGTTCTGTGTGGCCCCATCCATTTCCTAAGTCACCAGAGTACATCTTCTGGATAACATAAGGCAAACACAAATCCCTCTGCTACCACTGCAGCTGGTGCTTCTTTACAAGCGCCACCTCCTGGCTGGAGGCCAAGTGCCGCAGTTCATTACAGTCTCTACAGGCACAATGACAGTGTGCAGGATGGAGAAAATTTGTGTGTGACCTCAGCTATCACCATTGCCTGTATCATCCTGGCTAACCAAGAGGTCCTGAGTCTGTCCACGTGACCAGTTCCTTACTAATACAACTGACATTTGAGAAAGCCAACAATACAGTAAGGCAACTTGTATTCAAGGAATCTCACAAACTCTATGTCACTCCGCTGCCACCCTTTTCAGAGCTGGCGCTGATACCCACTGCTGGGCACCCTGAATACAGATCACATCACTGGACCCCTTACAGACATTCCCCAACACTGCTCTGGAGTGTGGCAGCCCCACTGGGCAGCTAGACCCAGAAGAGCAGCAACATTCATAGTAGTCTGGCTCTAAGGGACTCCCACTCCTAGGGGAAGAGGAAGTGCACCACATCAAGGGAGCACCTCTTAGGACAAAAAAAAAAAAAAATCCAGATGGTAGGCCTTAAGTTCTAGAATTTTCTACTTGTGGGAAGTTTCTTTCAGCAGAGGCAGAAGTGCAGTGCTGGGCTCGGTGGAGAAAATCTGCAGCTCCACTCCAGCAATGAGGCAGTCCTGGTGCTCCTGAAGGGTCTTGGAGAATGGGACTTCTTTTCCCCCTCATCCACTACTGCAGATACAGCTGGGGCTCCTCCCACAGGAGCTTGGCATGGATGTGTCTGTAGACGGCCTTTCTGGAACAGTTCAGGGTGTCTGCAACCTCACAAGAGGAGTGCCTTCCAGGTGCAGGCTTGCATGAGGGCTAGAGTCACACTCCCTCTCTACATGGAACATCGGCATTCTTGCAAATGAAAAGAGGTGCCTGCCTGCTCTGAATAGCCATGACACTGCATCAGGAGTGTGACTGCCAGGTGGATTGCCTTCCTGCTGAACTGAAAGGGGAGCTGAGGTGGCTCTGTCCCTTCCCCTGAAAAGACCTTAGTGCATTTCACAAAGAGCTCCCCCAGCTGTCGCTATCAAGGCTAGGACCTCTGCCCACGATTGGGTATTGGGTTTGCCAACCTGCGTTAACCACAGCTGGTTTTAACCCATGGATACCTCCCCTCCTGGCCTGAAGCCCGAACTTTTCAACCCAGTAAATAAAATGCTGGGGGAACATAAATAAACAAAGTACCTACCACTGGAGGATGAGATAAGCTTCAAGAGACCTCTGCCATTCCAACCACACAGGACACAGTGAACCTGCACACAAACTAAGCACATTACTACTACAACCAGCATCTGAAAAGCCACCATACAAAGACTCTATATAACCAAGGAACTCGTTTAGAGTCTCCACCCTTGAAAGCACCCAGAGCTGAACTAGGTTACCATAAACTAAAAACATTAAAGTAACATCCTCAAGGGGGAATTTTTTTTAAAAATCACAGACAAATACAAAAGAACCTGGGTCCTCACATTTAACCCTCTATCTTGAGCACACTATGGAAAATTAGCTCATTGGATTAGCTAGTTAAGATCTTGGAAAGGACAAAGACTTGTTGAGACGTAGGACCAATTGGTTTTGAGTAGTCATCTGACACAATGGGAAAAGGCTGGGGAAAATGGCATTAAACCTGGATAACTAGGTGAAAGGAGAGAGGGGATTGCTTGAGGAGGGCACTGCACCCTAGGAGTGGACGGGGCAGGCTGACACAGGCTGGTGTGTGTAGTGCGTGTGTTCTTTCTCACACCAGATAGTGAGCCTCTCAATACCAGGTCCTGTGTCTTACACACCTTCATATTCCTTGCTGTGATCTACACACAGCAGTACCGCACATACTGCATGTCAGTTAGTTGAGGTCCTGAAAAGGGAATGTCCTAAAAAAGACTCTGATAAAAGGAGAAAGATGGGGGAATTCTGAGATAGACAGGGCAGTGGGAGTGGGTCAATTTTGAAACAAGAAGAAAGGGAAAGGCCTTAATAAAAGAATGGAAGAGAAAGAAAAAGAACTGACAATGACAGAAATAGAGGTAGAGCAGAGACTGAGATCTGGAAGAGTCAGTTAGTGGACAAAAAGAGAGAAAGCAAGGAGAGTGTAGATGTGGTTGTTAGATCAGTGTGCCCCTTAGACTGTTGCCTCAGAGGGGATAGAAATGGAACCCACAGCAAACAGTTGTCACTCATGGTGCTTAATCTGTATGAAACCTTTTACCTCCATCATAACATCTACTTTTTAAAATATCTTATGAAGCACCTATTATCTACATTGTAGAGATTAGAAAACTGGCACTCAAAGAGGTGAAGTAATTTGCCCTTATAGCAAATGCATTAAACTGAGCTTTACCAGATTCCAAATCCAGTGCTCTTACCGGTGACAAGTGGACAGTGAATTGCTGCCAGACCCATGCGTCCAGATTCTGCTGTGGTGGAGAGAATTGACGATGCTGTCTGAATACAGCTCTGAGAGTACCTCCCGAGAGTAGTGCAGGGTTTTTTGTGACTTACAGCTTTCTCCTCCTGCTAAGAATCCTATACAGTAAAGAGCAGGGCCACCAGAGTGAGACATTGGAGCTTTGATTCTGCCAGTTACATGTGACCTTTGACTTCAGCACTTGGCCACTCTGCATCTATTTTATTATCAGGAAAAGAAGGATCTGAGAGGACCTATTTCATTGCATTGGCTGCAGAGAAGCCAGCGTTTGTAAAGTTCTTAGCACATAGCCTGCTCAACACAGGGCCACTACAAATATTATAAACTTTTCCCCCCATAGTCTGTAGAAGGAAGTCAATAGGCTCTGTGGGGGCTGCAGGTTTGGGAAGGGAACCTAGGCACCTGAGTTTAGGTCAGAGCACAGTGAATAAGACCAAATTAAAGGGAAAATGTGTGGAATGCTGTAGCCAGTTTGGGTTTTGGGATAGACCAAGAAAATGTGCTTACATCTAAAACCAAGTTTGACAAAGTAGGAAGAGTTGAAGTAGATATTGAGAGATATCTAATCTAATCTTGTGGGAGAGGTTAGAAAGTGCCTCTTCCAATTATATTGTGGCCAGACAGAATACAGTGGGTGGGATCCTTAAATGCTTCTCCTCTTTTTCTTATTGTATTGTGTCTGACTTCTTTAGCTTTATTTGTAAAATTTACCCCTGCTGTTGGGGGCAGTTTTAGTTGATTTTAATTTCTGCATAGTATCCCATTATAGAATATACCATAATTTGTGTATTTATCCATTCTCATGTTGATGGACATTTGGATTGTGTATAAATTTGGCTGTTATGAATAATATTTCTATGAAAATGTTTGTGCATGCATTTTAAGTGGACACATATTTAGAAATGGATTGCTAAGTCATAGGTTGTGTATCTTCAATTTAGTAGATAAGGCCAAAAGTTTTTCAATCCAGTAGTATCAATTGATATTCCTGTTAGTAGTGTAAGAGGATTCCAGTTTTTCCATATCCTTACAAACAATTGGTATTATAAGTCTTTTTAAATTTTAGACAGTTTAGGTGGTGATTATCTAATTGTGAATTATAGATTTACAGTTTTTACTTATTTGAAATATAATTTGCCTATAAAACTCATCTTTTTACAAGTGCACAGTTGAATAATCAGTTTTGACAAATGTATTCAGTCATATAATACCACTACAATCAAGATATAGAATGTGTCCTTTAATGCATAGTTCCCTCCCTTTTCTTGGCAGTAAGTTCCCTTCCCTCATGTCTATGACCATGCAACCACTGCTAGGACTGAATGTTTGTGCTCCTTTAACATTCGTATGTTGAAATTCTAACCCCCAAGGTGATCACGTTAAAAGGGGCCTTTGGAAGGTGATTAAAACATAAATGGATTAGTCCCCTTATAAAAAACCCCAGAGACATCCCTTGTCTCTTCCATCATGTGAAGGTACAGCAAGAAGACATCAACTATGAAGCAGAAAGTAAGCCCTCACTACACAATGAATCTGCTAGCACCTTGATCTTAGACTTCCCAGCCTCCAGAACTGTGAGAAATTAATTTCTGTTGTTTATAAACTACTCCATTTATGGCATTTTGTTATAGTAGCCCTAACCAACAAGGACAACCGCTAATCTCTTCTGTTCATATGATTTTACATTTTGAGAATATTATACAAATGGTTTGTAACTTTTGGATATGGCTTCTTATATTTTGCATAATGTTTTGGAGATTCATCTGTGATGCTGATTATATTGTAGTTATCTCCCTTTTATTGCTGGGTAGTATTCCATTGTTGGGATACACCACAATTTGTTCATTCATATACCAGTTGATGAATATTTGAATTGTTTCCAGTTTTTTATTATGATTAATAAAAGTGTTATGAGCATTTTTGTGCCAATTTTTGTGTGGAAAGTATGTTTTCATTTCTCTTGGGCAGATACCTAGTAGTAAAATTGCTGTGATAAATTTGCATGTTATCTGCTCTTTGGAATAGGAAACTGCAGTAGAAGTATATCTGCTCACTTAAATGTTTCCTTAATATTACTATTGGCAATGACAAAACCAAGTACATAAAATATACATATCATTTTATTTAACATACTAGCTTACATACAAGACATCTATGACCTAGACAAATCCAGGAACTTATACAAGGTGACAAAAACCTTGTCAGAGTTGAAATTCCAACTAAGGCTTATTGAACTAACACTCATATTTTATTCCCAGTCTCTGTTCCACACAGGGAGTAGTTGTTGTTCAGATTCCTGCAGATTGATTTAAAGTATCAGCCAAATCAATAATGGATGTAAAAGTGCTCTGCAAATGATAAAGCAATATGCAAAGTTTGATGTTACTATGACATGAAAAATTTGATTAGAGGTGCCAGATGATACAACAACTCAACAGACTTGGCTGCAGAGCACAATAAAGCTGTGAGGGAAGCATGGTTAATGATTAAGAGCATGGACCTTATAATTAGACAAACTTGAATTTGAATCCTGCCTCTGCTTTGTATTAGATGTCTGGTCTTATAAAGTTATGTAAACCCTCTTTGGGTTAGATCTTCACTATATACAGGAAAATAAAACCTGTTGGATGAGGATTCCATGAAGACTGAAAGAGATAATATTCAATGGCTAGCACAGAGAAAACTCGTACTTAGTATATAACAATATTTACTACTGGTTGATTCTTTTGAATGAAATATTTTTCTAAGGAGGAAGTAGATTAACTGTTCGCAAGTAGCATATATCAAATTTATATTTATTCAGATCCCTGCAAAGACATGAAATCAGAGGAAAGGAAACGTAAGCACTGCTGGGAGCCCTTTAACCTTAAACCATTTTAGTTATCCTTTTAATTATGAGTTACTGTATGGGAAGGCTTAGTTGATAACCACTTATGAACAAGAATAGAACATAGATTATGGACTTGGAAAGAAGAATCAAAAAGATATGAGCAGTTTTAAAAGGGAGCCCTTGGCCTCTTTCCCACTGTTGATTACTGTTAGTTTTGAATCCAAATGTCTTCTAGGTCATTTTTATCATATTTGACAGAGGTTGCCTATCATTTACTAGTAGTGTGACATAGGGGAGTAACATATGAGCATTCAATCAGTTTTAACTACAGGTGTTGAGAGTGTGGGTGAGTAGTAAAGGGACCTGGATGAGAAAACTGACACTATAGATAGATGGAGCAATTTGGCAGCCCTTCTGCTCAATGAACATCTGCCTTAGAGTGAGAGTGACAGGAGAGATATGAATCTGTTTTTCACTGAGCAGATCTCAGTTACCTTGCAGCTCCCATGGGGCAATCCTCTTGCTTCATTCCTTGATTCTAGTGTTTAAAGATCAATAATTGTTTTTTGTAACATGATCATAAATAGAAGTTAACTTCATGATCTTTGTGCTCAAATGAAGAAATAGAAAATCTGTTTCAAAACTGGTAGAAAATTAGCTCTTAATAAACTGAGAAACTGAATATCTGAATACTATAATTTATGAATGATTTAAAATAATTTCAAGGGTGGTTCTGACTTTCAAACCTATTCACTGCTTAAGGTATATCTTCATTGTAGATCAAAGACAGAATCCACATTATAAGATTCTCCTACATTGTGTGGTACAATTTGTGTGAATATAATGTATTTTATCATAGCAGCTTGCTGTAGTTTAATCAGCCTACTCATAAACTAACATGAACCCACATGATAATATCATTCATTATCTTTTGATGCCTTCCAGTTATTGAATGCAAGGCACTTGCGGTGTGGGAACCAAACATACCCATTTCTATTGAGGAGCTGAGTTGCCCATCTCAGGGATCATGATATTCGAATAGAGACATAGTGCATACTGCATATCTGAGGACTAGGCTGGACCATGAGGCACCTATACCCCAGCACTGTGAAAACATATAGAATGGCCTCTTAAAACTTTCTACTTAAATAATACCTTTGGTTCCATGGCTGAACTTGTTGGGAATAAGCCCCCAAAATCTGGCCATAAACTTGCCCCACAGCTGGCCATAAACAAAATCTCTGCAGCACTGTGACATGTTCATGATGGCCATGACGCCCACGCTGGAAGGTTGTGGGTTTACCAGAATGAGGGCAAGGAACACCTGACCCACCCAAGGCAGAAAACTGCTTAAAGGCTTTCTTAAACCACAAACAATAGCATGAGTGATCTGTGCCTTAAGGACATGCTCCTGCTGCAGATAGCTAGTCAGAGCCCATCCCTTTATTTCGGCCCATCACTTTGTTTCCCATCACGAATATTTTCAGTTAATCTATAATCTATAGAAATAATGCTTATCACTGGCTTGCTGTCAATAAATACATGGATAAATCTCTGTTCAAGGCTCTCAGCTCTGAAGGCTGTGAGACCCCTGATTTCCTACTCCATACCTCTATATTTCTGTGTATGTTTCTTTAATTCCTCTAGCACTGCTGGGGTAGGGTCTCCCCAACCAAGCTGGTCTCGACAGGTGGCGCCCAACATGGGAGAACTGGTCTTGGCATGAACTCAGTTAATGTTTGTTTATCACTCTAACAAAATTCCTGCAGTACATTAGTATCCTTAATAAAGAAGCTATTGTTTGTCATTTTATTATGCATTCTTTATGATTGTGGGATCTGAATATGCAAGTTAGAGACATGTAAGACAGACTGGCATGCTAGCAACTCTAGAGCAGGAGCCAATGCTATGGTCTGCAGGTGGAATTACTTTTTTGCCAGGGAAACCTCAGTTTTACTCTTAAGGCCTTTCAACAGAGTGGATGAGTCCCACCTACTTTGTTGAAGATAATCTTTATTTAAAGTCAGCTGATGGCAGATGTAAACCACATCTACAAAATACTTTCAAAGCAACACCTTGTGTCTTAGTCCATTTTCTGCTGCTATAATAGAATACCACCAACTAGGTAATTTACAAACAATAGAAGTTTATTTGGCTCACAGTTCTGGAGGCTGGGAAGTCAAAAAGCATGGTGCCAGCATCTAATGAGGGTCATCCAAAGGTAGAAGGCAGAAGCAAGCACAGAACAGAGAAAAGGGGAGCTGAATTTGTCAGGAGACCACCCCCATAGTAACTAACCTACATCCACAATAATGGCATTAATCCATTCATGAGGGCAGAGCCTTCATGGTCTAATCACCTCTTAAAGGTCTCACTTCCCAGTACTATTGCATTGAGGATTAAGTTTCCAAAATGTATACTTTGGAGGGCATGCTCAGACCATAGCACCTACTTTAATTGAATAGCTGGGCACTATAGCCTGGCCAAGGTGACACATAAAACTAACCATCACAGTACATTCCTGTCAACATGGCATTCATACACATCTTAAACTCTACGTAATCTTAAAATGACAACAATAAATTCCCACCAAGATGGCTGACTGGGAGCAGCTAGTGTACACCACTCTCATGGAGAGAAGAAAGAATGGTGAGTCAACACTGGCTCTTCAATTGGATCATCCAGGTGGACACACTGGGAATCATCAAGAAAGCAATGCAACCCACAGAGAATGGAGAAGAGCAAGACAGGACAACCTTTGACCTGGGAGTCGTCCAGAACCAAGGGATGCTCCCCACTGTGGTGAAATGGTGAGTGAGAGTTCCCAGGGACCCACACTAACCCCATGAACCTCTGCAACTCTAGGCTCAGAAAATCCTCCATTACTTCCATTACCCTTCACTCTGGGGCTTTCAGATCGATATGAAAGGGTATGTGGAGTCTTAGCAGAGCTGCCACTCAGGCACATGAGTGACTCTGCATTTCTCTGAGGTGGACCTCCCAGAGGCAACCAAAAGCCTCTTTGCCACTACCCCCACTGCCCACAGGCTAGGGAAAGAACAAAGATCCTGTGGGCTTTACCCACACCTCCAGTAAGCCACAGCTACCCTAAGAAGAAGAGGCCAATCTGTCTCCCTCATGATCCCCCTCTCCCCCTTTATTATCACCAGGCAGAGGATCCTGGCTTGGGCCCACAACACAGCTACCCCACTCCAAGTCAATCATGTCAATTGGTAGTGACTCTGCAATTCTCTGGGTTGGAGCCCCAAGAGACAAGTAAAAGGCCCTCTGCTACAGTGATGGCCAAGATTTCTTCCCCTGCTGCCTCCAAGCTGGGGAGGGAGCATAAAGCCTGAGCTTCCCCCCACAGCTGTGGTGTGTAGCCCAGGAGTGCCAAGCCAAGATCTGTAGCCAGAACTCAATGGGGCAAGGAGCCCACACTTTCAGAATACTGAGAGGGAGCATGGTTGCAATCATGAGGAAACACAGAGTGAAGGGGTGGCCTGCCCCTCCACACCTTTGGGTGTTTTTCGTCAGGTGGGACAAGAGACTGAGAAAAGAAAGAGACACAGAGACAAAGTATAGAGAAAGTGGGCCCAGGGGACCAGTGCTCAGCATATGGAGGACCCACGCCGGCACTGGTGTCCGAGTTCCCTCAGTATTTATTGATCATTATCTTTACCATTTTGGAGAGGGGAATGTGGCAGGACAATAGGGTAGTAGTGGGGACAGGGTCAGCAGGAAAACATGTGAACAAATGTCTCTGTGTCATAAACAAGGTTAAGAAAAATGTGCTGCGCTTTGATGCGCACATACATAAACATCTCAGTGCATTAAAGAGCAGCATTGCCGCTAGCATGTCTCACCTCCAGCCCTAAGGCAGTTTTCTCCTATCTCAGTAAATAGAACATAAAACCGGGTTTTACACCGAGACATTCCATTGACCTGGGATGAGCAGGAGACAGATGACTTCCTCTTATGTCAACTGCAAAGAGGCCTTCCTCTTTTACTAATCCTCCTCAACACAGACCCTTTATGGGTGTCAGGCTGGGGGATGGTCAAGTCTTTCCCTTCCCACAAGGTCATATTTCAGACTATCACATGGAGAAAACCCTTGGACAATACCTGGCTTTCCTAGGCAGAGGTTCCCTGTGGCCTTCCTCAGTGTTTGTGTCCCTGGGTACTTGAGATTAGAGAATGGTGATGACTTTTAACAAGCGTACTGCCTTCAAGCACTTGTTTAACAAAGCACATCCTGCATAGCCCTAAATCCACTGAACCTTGAGTAAACACAGTACATGTTTCTGCAAGCACAGGGTTGGAGTTAGGGTTACAGATTAACAGCATCTCAAGGCAGAAGAATTTTTCTTAGTACAGAACAAAATGGAGTCTCTTATGTCTACTTCTTTCTACATAGACACAGCAACAGTCTGATCTCTCTTTCTTTTCCCCACAACAGAGGAGTCATGTAGCTGAGCAAGAGTCTACCTACTGGCCATTAAACTTAGGCACCATCTACTGGATCACAGCCCAAAATTCAACATCAAAATATTTTACTAATATACCCCCCCCACAACATGAAACTGAGGATAAGAATTCAGCTACAAATATGACCCTGCACAAAGCCTCAGTCCTCTGAAAACATCCAGAAAGAACTTAATTGACTGTACTCCAATTACTCCACCATGGTTAAAGGAACATCAGCCCACATAGATGAGACAGAACCAGTGCAAGAACTCTGGCAACTCAAAAAGCCAGATTGTCTTATTTCCTCCAAATGACCACACTAGCTCCCCAGCAAAATGTCTTAATTAGACTAAAATGGATGAAATGACAGATATAAAATTCAGAATATGAATAAAAGCTAGGATCATCAATATTCAGGAGAAAGTCAAAACCAAATCATAGAAATAGGAGGATTACAACAAAATAATACAGGAACTAAAATATGAAATGGACTTTATAAGAAAAAACCAAACTGATCTGATACAGCTGAAAAAAGACACTGCAATAATTTTATTTTTTATTATTTATTTTTATTTTTATTTTTTTGAGATGGAGTCTCACTCTGTCACCCAGGCTGGAGTGCAGTGGCCGGATCTCAGCTCACTGCAAACTCCGCCTCCTGGGTTTACGTCATTCTCCCTCAGCCTCCCGAGCAGCTGGGACTACAGGCGCCCGCCACCTCGCCTGGCTAGTTTTTTTGTATTTTTTAGTAGAGACGGGGTTTCACCATGTTAGCCAGGATGGTCTCGATCTCCTGACCTCATGATCCGCCTGTCTCGGCCTCCCACTGCAATAATTTTATAATACAGTTGCAAGTATTAACAGCAGAATAGACCAAGCTGAGGAAAGAATCTCACAGTTCAAAAATAGGTTCTCTGAACTAACTCAGCCAGACAAAAATAAATTTAAAAGAATAAAAAAGAATGAATGAAACCCCTAAGAAATATGAGATCACGTAAAGAGGCCAAATGTATGACTCATTGGTGTCCTTGAAAGAGAGGGAGAGAAAACAAGCAAGTTGGAAAACATATCTGAAGATATCATTCACAAAAATTTCCCCAACCTCACTAGAAAGGCCAGCATTCTAATACAGGAAATCCAGAGAACCCCTACAAGTTACTATATAAGATGACCATTCCCAGGACATATAATCATCAGATTATTCAAGATCAACATGAAAAAAAAAATATATATATATATATATATATATAAAAGGCAGCTGGAAAAAAGGAACAAGTCACCTATAAAGGGAAACCCAGCAGGGTAACAGCACATTTTCAGCAGAAACCCTACAAACAGAAGAGATGGGGGGCCTATATTAAACATTCTTAAATAAAAGAAACTTCTTTGTTTTCTTGCATATAAAAAAGAATGCATGGAAAACAAGAGTAAAGGGAAGTGTTGAGAGTGGGATAGCAACTCCTTAGGATTCTTGGAGTTATCTCATAAAGTACTAACAAATGGCAGCATCTGTTCTTAACCAGTATTTTTAGGAGATTATAATTTAGAAAGCTTGCTTTTTGAAGAAAACTGGAATATGAAAAGTAAAGAGTTTGCTGATCTTCTCTTTCGGTATAGAAAATTTAAATACCCTCAAATACTAGTCTGAGATATTTTAAAGTGGAGAACAGAAAGCGAAAAAAGACAGCTCTTCCATTCGCCCTTTGTCTACAAGAATTTCTGCTTAAAACATTTGGGGCCAAATTTTAAAGACCCAAATCAATCTATCAAGAAATAAAACCCCCTAATACTACCGATTTTTGCAACTCTCAAGTCTGACATAAATTCATAACTTTATAAACTGCCTATGCTCCATTGCTAACTGGGCATTGTATATGCTCAGTTGACTACCTGAAAAGACAGTCCCCCAAAAGAAGTGACACTGAACTAATGACTGAAGGTGCTGACCATCTCTGTCTCAACAGAAATTGCCTGAAGGGCCAAGGGCTTCTCAGTCAAGAAGTTAATTTTTTTTTTTAAAAAAGCATCCTTTTCAGGAAGATTGCATAAGTTAACTGGCTTTTCTTAGTGCAATAATGGAACCTAAGCGTTGTCCTCTTCTAAACAAGGGTAAGTAGGTTCGGGTTAAAAATAACAATTCAGGCCAGGTACAGTGGCTCACGCCTGTAATCCCAGCACTTTGGGAGACTGAGGCTGGTGGATCATGAGGTCAGGAGATCCAGACCATCCTGGCTAACAGGGTGAAACCCTGTCTCTACTGAAAGTACAAAAAATTAGCTGGGCATGGTGGCGGGCGCCTGTAGTCCCAGCTACTCAGGAGGCTGAGGCAGGAGAATGGCATGAACCCCGGAGGCAGAGCTTGCAGTGACCAGAGGTCAGGCCACTACACTTCAGCCTGGGCGACAGAGCCAGACTCTATCTCAAAAAAAAAAAAAAAATTAAATAAATAAATAAAATAACAATTCAGCTACCTTTTGTTGCCCTTTCTCATTTTTATGAGTCTAGTCTCATTTCCTACCCCCTTCCAGTTATTTCAAAGGAGAGTAAAGGCTTTCTAAGGAATGACAGTTACTAAATGGATTCTATGGATGCATACTTTATTAGAATTGTTTAGCCTAATCATTAGAATGGAATCATTTAGAATCATTACATGTGTATCCTTGGTTAAAGGACACGCAGTCAGTACAGATTTTTATGTGCATTCCTAGGAAATTCCTAGTCATGTATTTGTGTTTTTTTATGCATGGTGACCTCATAAGTAGACATCAAAAACTGAATCACAGTGGCTGGGTAAAATAAAAATTTTGCAGCTTCCTTCATATAAATATGATGCCCAAAGGGAGAAAATTACATCTTCAGGTACTGCTATTCATCTGGTCTTCAACCTAAAAAAGAAAAATTGGAAACTGCTCTCCAAGCCCTTAGGGGAATCATAATTTTGACAATTCTAATATTAGTTTCTGACATTCCTGTAAGAAATCTTTTCCTCTGTTGTCTAGAGATTGGTAGTACCTCATATAAAGCTCTTAAGTTCCTTTCAAAGGAAAGTGTTGTTTGAAAGATTTAATAATTTAAAAAGACAAATTGACTGGAAACATGACCTCCCTTTCCCAGAGGAATGGGGTCCACTCATTTTCTCAGCCTGTATTGCCTTTGGATATCTGTGTCTTCTGATAATTTAGGTCAAATTCTTTCTAACTTGTGTTGTGTTTGGCCTGGGTGAAGTTGGTCTTTTTATTATTATGGGTTGCAAAGCTACTGGTGCTTCCAGGATCATTGATGTTGACATCAACAGAGACAAATTTAAGAAGGCCATATCTCTGGGAGCTGCTGAATGTTATCAGTTCCAGGGATCTTGAGAAGCCTATCTGACAGGTGCTCATTGAAGTGAGTGACAACATGGTATTTGAAGTTACAGGCTTTGTTAAAACCAAGGTGTACTCCCCTCTGAAATTTTTAAGATTGCAGATTTTATGGTTGGGCAACCAATATGATTTGGCTGTGTCCCCCCACCCAAATCTCATCTTTAATTGTAGCTTCTATAATTCCCATGTGTCACGGGAAGGACCCAGTGGGAGGTAATTGAATCATAGTGGCAAGTCTTTCCTGTGCTGTTCTGGTGATAGTGAATAAGTGTCATGAGATCTGATGGTTTTATAAAGGGCAGTTCTCCGGCACAAGCTCTCTTTTTGCCTGGTGGATATAAGGCGTCTCCTTGCTCTTCATTTGTCTTCCGCCATGATTGTGAGGCCTTCCCAGCCATGTGGAACCGTGAGTTCATTAAACCTCTTTCCTTTATAAATTACCCAGTCTTTGGTATGTATTTATTAGCAGCATGAGAATGGAGTAATACAGCAACCCATCAGTTGCTGGGAATCTGAATTTTAATAGCCTCTCAGAGTTGGGATGAGGCCTTTAAGATGATCTAATCCAGCCACTATGTAAGAGCAGGGAATCCCCTTCTTGCTGTTGCTACAGTACCACTTCCAGTGAGGGGAAATGTCACACAAGAAAAGGCAGCCATTGCCCTTTCAGAAAAGTGGCAGTTTCTCATCTTCACCCTTTAGATAGCTCTCTCCTTCCTCAATGTATCCACAACCACAAAGACAGCTTCTTTTACTATCCCAGAATATAATTTTCCAGCATTCAAACCTGCCACTTGCTATCTTACCATCATTTGACCTGTATTAGAATTTGTTTCTTAATGTTTAGTCTACCCATGATCGACCTACCAGAGTTTTCCTTATTGAAAAGATGTAAGGAAAATGACCTGAGTAATTCTGCTTTCTTTTACTCTTCTCTTCCTTTTTCCTTGTTTGAGACATAGCATTATAACATTAACCACATTGAAAGCCTCCTTATTTGCCTTTAATTTTCTTCTTTTTAAAGAAAGTCTCAAGTCATTCTTTTGGTCTTTATCTTTGAGACACTGTTCTTATAGGTCCTGAGACTCCATTTTATTATCCTGGATAGCAGGGCTCTCCTTTAATTTGTTGTTCTTTTCTTTGAGAAGTCTGTTTTAAGAGATCTAGTGCAGCCATATTGGAATCATTACATGTGTATCCCTATTCTTCCTCACAGAGATCATTTGCAGAATCCATTGTCAGAGTTTCATACTTCAAATATTCCTCCCCTCTTAATAACTTATTGTCTTGAGTACATAGCCATGGGCTCTAACGTATTTTTCCTAAACTTTTAAAAATTTGGCCTTTCCAAAGCTTAAATATAAGTCTGATTCTTCTTACTGTTGCTTCCTTGATGATTAGGAAGGAAATCATCTAAGGTGACATGGTCATTTCCATCCTTCATCTTACTAACAAATAACGTTCCCCACTTGCATAGAGTTCAGTCAAGAAAAAGAATTCTCTTCATTGCTCTTTGAGTTGGTTGGAAAATGCAGCTGTCGGCAAAGCAAAAGCAAAATGAGACTTCCAGCACATATTCAGTTAGTCTCCGGCACTGCTACTCATCACTGAGCTTTATCTCTATGGTTTATTTTGCCTTTTGATTATTTGTTGAGGTGCTTTCCTCTGCACTTAAACCCAGTTATTGAAACTTCATGGGGATCTTTTAGGTGCACAGAACATTTATTTTTATTTGTAAGTAATTTTCTCCCAAAAGGGGGTCATTTTAATGGACAGATTGTGATAAAAAGAGATCATTTTAACTGCTGGGAGGAGATTGGTTTTGCCAGGGATTGCTAAGCAATCTGACTTCATATTTAAATGATGTCTTTATATGAAAAAGTCTCTCTTTTTCATTCTCTGCCCTTAAACAAGTTGACTGCCCTGAAATCCTGCCATAAGAATTATGGAAAATGTATGATTAATGGAATAGTTCTTTTTGGAACACATTTCATTTGATACAATGCTGCTCTTTTTTGGAAAAAATAAATAGAAAGGCTCTCTGTTTGGAGGTAAGGAGATAAGAAAACAATAATTTCTGGTATAAATGTGAACATAGCCATACATAACCGGTGTCTTTCCAAAAACCAGATTGCTATTTTACCTCATGAAAAGTATTTTTAAAAAGTTTAAAAAACAAAACTAACGAAACACAAAACAGTAAAATGTGAAGGAGAGATTTTAGCTGCTGTGAGTTCCATTCATCTTCATACCTGGCTGCAGTCAGTGTCAAGAGAATTCCTCACCAACTCCCATCTCCAGGATGTGTCAACACATCCATACCTCCAATAATTAAAATAAAGGGAAATAACCCAGCAGCAGTCCAAGGATGAACATAAAATCAAGGCTTAAAACATTTTGGTGGGGTGAGTTGTTTGAAGGTTAACACATAGACAAACACACACACACACACACACACACACACACACACACATTTTGGCTGTCTTAAAAGAGAAAAGCAAAAGTGCGTACATGTTCACACATAGTTTCCAAATCTCTTCTAGTCAAAGGAGTCTCATCTGGACTCCATCATAATTTTCTTTCAGCCTCTAAAAGTTTTATAATCATTTTTCAATAGCCAGGACACCCAAGGGCATTTAACCATCAACAGATACATGTTCCTATAAATGGAAGAGAGAAAACTCCTAAAATAAAGGGTACTATAGATATTATATACTTTATGGGAAAAGGCCTGAAAGAAAATTCTCCAAAGTGTTAAATGTGTTTTTTCTGATTTCTTTTCTTTTGTTTGTTTGTTTCCTTCTTTCTTTCTTTCTTTCTTTTTTTTTTTGAGACAGGGTCTTGAGACCAGGCTGGTCTCAAGCTCCTGGGCTCAAGTGATCCTCCCGTCTTGGCCAACCAAAGTGCTGAGATTACAGATGTGAACCACAGTGCCCAGCCTAAATGTGGTTTTTCTGGACATAGGAGGACAGCTAATTTGATGGATTTATTTTAGTCTTTATTTTCTAACTTTCCTCCATGAGTATATTACTGTTTTTTAAAAATTTGTTTTTAGATTGGACAGCAAAAACTTTTGTTTCTTCAATTTCTATTCTTTTCTTATTCACTTTTTAGTTGTA
This sequence comes from Papio anubis, assembly GCF_008728515.1. NCBI lineage: Eukaryota > Metazoa > Chordata > Mammalia > Primates > Cercopithecidae > Papio > Papio anubis. The sequence continues at coordinate 89,608,218 of NC_044978.1, forward strand.
AAAGTAATATAAGAATAAATTTTCATTATAAAAATTTAAGTGATATAAATGTAGAGAATATAGAAACTCTAGAGGCATACTGTCCAATGTAGCCACTAGCCACATGTGGCTATTAAACACTTGAAGTATGCTAGTCCCAATTAAGGTATGCTATGCGTGTAATGCAAAATATTTGATTTATAGTTTTTGATCTTAATTACATGATGAAATAATATTTTTGGATATACCCGGTTAGATTAAATATGTTACTGAGATTAATTTCACCTGTTCCTTTTTGCTTTTTATAATGCAATAACTAGGAAATTAAAGATTAAATATAAAATTCACTAGTAAAGTTAAATACATAGTCAAATTCAGAATATGCCAATACTGTTACGATGCTTTGTACATCTCTGGTATAAAAGCTAAAAGTCAAAACAGCCAAAAATAACTACATAGGGGGATTTATTCCTGGTATGCAAGGCTGGTTTAACATATGGAAATCAATCAATATCATACATCATATTAACAGACTGAAAGACAAAAATAAAATGATCTTATCAATTGATGCAGATACAGCATTTGACAAAGTTCAAGATTTTTCTTGATAAAAACTCTTAACAGTTTAGACATAAAGGGAAAGTTCCTCAACTTAAAGTCATCTATAAAAACTCCCAGCTAACATCCTAATCAATGGGGGAAAACTAATTAATTGTTCTTGATAACACTTTTAAAGAAATAAAAGGTATCCATTTGGAAATGAAGAAGTAAAATTATCTCTATTTTCAGATGACATGATCCTATACGTAGAAAACCCCAAAGGTTCCACCAGAAAACCATTAATATAATAAATAAATTTAGTAAAGTTGCAAGATATAAAATCAGCATACAAAATTTGTGACATTCTATATACAAATAATGACCTAGCTGAAAAAAAAATCTCATTTACAATAGCATCAAAAAATAAAATAAAATATTTAAAAATAAATTTAACCAAGAAGGCAAAAGACCTCTGCAAGGCAAACTACAAAACAGTTAAAGAAATTGAAAAGAATACAAACAACTGTAAAGACGTCCCATGTTCACAGATCAGCAGAATTAACATTGTTCAAGTGACCATACTACTCAAAGCAATCTGCAGATTCAGCGCAATTCCTACCAAAATACCAATGACATTCTTCGCAGAAATAGAAAAAAAATGTAAAATGTATATAGAACTACAAAACCCTCAACAGTCAAAGCAATCCTGAGCAAAAGGAAGAAAGCTGCAGGTATCACATGATCTGACCTCAAAATATACTACAAAGCTATAGCAACCCAAATAGCATGCTACAGGCATAAAAACAGACACATCGACCAGTAGAACAGAATATAGAGCCCAGAAATAAATAAATCCAAATCCAAATTAATTTTCAACAAGGGCACCAAGAAAATACAATGAGGAAGGGATAGTTTCTTTAATGAATGGTGCTGAGAAACTGGATTTAGTCCCAAAAATGAACAAAGGGAACTATATTAAACTGAAAGGCTTCCACATAGAAAGGAAAGAACCAACAAAATGAAAATACAATCTACAGATTGGGAAAAAAATTTGTAAACCTTGTACCAGATTGGATGTTAATATTCAAAGTTTGTAAAGAGCTCATACAAACATATATAACCTGCTTTTAAAATAGGCAAAGGACTTGATGTAGACATTTCTACAAAAAGCACATAAAAATATCTAACAGGTACATTAAAAGGTACTCAACATCCCTAATAATCAGAAAAATACAAATCAAGCCTGGGTGCAGTAGCTCACCCCTATAATCCCAGCACTCTGGGATGCTGAGGAGGGCAGATCATTTGAGGTCAAGGGTTCGAGAGCATCCTGGCCAACATGGTGAAACCACGTCTCTACTAAAAATACAAAAAATAATTAGCTGGGCGTGGTGGGGAATGCCTGTAATCCCAGCTACCTGGGAGGCTGAGGCAGGAGAATTGTTTGAACCCAGGGGTTGGAGGGTACAGTGAGCCCTTGTCAAAAGAATATATCTATATCAGGGTGGCTTTCTGGAGTGGGAAGAGAAATTCAGGACTCTTCAAACCGATGTTAATCTAACTCTACCTATATATTCTCTTCTAAAATCTTTATTCCAGTCACAGGGTTTAAGTGCTATATTCACCACTAGGTGGTGGTAACACACCAGGCACAGCCATCACGGTGCCCAGTCAGCTAGAGAAGAGAAGCGGTGGAACACAAGATTGGAGGCAGGAAAGGCTGTGGCCATTTACCTCCCTGAACTAAAAACCCTCAGAAGGTAAAAATAAAGGCTACTGTATAGCCCTTTCAATAAGACATTATTGATAAGCTGGAACATTCTGCAATACGTTACTTCCACTGACATAATTGACAATCTGCATCCTACCTCAATAATTGACATTCTGCAACCTACCTCAATATTCTTCCATTTTTTCTTCACTAAAGATGAGCTACAAATACTTATAATACATCCCGAGACAAGCAGAGTTAACAATTAAAATAATCCCTACAAAAATGCTTTACAAACTCACAAGTGCCAGAGAAATATGGATTATGCTTGACTCTTAAGTTTTTATTCCAGGATGAGAATATTTAGAAGAGTGCTTCTCACTCCTGGGAATACCAAAGGATCACTTGGGGACTTTTTGTGGAAGATTCTCCAGATATTTAAGTGGGATTTACCCTCTGTGATAGTTCAATAAATATTTACTGAGTGAATGAGTGATTTAATGAATGAATACATAAGACAAGTGTGGAGTTGGTGAAATGAAAGGTACTGACTTAGAGATAGACTCTTCTGGCTGGACAGTAGGCTGTGGGAAAGGAGGGCAAGGGAAGAGGGGGAGACACAAAGGATCTCCAGTCAGTGACAGGCACTGTCCTTCCAGAAAAGTTGGAGTTTGGGTAGTTGCAGTAACCCTGAAACACCTGGACAGTAACAGACCATGTGCAAAAGTCAGCAGTTTGAGAGTTTCCCTCCGAGAATACTGAGTTTATTAATCTCTGGTACCAGACCTTTATTCCAAGTTGAAGGGGCTTCTCCTACTTCTAATCTGTGGCTGGTAACCCTGCCTCAAGGATAACTATTATCCTCCTAACCCTCCTTTAGAAACAAGAAACCCTTTTCTAAGTATTTGCTTTCTCTGAAGATATGTTGGTCCTCTCTGGCTATGGACTAGAGGAAACCTACAGAGCATAACCCAGGACCACTTCTGCCCAGGACAGTACCAATGACCCTTGGAATGAAGATTTTTTGCACTTCAGTCAAACATTAGAAGCACCTGAGGAGCTTTGCAAAATCGTGTAGGCTCTGAAGTCCAGTCAACAGTTTATGTTTCAAAAGCCTTCCCTGGTGATTGATGAAGAGCCAGGGTTGAGAAAAATAACTAGAACCATACCTCAAAGACTTGCTGCAGGGCCAGAGGGCACTGACCGCTACACCAATGCCAGGTCACCCTGTTCCCTGTCGTGTTGGGCTTATACAATACTGAGTTTTCAGTAGCTTGACCAATACCAGAAATGTTGCAATATTAAAGGCAAATTCGACAGCCCAGCTGCTCATTTATGGTCGGCTGGGGGGACATCATTTTCTTTTTCCTAGCTTAATAATATTAATAACTAATACTGATTGAATGATCACAATGTTCTAGATTCCATTAAGCAATTTATATGCATTTATTCCATTTAACCCCCACAACCATCCTACGAGGCAGGAACTTTTATTACCCATATTTTACAGGTGAGAAAACTGAGGCTTATAAAGAAGTTGTGGATGGATCACTTAGTTTGGAAGGCGGCAGAGTCATGACCAGAACCAACTTGTGTTTGAAACCAAAGCTTCTGTTCCTCCAGAGCACATATTTCTGTTATCTATGGAGGCAAGCTTCATGAAAGAATCTGACTGATAATACCTATAGGTTATTGAAACAAAAGCCAACGCAGTTTGGAAGCAATAATAGTAGAAAATATAACAATCATTGTGTCATTTCTGGCTTTAGTAGGAAATAAATAGGTGGTGTCATCAAGGTGAGTTATTGCAAAGAGCTTAATAGCTTATTTATAAACCTATGGACAGCATTTTGTAAAAGCAACCAGAAAGGGTCTGGTACCCTGGAGCTGGTATATGTGGGAGCAGGGGAGGAAGCACTTGCTGGAAGCTGGAGAGAGACAGGGCTCTATGAAGGGGGCCTCAGGACAGAGATTCACTGGGTAGAGGGAGCCACCCAAGAGGCATCTGGGGAATAATACCACAACCTGACTCTGCCTCACTCTTCTCCCGCACTCTGTTTCTCAGCCTCCGACTGACTTCTCCCTTGGCCAAAATGCAGCCAAGGGGGCAAGAAAGCCCTTGACTAGTCCACCTGAGTCAGTTAGCCCACCCAGTTACAGAGCAGGATGGACAGGGGAGCAGGGAAAGGAAGTTGGTGCTACCCAGAAGACTTATATTGACTTAAAATATATCTTTAGGTCCGGGCATGGTGGCTGATACCTATAATCCCAGCACTTTGGGAGGCCAAGGCAGGTGAATCACTTGAGGTCAGGTGTTCGAGACTAGCCTGGTCAACATAGTGAAACCCTGTCTCACCAGGCATGGTGGAATGCACCTGTAATCCCAACTACTTGGGAGGCTGAGGCAGGAGAATCACTTGAACCTGGGATGGAGGTTGCAGTGAGCTGAGATCAAGCCACTGCACTCCAGCCTGGGTGAAAGAGTGTGACCCTGTCTCAAAAAAAAAAAAAAAAGTGTGTATATATAATATATATATCATATATATGCAGATATATATCAGAAAATTTATATATCAGAATATATATATTATATAATATATATAATCTTTAGGTACTTTGGTTGAAAAATGAAAGGTATTACCCTCCAAAATAATGATTAGCAATCACAAATAAAACTGTCCTAGTAAGTACCTATTACAGTGTGCAATTTAACTGCATTATGTTGTTCTACGTTTATAATACCTCTTCAAGACATGCCTTATTTACTGGGTCTCTGAAAAATGCAGTACCTCTTCCAAGGTATGTAGTTAGTACCTGGCCAAGCTTAGAGTCTAACTCCAAAACGTGTTTTATTTTCACCATGAAACACTGAAAATGAGCCAAACTGAAAATGACTAAGCAAATAATTTTATCTAGAAAGACCTGAAAGAATAAGAAGAAAAAAATATAGTTAATATTTTTTAGATAAATCATTTTTATAACATGATATTTCAAAGTATAAAAAACATTGACGTTGCTCAGTCTTCTCTCATTTTTCTCTTTAAAAGGAAATACTCCAATGTAATGGCGCACTCAAAAGAAGTTAATAATTGGCCTGTCTTGCTGAATCAGTTTAGACTTACCTAATTTGTTTTGTTGACTTTCACTCCTTCACTGGGGTGGATGGAGAGAGATATATTTACACAAGGCTGTGTTTTAACATAAACTGAGGTGGGGTTCCTGAAGCTGGGCTCCCCAAAGGAACAGAATAGGCAGGGTATGGTGCAACCATGGCATGACTGCCTCAGACCGACTCGATGCCTTTCTCAAAGTCCCAATAACAGAATCAACCTTTAGCTGGCACATTTCCTAGCATAGTGCCATTTTAATCCATGAGCCCAAATTAGTTTGTCAGATGGGTTGGTGAGCTCTCTCCTTACATGGAGCAAAACAAGAACAGAAGGAAGGATATAAGTCAGGGGAGAGGATGTAAGAAAGACCTAGATCTCAAAACATTTCAAGGAGGGAGCTCTTTTGTGTGTGTGTGTGTGTTGTGTGAGGCAATCTAGTGGGCAGACAAGGCAGAAACTAAGGAAACAGGAGATTCATGACTAAATATGCATAATTATATCTGGCACTAGCCACAAGCAAGAGTCATTCTGTGAGCTCACCTGTTTCCAAGCCCATCCCAGATTCCAGTGCCCTTGCCTCTGAATTAATACAATGATCCTTGTTTGATTAATGTTAGTTGCTTATTGTCTTACTAAACTTTTCATAGGACAATGTCTTATGTTTTCTGCTATACTGTAAATGTGTCTTTTATGTTGCACATAGTACAATGTTGTGCCACTGTTAGGGTAATTGGTAGCTAAATAAATGAGTGGAATGAAGGAATGGTAGTTAAGAATCTTTGCAGACTAGGGCAGAGATAGGAAGGTGTTGGGGGAGTCTGAGACAGGAATCAGGTTTCACCTCATAGCATTCCTTAGGAATGATTGCTCATTCAGACAACTCCAATTTCCTGGTTTTCTTCTTTTAGTTAAAATGTGTACACCTCTTCTTTCAGAGTCTGTTCCCTGGAAGCAGCTCATCTTCCTTGGAGGCTGTCCTTTACCCCAAGGCTGTCCTCACCTCCTGTGCTCCTCCGCCATGCCAAGAGTCTCCAGGCCTCTGCTCCTTTATTTTTCCAGCTCTAGGGGGAAATTGCCTTTTGTGAAAAGTAATACATAGAAACAAATAAGAAACAGTAAAATTGTTTAATATATTTATGATTTCTTCTTGTGATTACTTACTGGATTAGAAAAAGAAATAGAATATATATTTATTTCCCAGAAAAAGTTTCTGCATTTAAATATCCTAAGAATCGAGTCTGTACAGGATTTGGAGTCCAGATTTGTGACTATTATAGAAGAGAAGGTTTCATACATGGTTTTTAAAATTGCTTTAGCCATAAAATTCTTACCACTCTTCCCTTGTGCTGTCCCTGAGGGGAATCAATAAAGAACACTTGAAATCTATTTCTAGATGATCGGAAAAGGTAGAACTCCAAACAGTGCCAGTTGGTGGTGTGCTAAGTTAGTTGGCTATCAGGCTGAGGAGATATGGAATCACTGACTGTTAGATTTAAGTCCGTATTATGGTACACATTGGTGGGGGATAATCTATTAATGGTTAGAAATATTGGTCTTGATGAAGTCTGGATTCAGATTCCACCACTGCTTAGCTGTGTGATACTGGATTAGTTACTTAACCTAGCAACACTTCAGTTTGCTTATCTGTGATATGGGGATACTAATATCAACCACTTCATAAAGTTATTTTATAAAAATGAAACGACATAATGCATGTAAAGCTCTTAGCCCTGCATCTGGCACATGATAAACATTCAATAAATATTAGCTAACATTTGTATAATCATATCTCTTAACAGTTTGAATTGATTTCCATTTATGCATAGTGCAGAAAGCTTATTGTCCAATACAAATCCACACTACTTTTGATTACTTTAGTTGAAGTTCACCAGGGAGACACCTGAAATCGAAGACAGATTTGGGTTTGCTTATTGCAACAAGAGACAGCATGACTTTGGGAACTGTGAGGTGTCTCATAAGAGGATTTCAGAAAGAAGTTATTAGAAGAGTTGTGTTTGTGTTAGATGAGTCTGCAAAGGGTTTAAAGAAGTAGAGCTTTGCCTAGGAATGTATGCTGTCAGGAAGCAGGGCCAATTTTATGATTGGGTATTTTAATAGCATTTATCAAGAAGGCAAGAGGAATAAAGTGGAAATGAACCTGTAATTGGTAAAGAAGCAGCAGTTACTCATTTAACCAGATATTGTAGTTATCTTCTCTGTGCAGCAAATTATCCCAAAACTTAGCAGCTTAAAACAACCACCAGTTAGTTGTCTCTCACTCTTTCTAAGGATCAGATATCCAGGAAAGGATTAGCTGCATAGTTCTGGCTCAAGGTGTTTCTTGAGGTCTCATTGAAGTTGTCCGCTGGAGCTGCAGTCCTAGAAGACTGTAGCCAAAGTTGAGCTTCCAACTCTTTCAAGTGGCTGTTGACAGAAGGCTCCAGTTCCTGTCTACAGGACTGCTCGTGACATGGCATACCCCATTGTGAGGGAGAAGAGAGCACAGAAGGAATAAGGTCCAAAGAGTTTTACGATAGAGTCTTGGAACTACACATTGTCACCTCCACCTGATTCTATTCATTAGAATCAAGTCACTAAGTCCAGCCACCCAAAGGAGGGAAAGCTCTACCTCCTGATGGGAGGAGGATTCAAAAACTGCAGACATTTTTTTCACACTACCACATTAGGAAAGTATGATGTTTGGTCACTTTTGTGATTTGAACAATGATCATGTAGGTTGACATGTGTGTATGCATGCTCTGACATGATTACAGAGTGGCCATGTTTTTCTTAATCCATTATGGTCACACAGCAGATTTGTGTAATGTTGGTATTTTAGGAAGTTATTTAAGTTTAACAAAGAACATCTGAACTTGCTGTGAGTGTCAGATCAACTCCTGGATTGATCTGATTTATTTAGGGACTGATTTATTTCTCCTTACTGTCCATAATAGTTTCAACATTAAGGACTGTGGTCCTAGACACAACGGTATGGCTCACAGACCATTTTCCAGGTATTTCCTTTCTACTTGAGCAACAGAATCTGAGCTTTATTTGCCATACATCTCAAGGCAAGTATCCCCTTCCCTGCTGCTAGTCTAGGTTTCACAGGTGACCTAGTTCTGGTGAAAAGTTGTGAAGGGACATCACCAGGATGTTTTCTACGAAAGATTGCTTTCCATGAAAAGAAGGAGGCATGTGAATTGGAATGTCCTATTTAGTACTTTTCTGGATTTTTGTGTTTGTGTGAGGATGAGATGTTTGCAACTGCAGCAGCCATCTTGCTAGCATGAGAGGAAGGACAAAAGCCAGCCCAAAGTCCTGACATCACTAGGGTCCTAGACCAAGGCCAGCAATCACCAACCTCTAAACTTCTTGCTATTTTGGATTTTTTTAAACACACACACACACACACACACAGAGTTTTATTTTAGAGTATTTCTGTTTCTTGGATGAAAAAATTTCTAACTGTCATAAGGAATCTCCTCAAGATAAATTTGATTATTTGCTTTAGGAATTTTGTGTAAAACAATAAAAGAGACTAAAAATTGTTTCTATGAAGAAACAGGAAAGCTGTCACTTTGTATGAGGCACAGTATAACAGAATTACCTATGCACTTTGGGTGTTCTCATCATATTCCTACATAATCCCTGTATGGTATTAAAACATTCCCTTTTCACAAAAGTTTAAACTGAGATCTAGATGGGGTTAGTAACTTATTATGGTCAGCTGCTAAGTATCAGAGTCAGAATTCAACTAATGTCTATTAGACTCAGACCCCAAATTTGCTTGCTAGCCCTGGCCTGATTTAAAGCAGCACGTGATTAAAGTATTATTCTAGTTGTCTCTCTGATAAATGACATTGGCTAGCATTCCTTCATAACATCTCTCATCTGTAGCGGAGAAATTGATAAGGAAATATGAGAAGACCAAAACTAGAGGAGCAGTTGAGCTTATAGAAATGCTAAGGGAATTCAAAGGGACTTGAAAAACAGATAAGCTTTAAAATATGAAAAATGCTACTTTTTAATCAAAAGTGACATTACAATTTTAGAGACTAAAACATGATGTTCAAGAAAATGTCTTTCATTGAAAGAATACAAAAATGTGGACTGGTAATTCTTCATAGAGTATGTTTTTGCTGAGAATAAATTAGCCTAGATTTAACGTTTACTCTTCTTTTTGGAAAGCAGAGTTATTTGGGGACAAAAGATTATTGATATAAAAGTTGATTAAACACTCACAGGAAGCAGTGAGCTAATGTGCAACCTCGAGAATGCATGCTTCTCTCACAGATCTTTGCAATCCTTGGGTCAGGAGATCCCCTCATGAACCCATTCCACTGGGGCCTTCTGATACACAGAGCTGCATGGAGTCCCAGCAGAGCAGCTGCTCAGGCAAGATGATGGAGGACATCAGAGATGCAGGATCCTTAGATATTCAAGTTCTCTGGGCTTTCCAGCAAAAGTTTACAATTCCAGCTAAGCGGGAGGTTAGACCCTGGTACAGAGATATGCAGGATCTGAACTAAACATTGGACCAAATGGATCTGATACACTTCTACAGAACTCTCCACACCAAAACAACAGAGTATACATTCTTCTCTTTGCTATATGGCACATACCCTAAAATTGACCATGTAATTGGACATAGAACAATCCTTAGCAAATGCAAAAAAAACTACATCATACCAAACACACTCTCAGACCATAGTGCAATAAAAACAGAAGTCAAGACTAAGAAAATAATTCAAAACCATGCAATTACATGAAAATTAAACAATGTGCTCCTGAATTATTTTTGGGTAAGTAATGAAATTTAGGCAGAAATCAGTAAGCTTTTGAAACTAATGAGAACAAAGATACCACATTCCAGAATCTCTGGGACATAACTAAGGCAGTGTTCAAAGGGAAATTCATTGCACTAAATGCCCATATAAAAAATTCAGAAAGATCTCAAGTTAACAATCTAATATCACAACTGAAAAAAATTAGAGAAGCAAGAAAAAATCAACCCCCAAACTAGCAGAAGACAAGAAATAACCAAAATGAAACCTTAACTGAAGGAAATTGAGACATGAAAAGCCATTCAAAAGATCAGTGAATCTAAGGGCTTGTTTTTAAAAAAAAAAAAAATTAATAAGATAGACCACTAGCTAGAATAATAAAGAAGAAAAGAGAAAAGATCCAAATAAACACAATCTGAAATGATGAAGGGAATGTTACCACTGACCCCATGGGACTATAAGTAACCATCAGAAACTACAACAAACACCTCTACACACACAAACTAGAAAATCTAGAAGAGATGGATAAATTCCTGGACACATACACTCTCCCAAGACTGAACCAGGAAGAAACTGATTTCCTAAACAGACCAACAACGAGTTCTAAAATTGAATTAGTAATAAATATCTGACTAACTAAAATAAAGCCTAGGACCTGATGGATTCACAAATTCTACCAGATGTGCAAAGAAGAGCTGTTATCATTCTTACAAAAACTGTTCCAAAAAATGGAGGAGACAGGACTCCTCCCCAACTCATTCTATGAGGCCAGCATTATTCTGATACCAAAAACTGTCATAGACACAACAAGAAAAGAAAACTTCAGGCTAATATCCTTGATTAATATCAATGCAAAAATCCTCAACAAAATACTTGCAAATTGAATCCAGCAGCACATCAAAAAGCTAATTCACCATGATCAAATAGGCTTAATCCCTGGGATACCCAAGGTTGGTTCAACATATGCAAATCAATAAATGTGATTCATCACATAAACAGAACTAAAGAAAAAACACATTTTTATCTCAGTAGATGCAGAAAAGGCTTTTGATAAAATTCAACATGACTTCATGTTAAAACTCTCAATAAACTAGGTATTGAAGGGACGTACTTCAAAATAATAAGAGCCATTTATGGCAAGCCCACACCCAACATTATACTGAATAGGCAAATGCTGGAACCATTCCCCTTGAACACCAGCACAAGACAAGGATGCCCTCTTTCACCACTCCTATTCAACATAGTATTGGAAGTCCTAGCCACAGTAATTGGGCAAGAAAAGAAATAAAAGGCATCCAAATAGGAAGAGAGGAAGTCAAGCTATCTGTTTACAGATGCCATAATTCTATATCTAAGAAAATCCCATAGTCTCAGCCCAAAAGCTCCTTCAGTTGATAAACAACTTCAGCAAAGTCACAGGATACAAAATTAATGTGCAAAAATCACTAGCATTCCTATATACCAACAATAACCAAGCCAAGAGTGAAATCAGAAAGGAATCTCATTCACAATTGCCACAAAAAGAATAAAATACATAGGAATACAGCTAACCAGGGAGGTGAAAGATGTCCACAATGAGAATTCAAAACACTGCTCAAAGAAATCAGAGATAACACAAACAAGTGGGAAAAACATTCCATGTTCATGGATAGGAAAAATTAATATCATTGAAATGGCCATACCACCCAAACCAATTTACAGATTCAATGCTATTCTTATCAATCTATCAATGACATTCTTCAACTAGAAAAAGATATTTTAAAATTTACATGGAACCAAAAAACAACCTGAATAGCCAACACAATCCTAAGGGGAAAAAACCAAAAACAAACAAACAAACAAACAGAAAAACAAAGCTAGAGGAATCATGTTACCCAACTTCAAACTATACTACAGGGTGATGGTAACCAAAATAGCATGGTATTGGTACAAAAACAGGCACATAGACCAATGGAACAGAATAGCGAACCCAGATATAAAGCTGTACATCTATGACCACCTGATCTTCAACAAAAACAAGCAATGGGGAAAAGTCTCCCTATTCAATAAATGGTACTGGGATAACTGGCCAGCCATATGCAGAAAATTAAAACTGGACCCCTTCCTTATGCCATATACAAAAATTAACTCAAGATGAATTAAAGACTTAAATGTAAAACTCGAAACTATAAAAACTCTGGAAGACAACCTAGGCAATACCATCCTGGACATAGGAATGGGCAAAGATTTTATGACAAAGGCACCAAAAGCAATTGCAACATAAGCAAAAACTGACAAATGGAATCTAATTAAACTCAAGAGCTTCAGCACAGCAAAAGATACTATCAACAGAATACAAAAACCACCTATAGAATGGGAGAAAATAGTTACAAACTGTGCATCTGACAAAGATCTAATAGCCAGTGCCCATAAGAAACTTAAACAAATTTACAATATAAAAACAAACAACCCCATTAAAAAGCAGGCAAAAGGCAAAAACAGATACTTCTCAAAAGAAGACATACATGTGGCCAACAATCATGTGGAAAAAGTTCAACATCACTGATCATTAGAAAAATGCAAATTGAAACCACAATGAGATACAATCTCATACCAGTCAGAATGGCTACTATTAAAAAGTAAAGAAAAAAAAAATGCTGGCGAGGTTGTGGAGAAAAGGCAATGCTTATACACTGTTGGTGGGAGTGTAAATTAGCTCAACCTTTGTGGAAGACAGTGTGGTGATTCCTCAAAAACCTGAAGTCAGAACTACCATTTTACCCAGCAATCCCATTACTGGGTATATACCCAAAGCAATATACATTGTTCTATATAGAGACATATGGACACACATGTTCGTTGCAGCACATTTCACAATAGCAAAGACATGATATCAACCTAAATGCCCATCAGTGGTAGACTGGATAAAGAAAATGTGGTATATATACACCATGGAATACTATGCAACCATAAAAAAGGAATGAGATTAGTCTTTTGCAGGAACATGGATGGGGCTGGAGGCTATTATGCTCAGTAAACTAACACAGGGACAGAAAACCAACTACTGCATGTTCTCACTTGTAAGTGGGAGGTAAATGATGAGCATGAACACAAAGAAGGAAACAACAGATACTGGGCTGTTCTTGAGGGTGAAGGTTGGGAGGAGGGAGAAGAGTAGCAAAGATAACTATTCAGTACTGGCTTAATTCCCAGGTGACGAAATAATCTGTACAACAAACCTCCATGAAATGAGTTTACCTATGTAACAAACCTTCACATGTACCCCTGAACCTAAAGTAAACGTTAAAAATAATGAGCAGAATTTTATAATTGTTTTGAGATAATTATCTTTGGCTACAAAGATTAATAACAAAGCTGATGCCAGTCTGAGTTTGGACAGGCAGTTAGTTGCTGGGCAGATAGCCTCACAGAAGTATTTTTAAGGTTGTAATGACTTTTCGGCATCGTTGTGGTTTCTGTAGAGTCTTTCGTGGGAGTTTTTGTTATCTGGCATATTAGTGTGAGAAGCCTCTCTTCATAGCCCTCCCCATCTCTGTTTGTCGGGGTTTTTGTGTTTATTTGTTTGTTTTAAACATACATGATTCCATTTTGATTCTGATCACTTTCATATTTCTCTTTTTGATTAAGATTGTTCTCTGAAGGTATCACAGATCAATCATCCTGTAGTTAGGTTTTGATTGTCCTTCAGTACCCAAATGAACCTGCACTGAGTTGCTGCTCTGTTCCACATTGGAGAGAGTGATTGGCAACTAGAAGTCAATGTCAAACTCCATTTAGCAACATTTCAGCAATAAGGGAAATTTGAATGGACAGCTCTCCAGCCACTCCTCAGGTGGCTCTTCTCTTTTAAAGATCGGATTATATGGGGATGAGAGACTATGGAAAAAAAAAAAAAGATTGTGGAGAATCTATTATATTCTAAGCCTACTGGAACAGAAACTGTCTCAGAATCATTTTAGTATCTGACCCCACCACCAATATCCCGGCACCTAGGCCCACAGTAGAAACTAATAAAAAATCTCATTGAATGAATAAAAGATTTATTGCCTGATTAAGTAAATGAATGGTCACTCACACTTGTGACATTTGTAACTTTTAGGAGAACCTGTGAACTGAGTTTCCCAGACTCCAGTTCGATTCAGTCAGTTCTCTTCTTTCTCAAAGCCCAGCCAAGCCTTCTTGATCCCATTCTGATCCTTCACACTGGAGGACTAGTCAAGCAGTTAATCACAGCTGGTGGTTTATTCAGCTGCAAAGGGAAATGTCACTCTCACTGTGACTCAGCTCTTTTCCACTGCTTGTAAGAATTGCTGTTTGTTGAATAAATCTGATTGAGTTTGACAAGAAAGGTCTCCTAGGAAGTGTTAAAATAAATGTGGTCTTGGTAAGGTGTCTCCTAGATATGTGAAATAAACAAAACAAAAAAACACTTCATAAAAAGAATTGTTTGGTTAATGGGCTATCCTTTGATTAAAATTGTAAGCATTTGGCTGGGCGCGGTGGCTCACGCTTGTAATCCCAGTACCTTGGGAGGCCAAGGTGGGTGGATCACAAGGTCAGGAGTTCGAGACCAGCCTGGCCAAGATGGTGAAACCCCGTCTCTACTAAAAATAAAAAATTAGCTGGGCATGGTGGCACGCACCTGTAGTCCCAGCTACTCAGGAGGCTGAGGCAGGAGAATCCCTTGAACCCGGGAGGTGGAGGTTGCAGTGAGCTGAGATCACGCCACTGCACTCTAGCCTGGGCGACAGAGCAAGACTCTATCTCAAAAAAAAAAAAAAATTGTAAGCATTTGATTTAAAACTGGCTGGTAGAACTTTCATTTACTAAGTAGTTTACATTTAGGTATCAGTATCGTCTTTGAAGTGTAAGAAGGTGGTCATCTTTTTGCTATATGCTTAAAAGGATTTGTGAGTGAGTGTTGGCTGGAGTGCCCAGACTCTGAATCTGTATGGAGAGTCACCCTTGCAGTACTTGGGCAGCCCCATGTCTAAATACTTTGTTCCTTTCAATATGATTATGTTTCCCTGCCTCTTCATGACTGGCCCCCTTCTTGGGATATTACAGAACTACCCTCAGTTGCCCAATGAGCCACTGATGTAACAGAATGTGTACCTGCCCTTACAGTGTCTTCCAGGACCCACTTTCTCATGTCCTGTGTTTTTATGGATACATTTGGTACTCCTATACACACACTTTCTTCACACCTCCTTGTTGACCCTGCCTGGAGAGGAGAGATCCTATAATATTCCTTTCGGTTAGAGACCCCCTTTGTGTTGATCTCACAGGGCTGCCATAACAAGGTACACAAACTTGGTAGCTTAAAATAACTGAAATTTGTTCTCTCATAGTTTCTGAACACCAGAAGTCCAAAATCAAAGTGTTATCAGGATTGGATACTCCTGGAGTCTCTGAGGCAGAATCTGTTCCAAGCCTTTCCCCTAGCTTCTGGTAGTTCCCAGCAATCTTTGGCATCCTTTGGCTTGTGGATGTATCACTCCAATCTCTGCCTCTGTGGTCACATGCTGTTCTCCTCTGTGTGTCTCTTTGCATCTTCACCTAGCCTTCATATAAGGACACTAATCTTTGAATCTAGAGCTCACTCTAATTCAACATGACCTCATCTTAACTACTTACATTACATCTGCAAGGACCCTATTCTCAAATAAGTCCACATTCTGAGGTTCTGGCATACATGAATTTTGGAGGAACGCTATTCAATCCAATAAACCTCCTTTCTTCCCAGCCGGGTCTTACAAGAGCACAAGGCATCATTCGAGCTTTCTTGAGATTTTGCCCACACCCTAAGCCTATATATATATATGTGCAAGCCCATTTATCTAAAGATAAAAGAACTAGAAAGCTAGGCTTTCATCATTTGAATGCACATTTAAGAGTGGCAGCTCAGAGAAAATAATGTGCATATAAATTATTCAAAGCTTGCCTGGTGGTATCCTAAGAAGGGCAGTTAGCTTGCAGTGGGCAGGCTTATCACTGATGTTCAGTAATGATAATAAAAGTTAACACTTGTTGATCATAAACAGGTTTTTAGGGAATATTTCAAGCCTTTCATAAATGGTATCTCATTAAATCTTTGTAACAGTTTTGTGAAAGAAGTACTAAATTGGTGTTATCCTCATTTTACAGGTGAAGAAATTGAGATTTGCAGAAATTAGTTTATCAAAGGTAACAATATTCTTAAATGGATGTCAGAGTCCAGAGATGAAACTTTTAAACACTTCAATGTGGTCTCCTCATAAAAAATACATTGTCTTCTCCATTTGGCAGATGAGAAAAAATGTGGGTACAAGAAATTAAGTCATTTGTCTGAAGTGTTGTAGCCGATACATCTGACATGAAAATTCTGATCTGTTTTCCCTTAAATCTAAATTCTTTTTATAGCACCTGACTGCAAGTTTGTTTCTACAGGGGCCCAGATGATGACAGCAATGGAGGAAAGCAGGTGGCTGGCTCTTTGAGGATTCAGCAGAACAACAACAACAAAAAAAGTGGAGATTGAACCATGAGTAATAACCTCAATGGTTTGTCCAAGAGTTTGCTAAACCCACACTAGCCTGACTATGCCTGAGTTTGAATTTGGGAGCCCTTTCTTTCCTTTTGATGCTGAGATTCTGTGAGCAAGACACTGCCTTCGGCTCTCTGGATGTCCTCAGAGGACACAGAAACTCCCATTTAGGGGGCTTCATGATGATAATACTGACTACACTGATACTTAATGTAAACTACTTAGTAAATGAAAGTTCTACCAGGCAGAACTTTTAAATACTTAAAATTGTAAATATTTAAACCTAATACTTATAATTTTAATCAAGGGATACTCCATTACTTGATTAAATGATGATGGCTCAACTTAGAACTTGGTGTTAGGACTCAGACCACTTGCTGGCTTCCAGCTCATTTCCTTTCCTCTTTTTCTCCTTTTTCCTTCTTCTTATTTATCCCCTTTGTTCAACTATTTTATAAATATTTCCACAATCCACCAATAGGTTTCATGTCACCCATGTAGCATATCATTTCCCCTTTGAGAATACCTTGAGGTTTATTTTAAATTGTGTCTCAGTCTCTTTCTCTAAAATGAACAATATCATCTGCTTTGTAAGAGTTTTATAATCAAATGAGATAATTATTTAGTGATCTAAGAAACATTAGCTATGATTAATTGAAGGAACATTCAGTTAAAAAGAGAAAGATATAGAGCATAATTTAATCAAGGTAATTTCTGGCAAATTACAGACCATAATTTCAGATAAAAGGAGGTTACCTACTCTCCTTACACAATTGCACAAATTTGGCCAGATCTCTGACTTTCAAGCATCTTTTGATATAAAATATCCTGTTCTACTTTTTTCATAAAGCGCTGAAATATTTCAGAAATTCTTCCATTTCAGTGTCCAAGTTACATTTCCAACACTAGGTCTCAAATATGGAAGTGACATCAACAACAACAATGCCAAAACCCTTTACCAGTCTATGCATTGATTTTTAATTTATTTAATTACTTCGCCGTAGTTTAGGAGGAGTTAAACCTTTTTATTTTAAAACTAGAAGTTGTTCGTTTTGAAGAAATCCAGGACAAACCACAGCTTCTTGTCAATTTAGAGCTCTCTTACACAATTATAGCTCTGACCTCAATTTAGCCACCAGCTTCCTCATAGTTATATAATTTCTGGTCTCGTCCTGAGTCAGCACTGTCATAAGACTCAATCTTGTCACAAAACTTCATTCCTAGGACCAAAAAATATATATATATATATACAAGGCCACAGTGTTGTCTGACCATAGTTCTTCAATAATGTCCAGGGCTCTTTCCTCCAGAGGTGTGTTTAGCTGAGCAACCTCAGATTTCATATCAGACAGGCAGCTACTCCTTAAGGTTCAATTGGACTCTTCCTTTTGCTTTTATCCCTTAGAATAAAAGTACATTTTATACTCATACATTTCCATTTTTTCCAGGCAAATTATAGAAGAAGTGAGAGAGCACACCTATGTTATCTGAGAGGAAACTGGCAAAGACAAGCTAACCCTTTGAGGATGCTATGCTTTACCTCGATAATGACACAATAAGTGAGAGGATGCAGTGCCAGTCTTGGAAGGACAGAAAGTACAGGGGCATATCTCACAAAGCATAGTCTTTGGAATGAACTAGGGTGATCTAATACATGGTTTTGAGCTGTATTTCTTAAACTATCCGTGGTGAAGACACATTCTAATCCTCCTCCAGTCCATCACGGACTGATCCTTTTATAAAATATAATAAAAATGGATTACTAGAAAAATAAAATGAAAAGCAAAATACTACTCTATATTTTTATGACATTTAACAGATATAAACTTAGTTTGTCAAGTTTCTATAGAAGTTTCTAAACACTCTTAGTTTTGAGGTCCATCTCCTCACGGACCACTCATAATCAGAGGGTTGATGCTGGGCTAGGACCATGCGTTGGGTGGCACTGCTAGTATGGAAGAATAGTGGTCCCAGATAGGCTTCACACTGGGTCGCTTGGGAAGATGTCCCAAAACTTGTGTTTATTGAAAGGGGAATCATGTGGATGTTGTTCTGGTATTGTGTTTTGTAACGGCTTCTCAATTCTTTCTAATGTGCAGTGAAGTTGAAAAACATTGCTCCAGAATAACAGGCCTTGTTGTTATTTAAGCTTCATTTCTGTCAATTACTGACAAACAGCCAGATCTACATAAAGAATAATAACCCTGAAGGTACAGACAGCTTAGACATTCTATCCCTGTCCAGCCAAATTACATAAATAAAATTCTAGCTTTTATTTTTTAGAGATAGTCCTGGCAGTCATTAAAAAAAAAAAACTCTTAAGGAATTTCTTTAAGACAAAATGACATTCTTCATTCTTTGCTCTGATATCAGCATTAATTGACAATTTGATCTAAATTTGTTTCCTGTGTGAATTTACCAGAAGGAGGTACATTTTACAGTATGGTACACATGGACCTGTGTGTAAAACCAGACTTCATTTTACTACCTGGGGGAACAGGGACAAGTTATCTAAAATCTCTGACTTCAGTGTCTTTTTTATTAAGTTCAGGAATACATGTGCAGGTTTGTTACGTAGGTAAACACGTGTCATGGGGTGGTGGTGTGCAGATTATTTCATCACTCAGTTATTAAGCCTAGTACCCATTAGTTATTTTTCCTGATATCCTCCCTCCTCCCACCCTCTACCCTCTTATAAGCCCCAGTGTGTGTTCTTCCCCTCTACGTGTCCATGTGTTCTCATCATTTAGCTCCCACTTATAAGTGAGAACATGTGGCATTTGGTTTTCTGTTCCTGCATTAGTTTGCTAAGGATGATGGCCTCCAGCTCTATCCATGTCACAGCAAAGGACATAATCTCATTCATTATAATGGCTGCATAGTATTCCATGGTGTGTACGTACCACATTTTCTTTATCCAGTCTACCATTAATGGACATTTAGGTTGATTCCATGTCTTTGCTATTGTGAATGGTGCTTTAGTAAACATACATGTGCATGTGTCTTTATAATAGAACAATTTACATTCCTTTGGGTATATACTCAGTAATGGGATTGCTGGGTCGAATGGCAGTTCTGTCTTTAGGTCTTTGAGGAACCACCACACTGTTTTCCACAATGGCTGAACTAATTTACACTCCCACCAACAGTGTATAAGCACTCCTTTTTCTCCAGAACCTCGCCAACATCTGTTATTTTTTGACTTTTTAATAATGGCTATTCTGACTAGTGTGAGATGGTATCTCATTGTGGTTTTGATTTGCATTTCTCTAATGATCAGTGACGTTGAGCTTTTTTTCATATGATTGCTGGCCACATGTATGTCTTCTTTTGACAAATGTCTGTTCATATTCTTTGCCCACCTTTTAATGGTGTTTTTTCCTTGTAACTTTAAGCTTCTTATAATGCTGTATATTAGATTTTTGTCAGATGCATAATTTGTAAAAATTTTCTCCCATTCTATAGGTTGTCTGTGTACTCTGTTGATAGTTTCTTTTGCTGTGCAGAAGCTCTTGAGTTTAATTAGATACCATTTGTCAATTTTTGCTTTTGTTGCAATTGCTTTTTGCATCTTCCTCATGAAATCTTTGCCTGTGCCTATGTCCTGAATGATACTGCCTAGATTGTCTTCCAGAGCTTTTATACTCTTGGGTTTTACATTTAAGTCTTTAATCCATCTTGACTTAATTTTTCTACATGGCTTAAGGAAGGGGCCTAGTTTTAATTTTCTGCATATGCTTAGCCTGTTATTCCAGCACCATTTATTGAATAGGGAATTCTTTCCCTATTGCTTGTTTTTGTCAGGTTTATTGAAGATCAGATAATTGTAGGCGTGTGGTCTTGTTTCTGGGTTCTCTGCTCTGTTCTAGTGGTCTATGTGTCTGTTTTTGTACCAGTACCATGCTTTTTTGGTTACCGTGGCCCTGTAGTATAGTTTGAAATTGAGTAGCAGGATGCCTCTAGTTTTATTCTTTTTGCTTAGAGTTGCCTTGGCTATTTGGGCTCTTTTTTGGTTCAATATGAATTTTAAAATAGTTTTCTCTAGTTCTGTGAAGAATGTCATTGGTAGTTTAATGGGAATAGCATTGACTGTATAAATTGCTTTGGGCACTATGGCAATTTTAATGATATTGATTTTTCCTATCCATGAACACAGAATATTTTTCCATTTGTTTATGTCATCTATGATTTCTTTGAGCAGTGGTTTTTAGTTCTTCTTATAGAGATCTTTCACCTCCCTTGTTAGCTGTATTCCTAGATATTTTTTTCTTTTTGTGGCAACTGTGAATGGGAGCTCATTTGTGATTTTGCTCTCATCTCATCTTGATTGTTGTTGGTGTACAGTTGCTAGCGATTTTTGTGCATTAATTTTGTATCCTGGGACTTTACCAAAGTTGCTTATTGGCTTAAAAAGCTTTTGGGCTAAAATGATGGGGTTTCCTAGATATAGGATCATTTCATCTGCAAGCAGGGAGAGTCCAGTTTCTTAAATGCCTTCCTCAAACTACATTTTACTACCTGTGGGACCAAGAGGAAGTTATCTAAAATCTCTATGCCCTTGTTTCTTAAATGCATTCCTCAAAGGATCATTGTGAGTTTTCAATAAAATAAACCACAAAAATTGATTATATTTTAGTGTCTGGCAGGTAGTAGGGTTACTCAAATATTAACCCTCACTCATTTCCAACGCTGACATCTATCCGATATGCCCTGAAATGGCAAGTCAGCTGGCATCTATTAAACTAAGTTGTGGATCCACTGATTGATCAATGTGCATATATTTTGGGTTGATAAATATTTTGAATATTTTGAATATTACATCTACCAATCATGTTTCTTATGCAGAATCTGTTCAAAGTTATAGTGCCAGACATTATATATTAACAAATTGGTACCTTGTTTATCAATTTTTCATGTACATGGTTAATATGAATCGGATTCCAGAATCTAATCAAACTCAGATTCCAGAATCTAATCAAACTCAGAATCTAATCAAAATCAGGCTCTCAAACTTACAGAGCTGAGAATTTTTTTTAGACCCAAGATAACCTTATCATACTATAAGAATCCCAAGGAGATGAGATTCAATATTATCCTGGATCTTCCCTTAACCACCTTAAAAACAATATAAAACTCGTGGAGCACCTGGCTGGAGAGCAAAACAGAAATCCCTGGTTCACTGTGAGAGCAGCATTCCCTTTGTTCTCGGAAGGCCCAGACAGCAGTGAAACTTTCGCCAGTTCAATAAGATGAGAGAGAAAGGTGAATAAGTTAATGAGTGTTGTGGTTTTTATCACATTTTTAATATTGTATTAGGTTAGTAATTGCAGTTTTTATATTAAAAGTAATGGATTACTTTTGTACCAACCTGTTAGCAAATTGTTTGTGCCTCCTCTTCCTCTCTTTTACCTTCCTCCCCCATTCTTGCAAATACTCTACATTTCAAGGTTCATGTGATATAATTATATTTGAAGACTTAGACTTCCAAAGACTTTCCAGTTCACCTCCTGGGATATGTTGATCCACGTTTGGATCCATTCTGGCTTCCGATCTCTAGCAGCCAGAAATAGCAACTCACTGGGGTGAATGAAGGAAGTCACAATGACCTCTGTTGGCTGCAGCCTAGATGTGTACTCTTCACTATCCCTTGCATTTCCAATGATCAGTTCTTATTTTTCATGTCTAAGGTAATACTGAAGTTAGTCTAACCTCTCCCACAATGCAGGAATTTGGTCTGTATTGTTACTTGCAGATGGTTGTGACCTTTTCATGATAAGCAGCTCAAAACCTTCATAAGTTAACCTATTTAAGATTAGAAATCTCTTCTCCATATAGATACCAAGTTAGTCTTAAGAGTACTCATGTTTCTACCTCCGGGCTTTAGAAAATACAAGGGGGTCCTTCCTCCTTCCTACAGAAACCCTGAGGAACCTCTTTTTTCCAAATAAAGGCTTGCCAATATGAAACAGGTTAAAGCAAAACTTCAAGAGTTGAGGTGTGGTAGGGAGTCACTGAGCTTTCTTCCAGGCTTGCCCCGACCACACTGCTGCAGCATGAGGTGAGGTACTAAGTATGTGCAAAGCTCTGCAATGAACAATTGGTCCAAGGCCACTTCTGGTGCTACCATACCATTCCAGGTGCTGACTCTATATTTCAGTGACATGAGTCCTGAGGGGACCTCCAGAAACAGATGCAAAGAGAGGACATTTAACTTGACTTAATGAGATACTGAACACTTCCCAGAGCCATGTTTGTCTTCTTCGCAAGGTTGTGCCTCCCATCTTCCAGTTTTTAGACACACTCTCTTTCTAGTTGCTGTGTTTTGATGCCAGTCCTTCCCTGCCAGAAACAGCCCTTAGGCTCAGTCTCTGTAAAGAACTGCTAGGCCTTAGCGCCTTGGGGTCATTTTCAACATATCTTTAGTCGCATACATCACAAAACTGATTCTCCTGTGGTTTTTTTTTTTTTTTAGTAGGGGGGGGGGGTGGGAGATAATGAGTAGGAAAAAAAAACCAAAAAACTTGGGTTTATTTTTTTCACAATCCTTGACCTCCTTGAAATGAAATTCCCATCAGCCAGCACACTGATTTCATGAGCTGAGTGAAATGGAGAGTTTATGTGGAGCAGATGTGAAGCCCTCACGTTGTGAAAAATCTGCTTTGGATTCTTTTCTTGAGTAGGGTGTGTGTGCAGAAGCAAATTTTCTGAAACTACTAGACACGATCTCACATGGCAGTTCTGAAAGCTGGCACAGTGTGCCTGAACAAGGATTAGCAAAAGCATGACAAATCTGGGCAGAGCTGCAGAGGCCCGATCTCTGCCCTACTCCTGGCACAGCCTCATTCCCAGTTGACTTGGCAGAATTGATGGTATGAAAAAATGAGTTTCAGCTTGCACCTAGCCATAGGATTTACCACCTGAGTTTTCAGTGTTGGAGAAAGAAAATTTTAGAGACAATGGCAAGAATAAAACCCCACCCTCAAGGTTTGGAGTTTACTAAGGTGGAGTGTAAGTGAGCAGCATTCACCCTAATACTGGGTGACTAGTTATATGCCACTCAGTAAGTACAATTGCATAACTATTTATGCTATTAAGAATGATTTAGCAATAAACAGAGATCCTTTCTTCCCTTCTTAACCTTAGGGAAATACCTATTTAATTTTCAGTTACTGAGTGTTTGACAGTTTAATAAGCACTTCCACACTTGTGCTTTACAGCAAGCCCTGAAGTGGGTATTATTTCCTCCCTTTGTGAAAGTTGGAGCATTTAGTTTTCTCACCATAAGTGCCTACCAGTCCCTACTGGAGCAGATACCTAGCTCTGCTGACTGCAGTGACTCTTTCACTTCTCTGCTGTCATTATGAGACTGGAGTGAGAACACTTCTGGACAGAGTCCGTAACAGAAAGCTGTTACCAAAGGGCGAAGGAGCAAGGCTGTGGGAGAGTAGCGCTGATAACATGACCCTGTAAGCTTCCCACACTCACAGACTCCCACACTTACAGGTGATGCAGAGTGTGGAAAGGGTGACCAACTAGGCTCCATTTGCCTGGGACTCTCCTGGTTTGGGAACTGAAAATCTTGCATCCTGGGAACTCCCTCAATTCTGTGCACACCAATGGCTGGTCAACCCCTGTGTGGATCGTATTTTGCCTCTTTGGTTTCATCTAAATTTCTGGTAGCACTTCCAGGTTCAAAAGACTTAGTCCTCAAACTCTTAGGAAATTCTAGTGGCTTCCAGGACCTCACAGTCAATTGCTGCAAGACAGTTTTACTGAGCCAGGACTCCAAGACTTTTGGTCTCAAGTGGTTACATATTTGAATATTTGAGCAACCAATCCATAACAATAATAATAATAATAATCCAAGCAGCCAACTGTGGTCAAGTTAATAATAATGACATCTGCTACTGATTATGAGCCAGGCAGTATACTTCAGTGCTTTCCTACCCTCACTACCAATCCTCAGGACATCTATGTAACGTGGCTATTCATTAGTCTCATTTTATGAATATGGAAACTGAAGTCATACATATTCAAGCAAGGCTTCAGGTCCTGAACCAAGTGCATCTAATTCCAAAGCCCATATTCCTGTAGCACACTTTTCAAAGTTCCTCTAAGTTCCCCTGTATCTTGAACTGAGGAAATTACAGTTGCATGGGTGCTTTGAGGTAATCATTAAAGGCTTTTGTAAACTTTGGGAGTAGGACCAGGCTCACGGTAACTAGGAGATTGAGTACCCTGAGAGTTCCCCAGAATTTCATAGAAATATGGTGTTTAGAAGAAAGAGTCATCTGGTAAATCCTCTAAACCTAAAATTAAGACTTAGCTGCTATATATTCAAACTGATCAATTTTTTTTTTTTTTTACCTTCCAAGATTCAGCTTTTGGTACTTTATCATCCAGTCAAGTCTCATGGAGACTGGATTAGGACCATAAGACTTATTCAGATATTAAACTTCACATGATACATTATTTTGTGTAAAACAATTTTTAGATTAATATGCTACAAAGTTTTGCCAAGCCCTTAAGAGGGAGTTTATCAATTCAGCGCTTTTGCATTTGTGCTCTCACTACCCATGTTTGAATGCATTTACTTTTGTGCATAAGTAAACACGTTTTTGTTTGAAAGTTGAAACTAAGAATACCTGTTCTTGTCCACGCCTGTTTAACTTTGTCTTACCGTGCTGGCAAACATACTGGAGTTCTTCAGCATTTACTGCTAAAGCGATGGTGCTTACTCACAAGCCAAATCAACTGGCAATGCTCTTTCCTGGTGGATTTAATTTGGCTAATGAGTTATAGTAACAAATTCTAATTACAAATTCTGAATTTGACATAATATATGTTAAATTGGATGTACATTTACTATATTATATTGAGAGAGAGATTTGTGGAAAAAAAATGTATACTCATTTTCAAAAAGAAACCTTTGTTTGTATCTAAAACATGAACTCTTAACAAATTTCATCTCCAGGTTGTTAAGAGCCCAGGTTCTGGATTTCATAGCTTGAACAGCTTTGCCTGAAGACTTAGAAAACCTGCTTCACCGGATCACTTAACAAGAGTAAAATCTCCTTTGTGTAAAGTTTTCTTGGAGGTGATGGTGTACCAGTATGCTGACCACCTACTGTCAAAAATAACATCTATACTGGACATTCTCCTATCAAATAGTAGATCCAGAAGCTTCTGGTGCCATTGCAACTTATATTAAGAAATAGTGGTCTGTAATGGTTAAACAGCTACTGAAGAAGACCTAGGTACTTTCCCAAGTAAATGAAAACCCTCTGGCATTCGAGAGCCAGTATGCAGGCTGGATTTCAATTTCTCTTGAGCCTCTGCACTGTGTTACATTGGTGGCATAAACAAACTGTACAACGATATGAGACAACCCTGTGGTTAATGTGATTCAGGGTCAAATGATAATTTCTCTATGTGCAGACACAGAAAGTTTTACTTAATTTTCTATACCTAAAATACTTAGAAACCATAGTCATCCATATTGATATTTTATATCATCTCAACTTCTCTTGCCGAAACTTGACCCACTGTTGCAATTATTTTACATTTCCTTGGCTCTATTTTCATTTATGTTTAATTCCAGAAACCACATCAAGTCTTTGCAGAATGAAGTAGAGTATAAAGAAGTAGAAATGTACACATGCATCTCTAAAATCTCTAGGCAAAGCACCCTGCACTTAAACACACAATACATTTTTTCATGATTGTGTTGAACTGATGTAACCTAACCTGTTTTTATATCCTTCAAAATAAGGTGGGCATGAATGCTTTCAGCCCTTGTCAGTAGCTTTGATTATCCTGTTTTTGTTAGATCCCTCCTCTTGGTTTGATCATAGTAGTTACTGTATTTCTTTTTATAAGTTGGTTTGCAAAGGGTGGGGCTTGCAGACCATTGGAAAGTTGTAACAGCTGTGAGTCATATTGTTGAAGGCAGAACTTTTGAGCCAGACTATTTATGTGAAGGAACAAGATGCTGTTATTTACAACAGAGTGAACTGAGATTCAGTCAGTAAAAGTCTTTGTTTGCAGAAATACAGATCCAAGACAAAGACAGGATGGGTACTGCTGGAAAAGTAAGTGGAACATTTCTATCCCCTCCTCATCATGACCTAATGGTGTGAGACTGATACTTAGAGCTTTGAATCCATTAAAGTAATTAAACACTTGGAGATATTCCTTGAGGAATGAAACACCTCGTGAGCAGGCATACAGTAAGGGAAACACTGGGTACAGTGTTTCAGAGAATGTCAGTGGAAGCAGGGGTAAGTTGGAAATAGCATATCCAATGTTAGCAAGACATTGGAGGAAAATAGAGAAATGTGATTTATATTGTCATTATTCATAATTTGATTTCAGCATAGCTGGGCAATTGCTCCAGGAAGTAAAATGTTTCCACAAGGACACTTCAATCGTCTCAGTAGCATGCGCTGCCCTCACTGCAGTAGTTCAATGGGAGACCAGGGTCTCATGCCCAGATGTTGGAAGAAACATTCCTGCCATTAAGAATGGAAAATGCTAATTCTGGGATGCAAAATGGACAAGAAAGTGTCATGATTTTTAGGTTTCTTACAAATGTAGTTTTTATCAAAATATATATTTTAAAATTCTTTAAAATCAAACTATGTTATTGGTAAATTATGTTTATTGTTTTAAAAACAACAGAGTCAGCAGAGTTGGTATTAACTTTAGAAATAGCTTTACTTTCTTTTTTTTTATTTGAAAGTAGGTCAGTATAATTCCTTGCTTTAATTGGGTACATAATTGCTTAAAGGACTAAGTGCTTTTGTTTGTTTTGTTTTAACTTGAACAATTTTGCATTTAGCCTGCTTAAGGTTTTGGAAAAATAAAGATGACATGTGAAGTCTGGGTAATGTGACAAGTCAGGAAACTCTATGATGTTAGAATTTGAAATAATTTTTACTAGAATTGAGTAGAACTGGAATAAAACCATCCTAATTTGGGTCAGAAATCCAGCAAAACTAGATTACTTAGGAATTTAATTTTGCACTACA
This sequence comes from Papio anubis, assembly GCF_008728515.1. NCBI lineage: Eukaryota > Metazoa > Chordata > Mammalia > Primates > Cercopithecidae > Papio > Papio anubis. Next base: position 89,635,901 of record NC_044978.1, read on the forward strand.
GAAGCTAGCAACTCTATCCATGGAAATTAATGAATCTTAGAACTGAAAGGAATCTTAAAATTTTGCAACTTTAACCACCCAACAGATGCTTCAGGTCTGGTTACACTATTTCTAGAAAGTGAATATTCATCCTTTGTAAGAACATTTCTAATGATGTAGAAAGTAGCCTCAAGGCAGGCTTTCCAATTATAATTAATAATACAGTGTATAATATATAAAGACTATAAAAGCTATATAATTTTGATATATGGTCATGCAATAGTGTAGTTTGCATAAGGATTATATATTTCCCAAGGTGCTGTAGTGTTCCAGTGTAGCTCATGAAAGGCGTTTCCCTTTACATTGGGATTGATTTTTTTCTCTTTATAATAAATGTGTTCTTTTTCATTAAAAAAGTAAAAGATAACTGTATTAGTTTCCTAGGGCTTCCATAACAAAGTATCACAGACTGAATGGCTTAAACAGCAGAAATTTGTTTTCTTGTACATCTGAAGGCAAGTATTCTGAGATTAAGGTGTCATCAGGGTTGGTTTCTTTTGAGGCCTGTGTCCTTGGCTTGTGGATGACCCTCTTCTCCCTGTCTTCACACGATCTTCCCTTTTTGTTTGTATCCTAATCTCCCCTTCTAATAAAGACACCAGCCATATTGGATTAGGTTCCACCCTGATCACCACATTTTAAATTAATTACTTCTTGAAAGACCCCATCTCCAAATACAGTCACCTTCTGAGGTACTGGGGGTTAGGACTTCAACATATGAATTCGGAGGGAAACATAATTCATCCCATACCAATGAATATTCTAGAAAATTTGGAAGGTTAGAAAATAAGAGGGAAAAAAATCAATCATAATATCACATTCCCAGACTATCATTTTTGTGTGTGTGTTTCCTTCTATTTTTCCATCCATAGTTTATGTAGCCGTACTCATACAATACACAAATATTTTTATCCTGTTTTTCCAACTTAAACATTTTTTCAATTTATTACAATTTATAAACATTTTTAAATGTCTAATTTTCTGCACTTACACAATTTATGTCATCATTCCTCTATTATTGTTTACATATTTTCCTTTATAAATAGTGCTGTGATTACATCTACCATATAGAGAGATTTTTCTAAAGATAGTATTTTCTCGAGGTAGGCTTTAAAAATGGAATTACAGGGTAAACATGTCACAACATCCTTAAGTATCTTGATGTACCATGCAAATTACTTTCTAAAGGGTTGACATAGGTAAGATGGCCCATTTTACTATTTCTCTGACAATACTGTGTATTCTCATTAAGTTCTCATTAGGTAAAAAGTCATTATCAGAGCACGGTGGCTTGTGCCTGTAGTCCCAGCTACCGGGGAGGCTGAGATGGGAAGATAACTTGAGCCCAGGAGTTAGAGTACAATCTAGGCAACAGAGTGTGATACTGTATTAAAAAAAAATTAAAACTTCATTATAGACTTGAAAGGCAGAGAATTGTATCTAATTTTTATTTTTTAAAAAAGGCATTTTTATGAGTGAGAACAAATATGTCACAATCTATTCATTAATCTGTTGCAGTTTTTTCCATAGGTCCTTTGCCTGCCATGTTATCTCCCAGGGTGTAAGTGTGGTATGTGGAAGTGGGAAGGAGTGTTAGGAGTGAAGTTGTTAACGCTTCCTCTGTAAATTTGAGTAAGCATTCTATTTATCAAATGTGGTAACTTTTATCTATTTCACTTTAATATTTTCCCTCAGTACTACTTGCTGTCAATGTGGAAAATTTACTATTTCTCAACATACAAAATTTTAATTCTTAGAAGCTGTTTCCTTTATGACTTTTTTTAACTTTTATTTTAGGTTCAGGGTACATGTGCAGGTTTGCTACATAGGCAAATTGTGTATTGTGAGGTTTGGTGTACAAATTATTTTGTCACCCAGATAATAAGCATGGTACCTAATTGGTGGTTTTTCGATCCCTACCCTCCCTCCACCTTCCACCCTCAAATGGGCCCTGGTATCCATTGTTCCTTTCTTTGTGTCCATAGGTACTCAATATTTAGCTTGAGTACCTATGTACTCAAGGTACATAAATGAGAACATGTAGTTATTTAGTTTTCTGTTTCTGTGTAGAGGACTACGTGCTCCCAAACGAGACGTTCCCGAAAAGTCCTGCTCTTGCAAACAAAGCAGGGCGTTCCTTCCCTGCAAACAGGGAGGACAAAGGAGCCAGCTGCAAACAGCAGACCCTGGGGGCTGATTTATGTGTAAACATCTTGAAAATCCAGAAAGTCAGGGAACGGTCAGAAAAACAACAATGTGTCTTTGTGACTTGGCAACATTCCACAAACGACTGTATAAAACAAAGCAGAGTGTGTCGTTCGGCGCAGCCGCCATGTTTGTATTGTCCTGTGTTGTCTTGTGTGTTCATTCCTTTGTTTAGGAAACACACAGACCCCAACATTTCTGCGTTCATTCACTTAGGATAATGGCCTCCAGCTCCATCCATGTTCCTGCAAAGGACATGATCTTATTTTTTATATGGCTGCACGGTATTCTGTGGTATATATGTACCACATTTTCTTTATCCAGTCTAGCATTGATGGACACTAAGATTGATTCCATGTCTTTGCTATTGTGAATAGTGCTTTAGTGAACATATGCATACATGTGTCTTTATGATAGGACGATTTATATTCCTTTGGTATGTACCCAATAATGGGATTGCTGGGTCAAATGTTAATCCTGTTTTAAGTTCTTTGAGAAATGGCCAGACTGCTTTCCACAATCGCTGAACTAATTAACCTTCCCACCAGTAGAGCATAAGTGTTCCCTTTTCGCCCCAAACTCACCAGTTTATTTTTTTGGCTTTTTAACAATAATCATTCTGACTGGTATGAGATATTACCTCATTGTGGTTTTGATTTGTATTTCTCTAATGATCAGTGATGTTGAGTATTTTTTCATATGCTTGTTGGCCATATGTATGTTTTGTTTTGAAAAACATCTGTTCATATACTTTGCCCACTTTTTTAATGGCGTTGTTTGTTTTTTGCTTACTATTTTGTTTAAGTTCCTTATAGATGCTGGATATTAGACCTTCATTGGATGCATAGTTTGCAAATATTTTCTCCAATTCTGTATGTTGTCTGTGTACTCTGTTGTTGGTTTCTCTTGCTGTGCAGAAGTTCTTTAGTTAAATTAGGTCCCGTTTGCCAATTTTTGTTTTTGTTGCAATTGCTTTTGGCATCTTTTTCATTAAGTCTTTACCAGGTCCTATGTTCAGAATGGTATTCCCTAGGTTATCTTCCAGGGGTTTTATAGTTTTGGGTTTTAGATTTAAGTCACATCTTAAGTTAATTTTATATATGATATAAGGAAGGGGTCTGGCTTCAGTCTTCTGCATATGGCTAGCCAGTTATCCCAGCACCATTTATTGAGTAGGGCATTCTTTCCCCATTGCTTGTCCTTTGTTATTTTTTCTATCACTCTTAAGCATAAAAGTTATTCCATGCTCAGTATGATTGATATTTACATCTTCATTGATTGATAAAATAGTTTGACTTTAAAAATAAATCTCAGGCCAGGCACGGTGGCTCACAGCTGTAATCCCAGCTCTTTGGGAGGCCGAGGCGGGCAGATCACAAGGTCAGGAGATCAAGACCATCCTGGCGAACATGGTGAAACCCTGTCTCTACTAAAATACAAAAACATATTAGCTGGGTATGGTGGTGCACATCTGTAGTCTCAGCTACTAGGGAGGCTGAGCCACGGGAATTGCTGAACCTGGGAGGCAGAGGTTGCAGTGAGCCCAGATCGCGCCACTGCACTCCAGCCTAGCGACAGAACAAGATTCCATCTAAAAGAAATAATAACAAAAAAATAAAAATCTTAACAATTAATCCACCTTGAATTTGTTTGGGAATGTGGTGGGAGATTTCTAACTTCAACATTGGGTGATATTACACTGTAACCCATAACATTTTCATTAGTAAGGCAGAGGGTAAATATTAAAGTGAACTACTGATGGCTTTCAGCCACCCATCTGTTACCAGTGTATCATTTTTCACATTTAATCTTTTACAAAAGAGCCACTTAAGAATCCATAGGAGCTCTCTAGGACCGTTGTGTTTGTTGACAAGATGAAGGTAACTTATTTTGCATCTGAATAAATTAATTAAAATATTTTATAGGAGTCCTAGACCGATTTGGAGGGAGGAAGGTGGAAACAGTTTCTCTGTGTGTCTCTGTCTCTGTCTCTCTCTCTCTCTGTCAGAATTCAATAATCTTCACAAAATCATTTAATTGAATAACTACAGCATAACCAGTTGAATAACTGGACGCCAGTCACTGGTATCTCCACACCCAGTTTCCACTACTATAAGATGACAAGCTTTAACCTGCCTATCAAGCCCTACCAGGTGCAAGAACTGGGCTAGGTGCAAAAGAGATACAGAGATGCAGACACAAATTCAGTCACCTGGGAACTCACAGTCATAATCTATATGCTTCATGATGTTCATGGTTCCCTTCAACCTTACCATGCTAATAGTCTCATTTCTTCACCATTGCTATGATTATATACAGTTATTAAATACTGGTTTAAATACAGACAAGCCAGCAGCATTTTCTGTTTTATAAATTTGTCTCTTGTGAATAAGTGATGCACAGAGGACAATTTTGTTAATCTATTAGATTTGAAATTGTAACAAAATAACCCATTTTTGGGGGGCGGGATATTATGTGAACAGCAAACAAAAATCAATAGGTTGGGAAAAGTACCTCAGGTCTAGTCCATCTCTGCATCTCATATGCTAGGTGACCATGGCTTCAACATTTAGTCACTCTGGGCTGCATTTCTCATACCTTAAACAAAGGCACACACAAGGCTTATAATTCTAGTGTTTGATGAAAATCATTCTGGAAAACTTAGAATATTATATATGCTCTTCTGTTCATATACATACTATTCAAGGAGTCTGTGTTTAAAGGCATAATTTGGACCCATTATAACACTTGCCTATTTCTTAGGTTATTAAATGCAAAGCAGCTGTGCTTTGGGAGCAGAAGCAACCCTTCTCCATTGAGGAAATAGAAGTTGCCCCACCAAAGACCAAAGAAGTTCGCATTAAGGTAAGCGTGAGCCCTGGAGAACTTAAGCCAAAAGCGTTATCAAACTTATATTGAATATAGCACTATGTGAGACTGGATTCTTAAATAGGGAGATGCTTCCCATGTTTGGAGTATTAATTCCTTTACTGGCTCTTGTATATTGTTAAGGATCTGGTTGTAGTAGATGTGAAATTAATGAGTTCATTATCCCTTTAAAAAACACTGTGCTTTATTATACCTTTGATTTGTTGAATTTTTATTCATATAGCATCTAATTAAAAAATGGTTAATAATCATAGCTAAAGACTTTTTAAAATATCTTCTGGGAAGCAGATTGTTTTGAGATTACTTTTCACAAAGAATGAAGAACTCACTTGTGCCTGGAGAAATGACAACTTCATGGAACATTTTCCTCCCTTTCTTTGGACAGAGCTTAACCTTGGCTTTGGATATCAGTTGTTGAGTAGGAATTGCTACCAATCTTTCTTTGACCCTCTTACTGTTACCTGAGCACTAGAGTAGCAGTAAGATTTTGCTCTTGTATGCCATTTCCTCTGTTCTTTGTTAAGAGAGCCCAAGAAGGGCCTAGCTATAAAAATCTACTTTCGGGCCATCACATGGTAACATCTGCATTCTGGTTCCCTCGCAAGAGCACCAGTTTATTATAGAAAGGCACCAAGAGTCAACCTAGGGTTTGAGGGAGCAATATTATAAGTTCCATCAGAGAGGGATCTTGTCTGATGGTTGATTTTTGGCTCAGAATCATCTAAGAGTAAATGTTGTTACATTAGGCAATGATATTGACTAAACAATTATAATTTCCTCAAGAAGTTAAATATTCTCCCAACAATGAAATGATCAGATTGTTGATTGGTGCAATGTTTTTGTCTTTGAACACAGATTTTGGCCACAGGAATCTGTCGCACAGATGACCATGTGATAAAAGGAACAATGGTGTCTAAGTTTCCAGTGATTGTGGGACATGAAGCAACTGGGATTGTAGAGAGCATTGGAGAAGGAGTGACTACAGTACAACCAGGTATGTGCAGGTGTCAAGCCACAAGTTTGAAATAATTAGGCTTTGATTAGCCTATCAAAGGAAGTAGCACACACTAGGAATTATTAGAGGGATCCTTAACACCATTCAGGGAAATAAAAGGATACAAGAATGGATTTTACTGAGTAATGTTTAATTTGGCAAAACCTCAACTTTTAGAAGGCAAACCTTATGGTTTTTATAAACCTTAGACTATCTTTTTAAAAGTTTTACCTACAGTATGGGCTCAATTCACATTTGTTAATTTCATATTTTAACATTAATGAACAGCATCTTATATCATGATTTTTTTCCTATAGGTGACAAAGTCATCCCTCTCTTTCTGCCACAATGTAGAGAATGCAATGCTTGCCGCAACCCAGATGGCAACCTTTGCATTAGGAGCGAGTAGGTTTCAGTCATTTTTACTTTAATGTTATTCAAATTGTTCCTGTGGTAATTTTTGAATTGAGTTAATTAATACGTGTATTTGATGTATCAAATAGTATTACTGGTCGTGGAGTACTGGCTGATGGCACCACCAGATTTACATGCAAGGGCAAACCAGTCTATCACTTCATGAACACTAGTACATTTACTGAGTACACAGTGGTGGATGAATCTTCGGTTGCTAAGATTGATGACGCAGCTCCCCCTGAGAAAGTCTGTTTAATTGGCTGTGGGTTTTCCACTGGATATGGGGCTGCTGTTAAAACTGGCAAGGTAAGAAACAGGGTAGGCTAGTTTCTTTGTTTCTTATTTCCTTTTCTTAAATGATGTCCTTGGAATCTTGAAGAGTTTTGGGAAAAAAAAAAAGATTTAAAAAATATATTGCATATCAGGCTGCCAAATCAACTGAAAGAAAAATACAAAATTCAGATTAGAAATTTTTTTTTTTTACGCTTGAGAATATTTATTGATTATATTTGCAAACTGCACCATTTCTCCATCTTTAAAATATGTCCCTTCCCCGTCTATTAAGTTTGTTAAGGTAGAATGATCTCAGTATTTCAGGCTTTTTGTCAGAACTTTTACTCCTAGTTTCTTGTCAGCTAAGTAAGAATTATTGTATAACTACAAAATAGAGTCATAAGTACATTACCAACTCCTCAGAAAAAAAGTATAATTATGTCAAATCACCTGTTATAGATAATATAAAGATCAATAAAATCATTAATCATTTGGATTACCACCTATGATGCATATCAGAAATAAAATACAGTAGTGTTTGTTGCCTATAATCAGTAATGCTGTTACAGTTCACCAAAACTGATTTCTCAATATACATTTTTACATCAACTGTGATGTTAGATAGGATCCTTGGAATTTTAAATTAATCACATGAATTTCACAAGGAAATTGGAGTTCAAGGAATTAAGAATCTTTGACCTAATACAGTATAAAAGAAAAAACCTTTATCAAGAAACATAATTGAAAATTAAATTTCTAGATTTAATTTTTGTTTCTTCCACATCTCCTTCAGATTCAAATTTCTAAAATTTATATGTGTATCTAAATTTATTTACAAATGACTCAGAGTTATGATTTTTTAATTTCTTCTATTAAAAAATGGGATATATGTGCAGAACGTGCAGGTTTGTTACACAGGTATACGTGTGCCATGGTGGTTTGCTGCTCCTCATCCTCTAAGTTCCCTCCCCTCATCCCCTATCCCCCAACAGGCCCTGGTGTGTATTGTTCCTCTCTCTTTGACCATGTGTTCTCATTGTTCAACTCCCACTTATGAGTGAGAACATGCGGTGTTTGGTTTTCTGTTCCTGTGTTAGTTTGCTGAGGATTATGGCTTCCAGTTTCATCCATGTCCCAACAAAGGACATGATCTCATTTCTTTTTATGGCTGCATAATATTCCATGGTGTATATGTACTACATTTTCTTTATCCAGTATGTCACTGATGGGCATTTGGGTTGGTTCCAAGTCTTTGCTATTGTAAATAGTGCTGCAATAAACATATGTGTGCATGTGTCTTTACAGTAGAATGATTTATATTCCTTTGGGTGTATACCCAGTAATGGGATGGCTGGGACAAATGATATTTCTGGTTCTAGATCCTTAAGGATTTGCCATACTGTCTTCCACAATGGTTGAACTAATTTATATTCTCACCAGCAGTATAAAAGCTTTCTTATTTCTCCATAGCTTTGCCAGCATCTATTGTTTCCTGACTTTTTAGTAATCACCATTCTGACTGGCATGAGATGGTATCCCATGGTGGGTTTGATTTGCATTTCTCTAATGATCAGTGATGTTGAGCTTTTTTCCTATGCTTATTGGCCACATAAATGTCTTCTTTTGAGAACTGTCTGCTCATATCCTTTGCCCACTTTTGAATGGGGTTCTTCATTTTTTTCTTGTATATTTGTTTACATTCCTTGTAAATTCTGGATATTAGACCTTTGTCAGATGGATAGATCACAAAAATTTCCTCCCATTCTGTAGGTTGCCTGTTCACTCTGATGATAGTTTCTTTTGCTTTGCAGAAGTTCTTTAGTTTAATTAGATCCCATTTGTCAATTTTGGCTTTTGTTGCAATTGCTTTTGGTGTTTTTGTCATGAAGTCTTTGCCCATGCCTATGTTCTGAATGCTATTGCCTAGGTTTTCTTCTAGGGTTTTTATGGTTTTGGGTTTTACATTTAAGTGTATAATCCATCTTGAGTTAATTTTTGTATAAGATGTAAGGAAAGGATCCAGTTTGAGTTTTTTTGTATATGGCTAGTCAGTTTTCCTAGCATCATTTATTAAATAGGGAATCCTTTCCCCATTGCTTGTTTTTGTCAGATTTGTTGAAGAGCAAATGATTGTAGATGTGTGGTGTTATTTCTGAGGCCTCTGTTCTGTTCCATTGGTCTATGTATCTGTTTTGGTACCAGTAGCATGCTGTTTTTGTTACTGTAGCCTTGTAGTATAGTTTGAAGTCAAGTAGTGTGATGCCTCTAGCTTTATTCTTTTTGCTTAGGATTGTCTTGGCTATATGGGCTCTTTTTTGGTTCCATATGAAATTTAAAGTAGTTTTTTCTAATTCTGTGAAGAAAGTAGCTTGATGGGGATAACATTGAATCTATAAATTACTTTGGGCCGTATGGCCATTTTCTTGATATTGATTCTTCCTATCCATGAGCATGGAATGTTTTTCCATTTGTTTCTGTCCTCTCTTATTTCCTTGAGCAGTGGTTTGTAGTTCTCCTTGAAGAGGTCCTTCATATCCCTTGTAAGTTGTATTCCTAGATATTTTATTCTCTTTGTAGCAATTGTGAATGGGAGTTCACTCATGATTTGTGGTTTTAACTGGAGGCCCTTTTCAGGTTTCACTTTTTGACCCTAACACCTAACATGTTCAAGAACATTCCTCTCCACAGGTCAAACCTGGTTCCACTTGCGTCGTCTTTGGCCTGGGAGGAGTTGGCCTGTCAGTCATCATGGGCTGTAAGTCAGCTGGTGCATCTAGGATCATTGGGATTGACCTCAACAAAGACAAATTTGAGAAGGCCATGGCTGTAGGTGCCACTGAGTGTATCAGCCCCAAGGACTCTACCAAACCCATCAGTGAGGTGCTGTCAGAAATGACAGGCAACAATGTGGGGTACACCTTTGAAGTTATTGGGCGTCTTGAAACCATGGTAAGACCCAAAATTTGAGAAGCCACAAAATACCCAAGTTATTAGATATGCACAAGGTAAATTTAATTCTCTATAACTTTATTAATAGTTAATAATGGAAATATCTCTGTGATTGTCAGTTTTACTCAGGCAAAAACTGATAATCACATAGTGATTTTGCCTAAAAAGTCAAATACTTAAGAGCAGGTTCGCTGGATCAAAGTTAAATACCATATCATACAACTCTCAGCTGACCAGAGGGCAAGGTAGTTAACCCTTCTAGATAATTGTTTTAAGTATGATCTTTCTTGTGTATGTAGATTTCTTGGCAAAAGCGATTCTGTCTCTTGAATGTCAGCAAAGTAAGCATCAGAAGGTGACTGAGGAGAGGTGAAAAGGGATTATTCCAAATGTTATGGTCTCTTCCCCCAAATCTGTGATCCATCGACCTTCTCACTCTTTACACCTGAGCTTTGTTTGCCCTCATCTGAATTTCCCTAGAATATGAACCTTCAGTTTTCTAACCATGCCTCCTGTATAGCAACCTGCAACACCAGACCTTCAGTTAGACCTGTAAAACAGATCCAGGGTTCCTGGGACTAGAAAGCTCCAGCCTGGCGTAGCATAAGGAGACTTGGAAAAATGGAATAAAGCCACTTTTGCTCAAGATTGAGTAGCAGATTAAATCACCTAATGCTTTTGGTAATTTAGGAATAAATAGTCCTTAATTTATCATTGTGTCATATTCTTTTCCTAGTGAATCACTTAGATTTATTTCATATCAACAAATAGCATTTTAGGTCGTAAGTTTATGAAGCCATACATGATACTGGATATATTATTGATTTCCAGTCGCTACTTGATGAAGGCTGGTCTCTAAAAACAATGCCACCTGTCGCTCCAATCTAGCAAGTATTAAATTATTAATAACTGGATGGGCTAATGACCAGAAAATGAGAGATTAGTCTCAGAAATGCTCCCAAGAAAACGGACTCTTTTGTCCCACATTTTAGTATTTTATTTAATTTTGAGACTAAACTTAAAAAGAAAACTATGCTAAATGATTTGGTATATTAATTCAATTTAGTTTAGTTCAAATGGCTTTCTAAGGCTTATCTGAAGTGGTGATATTGGTATGAAAATATCACAAGAATTTTCCCTGTGTTTTAGTCCATGGTACACTGAAAATGCCACGAACACTGACCACATTGATTGCCGTTTTCTGCCTTAAAGGGCAAATGTGTATAGAAATTTAATTAAGGACTAAAGTTGCACTGAAACATTTTTAAAGCAAGTAAAAAACAGAAGATGGCTTAATTTAATTCCATGACTTTGCCATAGTACATAGGTCATTTCAGAGCTTATGTTACACTATAAGAGACATAGGAAGCAAACGATCTCCTCTATTTTAAACTCAGATTGATGCTCTGGCATCCTGCCATATGAACTATGGGACCAGCGTGGTAGTAGGAGCTCCTCCATCAGCCAAGATGCTCACCTACGACCCGATGTTGCTCTTCACTGGACGCACGTGGAAGGGATGTGTCTTTGGAGGTGAGGAAAGCAAAGCCTCTGGATGGGGAGTGATGGCTTTCACTCTGTTGCTTGGCAAGTGGGAGAAGCCTGTTTCCTCAGGCCTTTCTTCCAAGAATGAGTATGAAGGGATCTAAAATGGAACTGTGACAATAAAAACACAAAAGATAATTCTCCACTTCTCACCTTGATGTAGGACTAATATTGGTGGACACATTTTTGATATTAGCATCTGCAACTGAAGTTCCCCAAAGGCCTGAATGAGAGACACCAGTAGTGTTTCTATAGGGATGAATTATGTGACAGGAAGTTCTGATTTAATCCATTTTTATTAATATATGCAAGAATGTGTATTAAAATGAATTTATTCGATTCATAATAGCACCAACAAAAATCCCGGACCCAAAGCCAAAACGAACAACAACCTAAAAAAGAATTGTCACATTTTATGGGAACAGTTCAGATTCACACTGGAAGGACTTAGATTATCACTCAACAATTAATATTGTTTTAGGAAAGATGGAGCCAGGGTCACTCTGCTCAAGGCAGGTGACACAGTGAATCCTTTTATTTCCCTCCTCCACAAAGTCTCGTTTTCTAGTGCCTTCATACAGAGCTGTACTGGGTGCTTTAGAGTACTTCCAATATTGGAGTCTGCCTTAAACAATATAAGAGAATAGTAACTGTTCAAGTACTTGTTAAGAGTATAAAAAGGAGAAAATGATTGTTCTTCACTTAGAGAAGTACATAATATAGTGAAGGATACAAAAACAAATATAAAAGAAAGATATGAAAATAAGTGTAGCTATAGATATTATAAAACAAATTATAAGAGGAGCTTTTTCGCATTTATTCTACGTTAAAAGTTTTACATTAATGTGTTAGTTTATTTTATTTCTCAGTAACTCTCCGAGGAAGCTACTTGATGAATAAAAAAACTGAGACTTGGAACTATTAAGTCTTTTGCCCCTATAGCTCTCAAGTTGAGAACTGAAATTTAAAACTGGTCCACGGGAGAACAAAATTTTTCCTCTTTCTGCAACATTACTTGGGGCATAACAAAAGCAAGAGGCCAGTAGGTATGGATGAGATTTTATAGAGAAGGCTTCTTAGGGAGAATAAAACTTGAATTGAAGAACAAAACAATAAGAGATATAAGTTAAACCTCCTTGCTTTGACTATTTGTGGGAAGTGGGAAGATTATAGATTATTCAGGAATATTAGAGATACAATTCAATTATTCAGCAAATATTTGTTGAGTGTGTACTGAGTACAGGCACCACTGTGTATACAGTGTACCATTCCAGGAGCTAGGAAGGGAGAAGAGACAAAACATACCAAGTCCCTGATCTCAGGAAGTGTGAGAATCCTCTCATTTTGTTATAGAGAGACTGACAATAAATAAATGAATGCAGAGTACACCATATGGTTACAAGTGCAAAGGTAAAAATAGAGGATGGGTAATAGGCAGTGCCAGAGGACCAGGGTGGAGGTGGAGGTGAATGCTATTTTATAAAGCTCGGGGAAAGTCTCCTTGATATGGTAACATTGAGGCAAAAACACAAATAAGATATTCAAAAATCTTGGGAAAGAATATTCCAGGAAGGGAACATAGTAAATACAAAAGGGTGTTGGCAAGAACCATAAGAACGGGGAAACGGTCAGTATGGCTACAATGGAGTGAAGACAGAAGAACAGTCACAGCTGGGGTCAGAGGACCTTATATTATATGGGGCCTTTGGGCCATTGCAAGGTTTTAGGAGTTTATTCTGAGAGAGAAATAAAACCATAGAGGCTTCTGAGAGAAGTGTCACCTGATCTGACTTCCATTTTAACACTCTCCCTCTGGCTGCAATATGAGGAATACTCTATATGGGGCAAAGAGCACAAGCAGGGAGATCATGGAAGAAATTATTATAATGCTGGAAGGAAAGGATGCTGGCTTGGAGTGATGGGGCTGGTGAGAAGTAGTCAGATCTTGGATACATTTTGAAGACACAGCCAACAAGATTTGCTGAAATAGTTATTGCATGGTAAAAAGAGTAGAATCCAAGATTTTGGGGCCTAAGCAACAGGAATCATGTCACTATCATCATTTATTGAGAAGGAAGACTATGGAAGGAATAGATTGGGGGCTATGATGGAAGTGGTAGATACCAGGAGTGGTTTGGGGCAGGTTACACTCACAGAGATATCTGAATAAAGATGTCTATAAAATGTAGGCAATTGGGTATGAGTCTGTAGCACAGGTAGAGGTTTAGGATGGGTATACAAACCTAAGTGTTTTAAGTGGAGTATATTGAAAGCCACAAGACCAGAAGCAGCCACCCTAGAAATAAATGTAGATAAAGAGGAGAAATGGATCAAGGACCAAGCCCTAGGAATCTTTAGAGTTAGAGGTCTGAGAGATGTAGAGGATCCAGCAAAGATCTGTGGAAGAAGTAACTAGTGAGCAAGGAAAATGACAATGATGATGGTGATGATGTAGTATCTAGAAGCTAAGGGAATACAGTGCTTGAGAAAAGGGGAGCCACCAACAGTATCAATTCTACCTAACAGTTCATATAAGAGCAGGACTGAGAAATGACCCTTGTCTGGGTCAAAATGGAGCTCAAAGATTACCTTGATGATAGCTGTTACAGGACAGTGCTGGGGGCAAGAGCATAATCAGAGTGGGCTCAGAGAGGATGAGAGGAAAGGAACAGGATCCAGAAACAATGAACTGGAGACAATTCTTTCTGTAAAGTAAAGAAATTTCTCTTTACAGAGCAAAGATATGGGGTGAATGGAAAAAGATGTGGGTATCAAAAGAGTTGTTTTAAACCTTTATTTCTTTTTAATTTGGTTTTATTTTTATTTTACTTTAAGTTCTGGGATACATGTGCAGAACGTGCAGGTTCGTTACATTGGTATACAAGTGCCATGGTGGTTTGCTGCACCCATCAACCCATCATCTAGGTTTTAAGCCCCGCATACATTAGGTATTTGTCTTAATGCTCTCCCTCCCCTTGCCCCCCATCCACCAACACACCCTGGTATGTGTCGTTCCCTTCCCTGTGTCCATGTGTTCTCATTGTTCAACTCCCACTTACGAGTGAGAACATAGAGTATTTGGTTTTGTGTTCCTGTGTTAGTTTGCTGAGAATGATGGTTTCCAGTTTCATTCATGTCCCTGCAAAGGACATGAACTCATTCTTTTTCATGGCTGCATAACCTTTGTTTCTTATGCTGGGGCAAATACAGCTTATTTGTACACTGCTGGGAATTATCTAACACAGGGAAGGTGATAGTACAGGAAAGAGAAGGAATAAACATAAGATAATAAAAGGTAAAGATTACTTAGTAATGTCTAAAGAGAAAATGTGTCCTTATTTACAGGTTTGAAAAGCAGAGATGATGTCCCAAAACTAGTGACTGAGTTCCTGGCAAAGAAATTTGACCTGGACCAGTTGATAACTCATGTTTTACCATTTAAAAAAATCAATGAAGGATTTGAGCTACTCAACTCAGGACAAAGGTAACTGTTTCTTATGATGATCTTGTCTCTTCTCCACAGGCTACTTTTAAAATTTAGTACTTATAAATGTGCCTGTTTTCTTCATATTTTATTTCTAATTATTTAATCTAGCCTGATTGATACAGTTAATTACTTCTCTTTACCCACTGTATTAGTCTATTTTCATACTGCTATTAAAAAAAAACTGCCCAAGACTGGGTCATTTATAAAGGAAAGAGATTCAATTGACTCACAGTTCAGCATGGCTGGGAGGCTTCAGGAAACCCACAGTCATGGTGGAAGGCAAAGAGGAAGCAAGGCACCTTCTTCACAGGCTGCAGGAAGGAGAAGAGGGGAAGCAAAGGGGGAAGAGCCCCTTACAAAACCATCAGATCTTGTGAGAACTCACTATCATGACAACAGCATGGGGGAAACTGCCCCTGCCCCCCCGATTCAATTACCTCCACCTGGTCTCTCCCTTGACATGTAGGGATTATAGGGATTACAATTCAAAATGAGATTTGGGTGGGGACACAAAGTCTAACCATATCACCAACTTAGTATGCCATTGTACTATATTAATCAAGTTTTTAAAATCTTTTGGATTTTGTTTGTTTACCTAGTTGATCTCATTGTGGCTATTTTTATTTCATCATAAAGCTACTAGTTATTTCAAGTAGGCCACAACATTTCCTTATTTTACAGTTTTCAAAGTGCTTTCTCAAATGTGCATTTTTCAGATCCCTGTAGGCCAGGTATTATTTTTACCATTTTTAGATGAAGACTAAGGTTGTGAAAGCAAATAAATAACTCATCAAACCTCCTGGGGTAGTGCCAGGATACAAACTAATTGCAAAACTTGTGCTCTTTTGACCACATAACAAACTTCTCTGACAGAGCTTGGCAAGCTCTGGGTAAACATGGGTGTGATGATTTTTACTCTTGCTGTTTCTGAGGGTGTGGCAAGGGTTGAGGTCAAGTGTGAATTCATGCAAATTTTATCTACAACATCCACCTCATGGAGGTCTCAAACAGCAATCAAAAAGCCTGTCTACAAGATGAAATGACTTTCACTCATTGGGTCTATAAATAATTATTAAGCTTCCACTATGTGCCAAGGACTTGATTTCATTAGCAAAAGGATCTATATATTGAGATCCAAATTTTTACTAATTTTTTTTTTTTTTTTTTTACCTGAGAGCTTTACAATGTTGTGTTTTGTCTCCACATCTGGTCTAGCCTACAGGATCATCATATTATGAACATACATGTTTTTAAGCAAGTAAACAATGGGATTCCGTAAGAAAAACTGTCAGAACCACTCAATACTACTTTACCCAGATAAGCAAAACTAAAAACTTAGTATGGCCTGCTTGGAAAATAATTACTATTTGTTTTCCAGAGAAACATAAATTCTGCTTTCAGGAATTTTGCTTCAAATATCATCTTAATGCAGGGACAGCCAAACCAATATTTGTAAACCTAAACTCTTCAATTTCCATCTACTTCCTGCACAGCTCCATTTGAATGTCCCACTTACATCAACTACACTCAAAATATTTTTTTCGCCAGTAATTTTTATCTCAGTCATTGTATTATGCATTCCTCTTTTACAGATGAGAAGCCATAGCATCATGTCTGACTTCTTTTTCACTCTTGCCTACCACATACCAACCAATGCTAAGCCTTGATGATGCAACCCTTGGTTTCTCCTTCAGCATCCCTCATTTCATTGCCCATGCTCATTGCTTTAATTCAGTCTAATCATTTCTGACATGGACACGGTAGTGAGATAATACATTTTCCACCTTCCATATTAAAATACATTCCAATTAGTCTCTCACTCAGCTGCCAAGCTCAAGATTCCCCAAAATGTCAATGTCTTAGCATGGTTTTTAAAGCTTTGTTATTGAACTAAAACCTATTTTTTTTCAACAGGTAAGAATTTGGCATTCATTCTATCACCCTCTGCAGCAGGCTTTTGGGATAAAGTGAGGGAAGTAGGTCTCATCTACTTGCAGGATCTCTTGGGCATCCAGAAATCTAAGCACACTGGATTATCTTTCCTGTTCATACGTTCCTAGGCTTGTTCATGCTTTCTCCTCAGCCTGAAAACCACTTTCCTCTTGTTGGCATACTGAAATTATACTGATGTTTTCAAAATTAGATCAGATACCCTTATCAGAGTTGCATAAGAAGAAAACTAATTGGTAAGGACTTTGAGTCCAAAGGATTTCCAATAACAGAATTTACTTGAATTTTCTATGACAGATAGAAAAGACAATTGTTTAAACTATCCTCTCTTGAAAGATATTAAAACAAATCATTAAAAACTCTCATTTTACATTTCAGCATTCGAACTGTCCTGACGTTTTGAGATCCAAAGTGGCAGGAGGTCTGTGTTGTCATGGTGAACTGGAGTTTCTCTTTTGACAGTTCCCTCATCTGAAATCATGTATCTGTCTCACAAATACAAGCATAAGTAGAAGATTTGTTGAAGACATAGAACCCTTATAAAGGATTATTAACCTTTATAAACATTTAAAGTCTTGTGAGCATCTGGGAATTAGTATAATAGCAAAGTTAATATTTTTAATTTACATTTTGTAAGGCTATAATTGTATCTTTTAAAAAAACATAGACTTGGATTTCTATGTTGTAATGGAGATTTTTAAGAGCTTTAACCAGATGCTGCAGATATATATCTCAAAACAGATATAGCATATAAAGATATAGTAAATGCATCTCCTAGAGTAATATTCACTTAACACATTGAAACTATTATTTTTTAGATTTGAATATAAGTGTACTTTTTAAACACTTGTTATGAGTTAACTTGGATTAGGTTTTGAAATCAGTTCATTCCATGATACATATTACTTGATTAGATTAAGAAAGGCAGAAAAGATTAAGGGAAGGGCACATTTTTCAACGATTAAGAATCATCATTACATAACTTGGTGAAACTGAAAAAGTATATCATATGTGTATTTGAGGTTATTTGCCGACATATATTAATATTTTAGAAAATATTCCTTTTTGTAATACCGAATATAAACATAGAGCTAGAATCACATTATCATGTTTATCATAATGTTCAATTTGATACAGTAGAATTGCAAGCCCCTAAGTCCCTATTCACTGTGCTTAGTAGTGACTCCATTTAATAAAGTGTTTTTAGTTTCTCACAACTACACTGATGTATTTATATATATCTATAACATGTTTAAAATTCTTAAGAAAAATTTAAAAATTGTTTTTTTTTATTATTATACTTTAAGTTCTAGGGTACATGTGCATAACGTGCAGGTTTGTTACATATGTATACTTGTGCCATGTTGGTGTGCTGCACCCATCAACTCGTCAGCACCCATCAACTCGTCATTTACATCAGGTATAACTCCCAGTGCAATCCCTCCCTTCCCCCTTCCCCATAATAGGCCCCAGTGTGTGATGTTCCCCTTCCCGAGTCCAAGTAATCTCATTCTTCAGTTCCCACCTATGAGTGAGAACATGACATGCATACAGCCAATAGACACATGAAAAAATGCTCATCATCACTGGCCATCAGAGAAATGCAAATCAAAACCACAATGAGATACCATCTCACACCAGTTAGAATGGCAATCATTAAAAAGTCAGGAAACAACAGGTGCTGGAGAGGATGTGGAGAAATAGGAACACTTTTACGCTGTTGGTGGGATTGTAAACTAGTTCAACCATTATAGAAAACAGTATGGTGATACCTCAAGGATCTAGAACTAGAAGTACCATATGACGCAGCCATCCCATTACTGGGTATATACCCAAAGGATTATAAATCATGCTGCTATAAAGACACATGCACACGTATGTTTACTGCGGCACTATTCACAATAGCAAAGACTTGGAATCAACTCAAATGTCCATCAGTGACAGACTGGATTAAGAAAATGTGGCACATATACACCATGGAATACTATGCAGCCATAAAAAAGGATGAGTTTGTGTCCTTTGTAGGGACATGGATGCAGCTGGAAACCATCATTCTCAGCAAACTATCGCAAGAACAGAAAATTTTAAAAATTGTATAAAATGTTTTGTGGTGATATATTTTTAAACAGGCAGTTTTATGTTGTTATTGAGCTTTTATTTGTTAAACACAAAGTGTTGAAGCACCTGAAAACATAAAAATACTTTATAAGACACGTAAGAAGTTGGGTGGTCATAGCAGAAATTGAGGCTTCCAATATTAGGGCATAATATAGATTGGACACTTCTACCATGGTAAATTGCAAAACGTCCAGGTATTTATGAACCAATTTCACATGATGAGTATTTCCCAATGAAAAGTGTCATGAACTCAAGGAGTAAAATTTCCTTTTTCTTTTGCCAGTTTGTCAATCTAGGCTTAATCTAGGTTTAAAAAAAATAGCTGAAAAGTATAAATAATTATTTTGAAGTATCTTCATCATCAACTGGGTTTAGCTATGGCAATTCTCAAAATACTATGAATAGTTACAGCTTATAAGAATTATATTTTAGGTATTCATATATATCTGTATTTATATCAGTAAATAGATGATAGATAGATAGATAGATATAGATAAGTATAGAAAATCTCTACCCAATAATCATTTGGAGACATTTCCTCTGTCCATTATCAATATCTATAGCTAGGATCCCAGAATCCATTAAGGAAGGAAAACTGTCCCCCAAAAAAGCATTTTTAACAAGAAAAATATGTAGAATGGATTAATTCCTTTAATTCTCTTGCCTCAAATTTTGAAAAACATGTAAATAAGGATACTGAAAGCAATATGTAAATATAGGTGCATCAAAAGAAATAAATCCAAGAAGGAATAAATACATTTATATTCTCAGATCACAGCTTTTTAAATGAAATCCACTTTATGCCTACTTCCTACACATTATAATTTGACAAATATGCTGCATATATGACCATTTTATTTATTTAGTATTTATTATGATACTTTGTGGAATCATTCCTCATGTCTGAGCTTGTCATGGCCAAATAATGAAGAGAAAGACCTTCTACTATCTTTCTCAGGGTAACTTGCACATGAATAGCATTTTGAGTCATCAGAAAACACGGGTTCTAAGAAGAGATCAGGAAATCTGATTATTTTTGCATATTTCTTATTATTGGTCAATGAAACCACAAAGCATTGTCAAACTGAGTTCTTGAATATAAATCAAAATATAAGTAAGCAATAAATAGCTAGAGGAATGCTAAAAAAAATATCCAGCTTCTTCTTTAAAGAATAGTCTAGACTTTTAATCATTTAACTGATATGTGGAGAACATTCATTGGGCATTTTTTTTTTTTTTAAATTTCAACCATGTATCAAGCACTGAGCTAGGTGTTTGGTATACAGTAATGAATAAAACAGATAAAGTCTCTTCCCTTGTAGAGCATATGGTCTAGTAGTGATAGCAGCTCCTCTCTGCTAGGAACTGAACACTCTTCGGGACACCCTGGCTACAGAAAGGAGTGACCCACTGCAGGTCTTGTCTGAGCTATTCTGTCACTCAATAAAGCTCTGCTTCGCCTTGCTCACCCTTCAGTTGTCTGCGTACCTCATTCTTCCTGTTCTCAGGACAAGAACTTAGGGCCCACCAAATAGCCGGGGTAAAAGAGCTGTAACACCAACAGGGCTGAAACATGCCCCTTGCTCACCAAGTTGTGGGCAACAAGGAGAGAAAAGAGATGGAGAGAAGAACTGTGACCCTTTGGGGAGCCCAGACCTAGGAGCTCCCTAAGCCAGGGCTGTAACACCCTCTTTGGAACTCTATGGTTCCTGATGTCTCCAAGCTTCCGGGCACCACTGCATTCTTGGTGTCAGCTGTGTAAGCTGCTTATGATATGTCTGGTCCAGCCACAGACTTGCAGGAAGCTGGTGCTCATGCCAGCACCTGGAGCTGCCCACCTGCTGCAGCCAGCATGCCTGGCTGTGTGCAGTTACCAGACCCCACACTTCCTGACACACCCCTCATCACTCCATGACTGGTTCGCCCTTGACAGGTGTGGGACCCAGACCAGTAGCATGAGTTGAGCATAGCCTGCCAGGTCGAGTGGGCAGAATGAGCCCAGCAGGCCAGAGCAAAACAAGAGCAAAGGCACCATTGGCCACAGAGGTTTCTGGCTGGCAAGACGACACCCCAAGGATCCTGTAACAGTAGGAGATTTAATAAGTAAATAAACATATAAGTATATTACTTCAATTTTTGATAAATGATAAATAAGGCAATGATCAAGGTGCTGTGTTAGAGAGATAAAAGAGGGAAAACAGGAAGGTATTTCCAGCTTTCTATAAGGTATTTGAAGGCCTCTCTGAAGAGGTAAATTTAAGCTTACATGGAAGGATAAGCTAGAGCCAGTTCTATGAAGAGAGGAGCAAAATTTTCTCAGGTGAATGAACAACATGGCCAAAGGCCATTAATTTGGAAAAAACTCACCCATTTATTGTTGGAAACTGTAAAAGGGCCAGTGTTGCTGGTATTTGCTGCAAAACGTTAATGATATTGTTTAGGTTCATGAAGCTGAAAAAAATGCCAAATCCTTGTGGACATTTTTATCTCAATAATACATTTATCTCAATAACCAGCTTCCTTATCTACATTTCCAGAAGATGATGTGATTTGATTAGTGCCAAAATTGATATGAAATTATTTTAATTTAGAGGAAAAAAAGGACTATATAGGAAGAGCATTCCCAAGAGTACCCTCTTGCCCATGGCTTCAACTCTAGTCTCTGCAAAGATTTCTTCTTTGTTTCTCATTCCTCTTTACATCTAGAATTATTTACATTTTTATGTAATAAGTAACTAACCAAGGCCTCATAAACTAGTTTGTAGTATTCATCTTCTTCATGCATAGGTATTTGTCCATTTTTTTTATTCCTTACTCCCTCACAGAGTTAAATTCCCTTCATTAAGGAAAATCTCGATTACCTAGACCACCAGCTTTAGGTTCCAGTAGTTCTTTCCACCATGTATCTGACTTTGTCTATTACCCTACAGGGTACAGAAAAGTGACAGATGCCTTCACTGAAAGTCCATCCCATTTTACATGTAAAGTGTCAGAAAATAAGAATTATGTTCTAAGTTCTTTCTCAAAACAGTACCTAGTATTAAAAGAACATGTTGTACCCAAAGCACACTAGGCAAATTCTTAGCTGATTCCACAATTGAATTGAGAGGATTATGTATTTCTGGCTGTGTCACGTGTCCAGGTCATTAAATGCATCTTCATGTGAGCCAAATAATTGAATGAAATAGTAAAGCATGTTTTTGGCAACAGCTCTTTCAGGTAGTCAAATTTTAAATTTTAAATTTGGATTTTTTTTCTGTTCTGTAAATGAATGAGACTTACACTTCAGATTCAAGTCAACATTTTAATTAAAAATAACATTTACTAGCATTAGGACAAATACCTAATGCATGTGGGGCTTAAACCTAGAAGATGGGTTGATAGGTGCAGCAAACCACCATGGTACATGTATACCTGTGTAACAAACCTCCACGTTTTTCACATGTATCCCAGAACTTAAATAAAATTTAAAAGAATAATGTTTACTTGAATTTTCCATGGCATATTTGAAAAAAAAATGGATACATTGTTTTAATTTCACTAGGATTTTATAAATTTCAATGCAAGTTTTTGGCAAAGAACCACATATTTATATAACTACCTGGCATGCATCATCTTAGTACTATTTATTCAGAAAGGCCTTTTATAAAACAAACTTTCCTCCAAAAAAAGGAAGTACAAATATTGTACTCCGATTGTGTATTACAACTTGTCAAAAGTGTGATATGGTGACCTAATTCAGGAGATCTGGGTTTGAGTACAACTCTACCTCCAATTAAAACTCACAGTAACTATTTCCTGAAGTCTCATATAGCATTCTTAAAGTTTTTAACTAGAATAAGGGTTCTTTTCTTATTATTACTGACTTTTCTGTACCTACCATGGTTTTGAGAGGGTTTCTGAAATTGTCATAAAGTTGGTTGTTGGTTTTTCTTTACCTTCCAAAAGAAGACTGAGGAGTGTCTCCCTAAGGAATAAAAGGTGCTAACGCACTTGCAATTTGCTGCTTCAAACTAGGGGACTTGTCTAGTGCATTTGTTCTAGAAAATTAGAATCATAGACATAGTCTCTCCTGGAAGCCACTGAAAGTTCTAGGAAGCACTTGGCTACATTTGAAAGAAACACTCAAAAGAGATAGCTTGATCAAAGACGAAATCCCTCAGAAGAAACAAGAGAGGACTGGGTTCTAGGACCTCAGTCCCAGCACCATCAGGAAGCCTTATTTTATCCCTACCTGCTTACAGGATGCTTGGTATGGCAGAATTTTAATCCTACTTTGGACTGTTGTCCCTTTGAAACTTACTTCCCTTCGAGCTTGTTGCCCTAGTTCATTCCTTTATCTCTTGCCTGTATTCCTGCAGTAACCACCGAATGCATGTCCCTGCCTCCTGTAGAATGGCCTTGGAATTAATTTGAATGGCTTATTCAAATCCCCCAATCCCACCCATGGGAATGCTACATTGAGCACTCTCTTCCTCTGTGCTTTAAATACAAAAAGACTTTTTGAGAGAAAAGAGAAAGCAGCATCAAACTCATTCTCCACTGATATGGTTAGGCTTTGTGTCCCTACCCAAATCTCATCTTGAATTATAATTCCTATAATCCCCATAATCCCTACATGTCAAGGGAGAGACCAGGCGGGGGTAATTGAATCATGGAGACAGCTTCCCCATGCTGTTCTCGTGATAGTGAGTGAGTTCTCATGAATTCTAATGGTTTTATAAAGGGCTCTTCCTTCTCGGCTCTTCTCCTTCCTGCTGCCTTGTGAAGAAGGTGCATTGTTTCCGCTTTGCCTTCTGCCACGATTGTAAGTTTCCAAAGCCATGCTGAACTGTGAGTCAGCTGAGCCTCTTTCCTTTATAAATTACCCATCCTTGGGCAGTTCTTTATAGCAGTGTGAGAATGAACCAATACATTCACATTCTCTCACTTCAAGCCTTAGAGCAGGATACCTCACAGTCCCAGCATGGACAGGATGTGTAGAATGGAGAGGAGATGCTCTGTTCATTGTGACCAGCTCTGCTTGAGCTCCAGCTGATTCTTCTTCACGTAGGAGTGAGGGGAATAGATCACCACCTGAAAAGGATGGCGGTAATGCCCAACACAGGTGCCTCCTAGGCTTAGGTCTTATCTCTACCTTCCTTCTTTCCATCAGAGCACGAACTCTTTCTTATTCCTCCCTTTCCTTTAAGAAGACGGATACTTATCTTTCATTGGCTTATTTCTCTCTTAAAATTAAGGCAGAGGATTCAGGGTTTAATTACCATGGATTTACCTCCATTATCGTTCATTGGAGTCAAGCTTGGTTCTAAGCTTTGTTCTACTTTGGGAATTACGACATTCTTCTAGTGAGATTTACTGAGTTTCGAAATGTTTACTCAATACTCACCAAAAACATGGTCTTTGTGACTTAATTTTTCATTTCTCTTTAGAAAATCACCAATACTTAAAGAGAAATTTTGCTATCCTCTTGTCTTTCTTTAAGACAATTACAAAGAGAACTTCAAGAAATTTCACATACCTTGCCTCTTGTCTTATTCCCTTCAGGTATAGTTTTCCCACCGTCCCCAGAGTGTAATATGCGAAAGGCAAATCTGACCATGCCACTCTTGCTTAATAAATATTCAGGGGGCTCTACTTTGCCTCCAAGATTATTAATAGGCATCGAGGGCCCCTTGAGATGGGTTCCCATTGCTCCCTGCACTACCCAACATTCTCAGGCAACATTAAAATGCTGCACCCACCATGCAGGGTTTTATTTTCTTTCTTGCTTTCTCTCTTGCTACTCCTCTTCCTTGAATATTCTCTCGTCCTTCCCCTTTGTCTTGGCAAATCCCTGCTCATTTTGGGGGGTTTAGTTTTGTCTTCACTCCTCCAGAACATCTCCTCTGATCTCAGGGTGTCTGCAGTCAGTAACCTGGTATAAGTCTGTCTTTTCGGGTACCATGTTATCATTTAGTTTTCTGTTTATGTGTTTGTTCTTTCACAGATCTATTCATTTACCTCCAGCTGCTGGCAGAGAAGCTAACAAGAATAGAGATTCGCTAGCGTTTCTTTCTTTCTTTCTTTTTTTTTTTTTTTTTTTTTTTTTTTGAGGTTCTCAGTACTCGATTTAAAAAAGTAATACTTTTTCTTGTTCTTTTTTTAAATTTCAATAGATTTTTGGGAAACAGGTGGTGTTTGGTTACATGAATAAATCTTTAGTGGTGAGTTCTGAGATTTTGGAGCACCCATCACCTGAGCAGTGTACACTGTACCACCCTTTTCCCACCCTTTCCCCTGAGTCCACAAAGTTCATTGTATCATTCTTAGGCTTTTGCATCCTCATTTGCATTCCCACTTATGAGTGAGAACATACAGTGTTTGGTTTTCCATTCCTGAGTTACTAGAATAATGGTCTCTAATTCCACCCAGTTTTGTCCTTTCAGGATTGATTTCCTCTGCAGGACTTAGGAGGGCAGGAAGGTGGCAGCATTTAGCTATCAGTGAGTTCATGCTGATGCTAGGAAGAGAAACAGAAATAATCACTCCTTTTTGAGTGTATCTTGGGACATTTTTCCAACTGCCTTGTTTGTTTCTCTTTTCCAGCAGAACTGAGAAAAATAAGGCCACAGTTGAGAATTTTGTGCTGGATGGAGACATCAAACCCAGAAATGCTGGACTGGCTGAGCAACTTGAGTAAAGCCCATCTTCCCTTTTGTCATGCAGGCCCTGGGAACTGCTTTAGGAATGAGAAAAATGAACATAAAATGGTCTAATCAGTATGTAAATTATTATCTGGCTTACAGTTTCATAGACTAAGGGAGTTATTGGGGGAGATTGCTTATATCTTCAATGTGACTTCAAGTCTATCTTTTTATACTTTATTTGCATTTATTAGTGTTTAATCCCACAGAATTATCCTATTCGCCTATTTTAAGTGTTCTAATTCCGGCACACAATTCCTCTACCTATACGTTCTAAATATATAATTTTAGGTTGAAAGAATGGTTTTATTCATTCAACCCTAAGCATTCAGTGGTTGCTACATTCTTCAAGTTATGTTTTCTCAGTTCCTTATGTTGGTTAACTTCTAACTGATTAGACTGAGAAGTAGAATTTCCATCACAGTAGTACTCATGCTGAGTAGTCACTGCTTATTGATTTGTCTGGTGGAAAACCTGAAGGTAGGACCTGCATCAGTCAGGGTCTTAGCAGGGAACCACTGTTTAATCAAGTTAGGGCTTAATGGGAGATAATTTAATAATTTTTTTTCCAGAGGTACAGGCAGGGTTAATCACTCCAATAAGGGATGTTGAAGTATCCAGGGTTTCGCTACAGTGGGAAGCTATTATCTCCCCTAGGCCTGAAGGTCGATGACAAGAAAGTTATTAGAATCTGGCAAGTGATGGAATGGAGCTATAGCCAAGGGGCTGCCTGAGAGGGGCAGTGGCCAAATGTGATTGAGAATTGCTGGTGAAATGATTCACCAACCACAGGCAGAGGCTGACCATCATAGGCCTCCTTTCAATAACTTATGTTTCATTAATGAGTCATCATCAATTTCTCTTTCATTTTGATAGCCCCCTCTTAGGCTTCAGATTTTGAGGTAACTCTTCTACTAGACATTTTAAAGTAGTAACTACTTAAATCTTACTCTAAAATCTTACATTTTAAAGTAGTAACTGTTTTTCTCATTGCTATTAACCAAAACCACACATTAATGCTGAGCTTCTGTTAAGTAAAAAATAACTAGGGATACCAGACTGAGTTTTTACAGCTCATTCAAAAGAAAAGCAATTTGACATACTTGTTACCCTTTGCAGGCTTAGCAAGAGAAAGACAAAGTGTTTATCGTCTAAACTAGCACTTTGCCCCTGATACTTCTCAAAGCTGAAGGACCCTCTAAGATCAAGAACCGATGAAGTAAGTCTTCAGATGTGATAAACTGGTGTTCTATAGGGAAATTAAAGCCAATGTGAAATTTGCAGTTGACTTTTGTGATGACTACCTTCCCCTTTTATAATCTGAGTATATTACGCATTTATATATAAATTTGTTTTTTCAGGGCTATAGAAAAATGTGCTGCTCAAAAGCAGATTTCCATCTTGAAAAGGCAAATTACTGGGAAAAATTAATCTGTTTTCTCTACCAAGGTAGCCTAGTAATTTATGAAACACACTTGGGACTCTAAGCAGGATATTTGGCACCACACCTTCTAATCACACCCACACTTTGTTGTGTAGCTGGATTCTGTTTTCTTATTGAACACATGGTTTCTTTCCCTAAAAATGAGAATGAAAAATCTTGTTCTTTGAGAAACAAAGTTGGAACTTTATGTATTTTTATGACATTATTTTGAGTATCAGTTTTGAGATAACGATTTCAGATTCTGGAAAGCAATGAGGCCATATCTGGTTTCAGAGTTGCATGGCTGTTACAGGCTCAACATTAGGTAACATATTTTGTTTTCAGTCTGTTTAAACTCCAGTATTGACGGGTTTCTCTCTCTTGAACTTTGCATCCACAATTCAGTATTAGGGAGGGTCAAGAACACAAGTGTTTTCATCATTAACCATTAACTTTTAAAGCATCGTTAATCCTGTGTATGATTAGCTCAGCTTTCAGAAACAGAATTCAAAAATATGGTAAAAATCACCAGGACAAACTTTTAACAGTTTTCACCAGTATTCCCAAAGTGATTATCAAAGCCTCGAGTTTCAAAAAGAAGGGGCTTCCTTATGGCCTGGGTCCCCCCAACAGGGGGAGTTGATTAAGAAAATCTTACCACTTTCTTAGAACTTTATAGAAAAGAAGTCCTGTTGAAGCACAGGGGTAGTGAAAGGGGTGTTTAAGAAGTGGTCTCAAGTGAGGTTGCAATGGTCTCAACTGAGGTTTTGGGGTGCCGGTGGAGCCCCTTTGCCTTGGTTCCAGCAGGAGAGTGAGGCATGCAAAGCATGTAGTTATGAGTGCCCCAGGTCCTTTTGGGTTTTAGCTGCTTACCACATGGTGAAAAGGGACGGTGATAGAAATCCAAAGTGGACTTTATTATTATTATTATTATTATTATGGCTTTATATATAGTCAAAAGAGCTCACCTTCTTCTCCTAGCTCAGACATGGGTTTGGCTAAGGAAGGGGAAATGGGGTTGGAGAGGTTGGGAGCAGGGCATGCAATGCTCTTGTGAAGAAATAGGGACATGAAGGAGATATGCCCGCAACTCTCCATCAGGATGAAGGATTATTTCTATTAGCCTTTGAGCATTTGGATCCTTATGATTTTGGTGCTTCTCTGTAGCATTGGAGACATAGCAGGAGACTGCCTCCTGCTGGGGTCAGTATTTTCTGCATCCCGTGAATGAAAGTGGGAACAGCCTTGGGAACTGATGCCGAAGGTGGGAGAATCTGATGCCCTCAGTCTCCAGTGAACTAAAGTAAGAATTTTACTACTTTCAGTGCTTGGGAACTGCTGCAATACATGGGCTTCTCCAACTTACTTCCTTAAACCTCCACTCACCAGATTTTCAGTTACTGCACAGGTAGAACGGCGGTTCAAGTTCTAAATGTCACATGGCTGTCTTGTTTATTTATATGTTGGGGGTAGCCCGTGGAGTACTCAGGCCCTAAAGAAACCCTTTTGGATGAATAAACATGCCAGAGTCCTTATGCTAGTTCTACCTGTGAGGTGTTTGCTACAGTCTGAAAGTTTATGTAACCCCAGCATTTATATGTTAAAATTCTAAAACCTCCAATCCCTGTGATAGTATTTGGAGGCAGAGCCTTTGGAAGGTAATAAGGTCATGGGGAGAAAGGCCTCATGAACGAGATTAGTGCTCTTATGAAAGAGGCTGGAGGCCAGGTATGAAGGCTCATGCGTGTAATCCCAGCACTTTCACAGGCTGAAAGGTAGGATCGCTTGAGCCCGGGAGTTCAAGACCAACCTGGCCAACATAGTGAGACCCTACCTCTACAAATAATTTTAAAATTAGCCCAACGTAGTGGTGCATGCCTGTAGTCCTAGCTACTCAGGAGGCTGAAGTGGGCGGATCACATGAGCCCAAGAAGTCAAGGCTGCAGTGAGTAAGAAAGTACCTTCCTACAAACCAGGAAGGGAGCCCTCACTAGACACCCAAACTGCCAGCACCTTGATCTTGGACTTCCCAGCCTCCAGGGTTGTGAGAAATAAATTCCTGTGGTTTATAAGCCACCCAGTCTATGGTATTTTGTTACAGCAGCCCAAATGGACTGAGGGAGTATTCCTAGTCCCATCTCACATCTTAGAGTACACGTCCTAGAGAATACATGCTGAGAGTAAAAAGCTTTTAGGTGTTTCAGGGCATCTCCCATTACCCCCATTATCCTCTTTTCCCTAAAGTCATGGAGTGAGGGGGTTCAGAACTACCTGAAGCACATAAATTTATACTAAGAGACCACATAACACCCTTTTGTTGACTCTCAGGCCCATGGGGTAACCTAGTGCCCAGAGCCCCCTCACTTGAGATCTTGGAGGTTCCCTGTCAAAGGCCTAGAAAGACAAGAGTTGAGAGCTGCCACTGCAGTTCAATGCAATTCCCATTTCATTTTCCAATAAGAGCTTTCAATACCTCCCTGATCCTCCTAAAATCCTTTCATTGGTGATGGCCCAGACTGTAGTCTCTGCCTAAAGTCTCACCAGCTCAGAGTAGAGCTTCCATTATGAGAAACTCTGATGCTTCCATGCACACGAAGTGGGTAGATGGGTAGGTCAGGGCAATGGACATGTTTGAATGTACAAAGTAGGAAAGAGGAAAGGTCAGAATCATATTTTTCCTTATGGGAAATGCTCAGTTTCCTGTCTATAAAATGGGCAAAGTCCCCTGCCCCATCTCCTTGCTGGAGTAATCATGCAAAGCAGATGAATCAGGAGGGATAATCAGGTCCTCAGTGGCATCAGTGGATTCTTACACTCTCTGAACCCTTAAGGTTACAGGCAAGCAATATTTTTCCCAAGAGACTGCGGAGAAGTCACGAGGAGTTTAAGTTTCTGTTATTCTACTAACTGTTTAACCTTTGGAACAGTTACTTCAAATCACTCAGCTTCAGTTTTTGCCTGTAAATATCTTGTAGCATGTCCATGATAAACTATGGAGATGGTGAGGTCTGTCCAACTGCAGATGAGAGAAATTCACCCTCAAGGTTTGTTGAGCAGCTCTCCCTGTGTGGTTGCCATCCCCTCCTACTGCAATCTGCTTTCCTTGTGCAGTAGATAAATAGAATACAGATGGCTCAAGACTCAGGTCATCCCAGCATAGCAGTTCCAGAAGAAAGAAAACTTCCCTCTGCTAGAATCTTTTCTTAAAAATCCCAAAAAAGAGCTCAAACAAGCATGGCTGGGGCCATGTGTTCATCCTAGAGCTAAAATCTTTGAATGGAACAATGTGATGCTGTGATTGAACAGACTTGGCTCTTGTGCTTATCTCCATGGCTGGGTTGTTGCAGTGGCAGGTTCATTGGAAAAACATGGAGTAAAAAAAGGGTAACTCCCAAATGAAGAGGATTTAATATAAAAAGAAGGGAGAATCAAATGCTCTGGATTCAGTAACAACAGATATCCATGACAAATTGAGAATATGTTAAGTCATGGAATACAAGGAAGTGTGAACAACCAAACCAAGAACAGCATAGGAAGGCACTTGGGCCTTGGCAATGCTGGAACAGAACTTGGCTTCAGCACAGAGTTCCTCTTTACTGTTATATCTACTTCTTTGTGTAAGTTTGCTTCCTTTTACTTCACTATACACTGGCTTTCTCCACATGTCATGAAACATAGTGGGTATTAGTACCACTCCCACCAATGATTCATGTCCTCCATTCCCACCAATGATCCATGTTCCTTTCACAGAAGGGTTGATATGGAAGCAGGGTATTTAGGCAACTCTGAGACACAGAAGGCCTTCACTTTGTGATCCCCCATGTTCATCTTCTGCCCCTTTTCTTCATCTCTTGAGTCATCCATCTCCTGTGTGTTAGCCAACCTTGGTAGATGTCTATATAGATCATTATCTGACCAATACAATTTTTTTAATTTTTATTTTTTGGGGGCATATAGTAGGCATATATATTTATGGGGCATGTGAAAATTTTTGATACAGGCATGCAATGTGTAATAATCTCATCAGGATAAATGGAGTATCCATCAGCTCAACCATTTATCCTTTGTGTTACAAATAATCTAATTATACCCTTTCAGTTATTTTTAAATGAGCAATTAGATGATTATTGACTATAGTCACCCTGATATGCTGTCAAATTGATATTCATTCTAACAATATTTTAGTACCTATTAACCATCCCCACTTCCCTTGATCCTCCCATTACCCTTCTCAGCATCTGGTAGCCATCTTTCTACTCTCTATCTCCATGAATTCAATTGTTTTAATTTTTAGCTCCCACAAATAAGTGAAAACATGTGAAGTTTGGGTCTTTCTATGCCTGGCTTATTTCACTTTACATAATGATGTGCAGTTCCATCAGTGTTGTTGCAAATGACAGGATCTCATTTTTTATGGCTGAACAGTACTCCATTGTGTATATGTACCACAGTTTCTTTCTTTTTTTTTCTTAAGAGATCGGGTCTTGCTTTGTCACCCAGGCTGGAGTACAGTGGTGTGATCATGGTTCACTGCCATCTTGAACTCCCAGGCTCAAGTGATCCTACTGCCTCTGCATCCTGAGTAGCTGGGTCTAGAGATGTGAGCCACCATGGCTGGCTAATTAAACAAAAAAAAAGTAGAGATGGGGAGTTGCCATCTCGCCCACCTTGGTCTCAAACTCCTGGACTCAAACAGTCCTCCTGCCTTTGCCTCCCAAAGTGCTAAGGTAAAAGGCATGAGCCACCACACCTGGCCTCACATTTTCTTTATCCATTAATTTGTTGATGGACACTTGGGTTGCTTCCAAATCTTGGCCATTGTGAAGAGTGCCACAACAAACATGGGAATGTACATTTCTCTTCGATATCCTGATTTCCTTTCTTTTGGGTATATACCTAGCAGTAAGACTGCTGAATCATAACGCAGATCTATTTTTAGTTTGTTGAGGAGCCTCCAAACTGTTCTGTGTAGCAGTTGTACTAATTTACATCCCCACTAACAGTTTACAAGGGTTCCCTTTTCTCCACATCCTTGCCAGAATTTGTTATTTCCTGCCTTTGAATAAAGCCATTTTAACTGGAGTGAGAAGACATCTCCTTGGTGTTTTGATTTGCATTTATCTCATAATGAATAATGTTGAGCACCTTTTCATATAGCTGATTGCCATATAGCTGATTGCCATCTCTATGTCTTCTTTTGAGAGATGTCTACTCAGACCTTTTGCCTATGTTTTAATTGGATTATTAGATTTTTTCCAATAGAATTGTTTGAGCTCCTCATTTATTCTGCTTATTAATCTCTTGTCAGATGGGTAGTTTGCAAATATTTTCTCTCATTCTGTGGATCGCCTCTTCACTTTGTTGATTGTTTCTTTTGCTGTGCAGAAGCTTTTTAACTTGATGTGATCCTATTTGTCCATTTTTGCTTTGGTTGCCTGTGCTTGTGGGGTATTACTCAAGAAATCTTTGCCCACTCCAATGTCTTGGAGACTTTCCTGAAAGTTTTCATTTAGTAATTTCATAATTTGAGGTCTTAGATTTAAGTATTTGATACATTTTGATTTGATTTTTGTATATAGTCAGAGATAGGGATCGAGTTTTATTCTTCTCCATATGGATATCCAGTTTTCCCAGTATCATTTATTGAAGAAACTGTCCTTTCTCCAGTGTATGATATTGGTGGCATTGTCAAAAATTAGTTCACTCTAGATGTATGAATTTGTTTCTGGGTTCTCTATGCTGTTACATTGGTCTATGTGTCTGTTTTTATGGCAGTACCATGCTGTTTTGCTTACTATAGCTCTGTGCTATAATTTAAAGTCAGGTAATGTGATTCCTTCACTTATTTAGCTTAGGATAACTTTAGCTATTCTGGGACTCTTGTGGTTCCATATAAATTTCAGGATTGTTTTTTCTATTTCTGTGAAGAATGTCTGGTATTTTGATAGGGATTGCACTGAATCTGTAGATTGCTTTGGGTAGTATGAACATTTTAACAATATTGATTCTTCCAATCCATGAACATGAAATATCTTTTCATTTTTTGTAGCATCTTCAATTTCTTGCATCAATGTTTTATACTTTTCATTATAGGGAGCTTTCACTTCTTTGGTTAATTCCTAGGTATTTTATTTTATTTGTTGCTTTTGTAAATAAGATTACTTTCTTGATTTCTGTTTCAGATTGTTTGTTGTTGGCATATAGAAATGCTACTGACTTTGTATGTTTATTATGCATCCTGAAACTTTACTGAATTTGTTTATCAGTTCTAATAGTTTCTTTGTTGGAGTCTTTAGGTTTTTCCAAATATAAGATTGTATTATCTGTAAACAAGGATACATTTGAATTCTTCCTTTAAATTTGGATGCCCTTTATTTCCTTCTTTTGTCTGATTGCTCTAGCTAGGGTTTCATACTATGTTGAATAATGGTGGTAAAAATGGGCATCTTTATCATGTTCCTGACCTTAGAGGAAAGGCTTTCAGCTTTTCCCCCATTTGGTAGGATTCTAGCTATGGGTCTGTCATATATAGCTTTTATTATGTTGAGGTACATTCCTTCTATGCCCAGTTTTTTTCAGGATTTTCAACATCTCATGATGCAATATTGAATTTTATCAAATGCTTTTTCAGCATCCATGGAAATGATCATATGATTTTTGTCCTTCATTCTGTTGATATGATGTATCACATTGATTGATTTGCATATGTTGAACCATCCTTGAAGCCATGGGACAAATCCCACTTGATCATGATGAATGACTTTGTTAATTTGTTTCTGAATTCTGTTTGCTAGTATTTTGGTGATAATTTTTGCTTCCATATTCATCAGAGATATTGGCCTGTAGTTTTCTTTTTTAAATGTGTCTTTGTCTGTTTTGGTATCAAAATAATACTGGCCTTGTAGAATGAGTTTGGAAATATTCCTCCTCTATATTTAGAGCAGTTTGAGTAGGATTGGTATTAGTTCTTCTTCAAAAGTTTGATGGAATTCACCAGTGAAACCATAAGATCCTGGACTTTTCTTTGCTGGAAAATCTTTTATTATGGCTTTGATCTCGTTACTTCTTATTGGTCTTTTCAGGTTTTATATTTTTTCATGGTTCAATCTTGATAGGTTGTATGTGTCTAGGAATTTATTTATTTCTTCTAGATTTTCCAGTGTTTGACATACAGTTACTCATAGTAGCCACTAATGATCCTTTGAATTTCTGAAGTACAAGTTATAATGTCTTCTTTTTCATTTCTGATTTTATCTATCTGGATCTGCTCTCTTTTTTACTTAGTGACCAGGATAAAAGTTTGTCAAATATGTTTATCTTTCCAAAAGACCAACTTTAAGGTCTCTTACATTATCCTTACCAATAAACTTTCTACTCCTATCACTTTCTCTACCTCCTCTTTAAGGTCAATAACTCTAAGGCTTATCCCTCTGAGACATATAAACAGAACCAAAGACAAGAACCACATGATTATCTCAATAGATGCAGAAAAGGCTTTTGACAAAATTCAACAGCCCTTCATGCTAAAAACGCTCAATAAATTCGGTATTGATGGAATGTACCCCAAAATCATAAGAGCTATTTATGACAAACCCACAGCCAATATCATACTGAATAGGCAAAAACTGGAAAAATTCCCTTTGAAAAACTGGCACAAGATAGATGCCCTCTCTCACCCTATTCAACATAATGTTAAAGTTCTGGAATAGCAATTAGGCAAGAGAAAATCAAGGGTACAGTTAGAAAAAGAAGAAATCAAATTGTCCCTGTTTGCAGATGACATGATTGTATATTTAGAAACCCCATTGTCTCGCCTAAATCTCCTTTTTAAGCTGATAAGAAATCCCAGCAAAGTCTCAGGATACAAAATTAATGCAAAAATCACAAGCATTCTTATACACCAGTAATAACAGACAAACAGAGAGCCAACCAGGAATGAACTTCCATTCACAATTGCTTCAAAGAGGAGAATAAAATACCTAGGAATCCAACTCAAGGATGTAAAGGACCTCTTCTAAGGAGAACTACAAACCACTGCTCAGTGAAATAAAAGAGGACATAAAACAAATGAAGAAACATACCCATGCTCAAGTGGATAGGAAGTTAATCAATATCGCGGAAAATGGCTACACTGCCCAAGTTGCTATTTAAAGATTCAATGCCATCCCCATCAAGCTACCAATATTTCTTCA
Organism: Papio anubis; assembly: GCF_008728515.1. NCBI lineage: Eukaryota > Metazoa > Chordata > Mammalia > Primates > Cercopithecidae > Papio > Papio anubis. Next base: position 89,671,065 of record NC_044978.1, read on the forward strand.
CAGAATTGGAAACTACAAAGTTCATATGGAACCAAAAAGAGCCCGCATCTCCAAGACAATCCTAAGTCAAAAGAACAAAGCTGGAGGCATCATGCACCTGACTTCAAACTATATACTACAAAGCTACAGTAACCAAAACAGCATGGTAATTGGTACCAAAACAGAGATATATAGGACTAATGGAACAGAACAGAGTCCTCAGATATAATACCACACATCTACAGCCATCTGATCTTGACAAACCTGAGAGAAGCAAGAAATGGGGAAAGGATTCCCTATTTAATAAAATGGTGCTGGGAAATTGGCTAGCCAGGCAGAAAGCTGAAACTGGATCCTTCCCCTTACTCCCATAATGAAAATTAATTCAAGATGGATTAGAGATCTAAATGTTAGACCTAATAACTATAAAAAACTCCTAGAGGAAAAACCTAGGTGGCAATTATTCAGACATAGGCATAAGCAAAGACTTCATGTCTAAAAATGACCAAAAAGCAACGGCAGCAAAAAGCCACAAAACTGGATAAATGGGATTCCACTAAACTAAAGATTTCTGCACAGCAAAAAGAAACTACCATCAGGAGTGGAAATGGCAACCCAAGTTATGAACGGGGAGAAAAGTTTGCACCTACTCATCAGGACAAAGGCTAATATCCAGAACCCACAAAGAACTCAAACAAATTTACAAGAAAACAAAGAACCCCATCAAAGTGCGCTGATATGAACAGATACTTCAAAAGAAGACATCTACAGCCAACAGGACACATGAAAAAAAATGCTCATCACTGGCCATCAGAGAAAATGCAATCAAAACTACAATGATACCATCTCACACCAGTTAGAATGCATGCATCATTAAAAAATCAGGAAAACAACAGGTGCTGGAGGAGGATGTGGAGAAATAGGAACACTTTACACTGTTGGCGGGATTGTAAACTAGTTCAACCATTATGGAAAACAGTATGGCGATTCCTCAAGGATCTAGAACTAGATGTACCATGACCCAGCTATCCATTACTGCATATGGACTCCAAAGGATTCTAAACTCATGCTGCTATAAAGACACATGCACATCGTGATAAGCCTTATTGGCGCACTACTCACAATAGCAAAGACTTGAATCAACCTGGTGTCCATCAGTGACAGACTGATTAAGAAAATGTGGCAATATATACAATTCATGGAATTACCATGCATTTACAAAAAGGATGAGTTTGTGTCCTTTGTAGGGACATGACGCAGCTGAAACCATCATTCTTAGCAAACTATCACAAGAACAGAAAACCAAACACCGTGACAAGTTCTCACTCATATAGGTGGGAACTGAACAATGAGATCACTTGGACTCGAAGGGGAACATCACACCAGCCTACTGGGGAGGTGGAGGGAGATCACAGGAGTTATAAATTTGACGTAAATGATGAGTTGATGTGGTGCTGACGTGAAGTTGATGGGTGCAGCACAGCAACATTGGCCCAAGTATACATAACAAACCTGCACGTTATGCACATGTACCCTAGAACTTAAAGTACAATAATAATAAAAAATAAATAAAAAAAAAAAGAATTAGCTATTTATTGTAGTCTTGCAGTCTGAGCTTGTTTGTACCTGTCCTTCTTGAGAAGGCTTTCCAGATATGAAAGGGACTTGAGTGTCGTGATCTAAGCCATATTTGGTTAGGGATCTCCAAGTTCAATAATGCTGTGGTTATTGCAGACTCACAGAGGTGGTCTTTGTTCTTGCAGACTCACCTTGGTGGTCTTGAATAAAATCGAGAACAATTCTCTGGATTACCAGGCAGAGACACTTGTTCTCTTCCCTTATTTTCTTCCAAACAAGTGGAATTTTTTCTTTGTGCTGAGTCATCTGAATCTGAGGGTAGGATGACACAAGCACCCCTGTGGCCACAACCACTGTAACCACTACCTGGCTACCAACTATGTTCACTCAAGGCCTTAACGTTCTAAGTTAGCAAGAACACTTTAGCCTGTGACATCAAGGCTTGCTGAAAGTTAAGTTTAGTCGACTGGGATGGACAATTCCCCTCTGGCTAGGCTGGTCTAAATGCTCCCTCAGTGGGTGGGAATTAGCTGAGTTCAGCCCAATTTTGCTTTCTGCTGTGACAGGCCAGCACTGAGTTCACTTCAAAGTTCCACTATCACTGCACTCTCACTCCCCCAAGTTCCCAGATTTTCTGCACCACAAAGCTGCTGCCAGGGTATAATGGAGGGGTAGCATCAGTGATCCATGACTGTCTTTTCTACCCTTTTCAGTGCCTCTTTCAGCTATATTAAGTTAAAGTCTGGTACTGTGATGGTTCTCCTGATTTTTGGTTCTTATGAAGGTGCTTTTTGTGTAAATAGTTGTTAAATTTGGTGCTCCTGGTGGGGGCACAGGTGGTGATCACTGGAGGCTTTTATTTGGCCATCTTGCTCTGCTCCTCCAACAAGTACAGTTTTAAGAATGAATGGCTTCATTATTGATAACTATGGTAAGACAGGGGACACAAGCCATCGGGAACCCAGAAAAATTAGGACATATAGTCACCCTCTGTTTAGTTTTCCACTCCTTCACTCTCCTCCTTTGTTAAGAGCTGCTCTTAGAAAGGGAATATCAGTCACTGCATGAATCAGACTTCTTTGTCTTCCAGAGAAATTTTTAATTTAACTCACGTGGAAAAGTGAATAATTTTATTTCCTTTGTAAAGGAAGTAGTTTTTATCTTTGTTTAATGAAAATATTGTTTCAGTACTGCAAGATAAAAAAGTTCCAGAGATCTAATTTACAATAATTTATGTATGTTTAGTACTACCAAACATTATACTTAAAATGGCTAGAATGGCAAATTTTATGATAGGTGTTTTTTGCCACAATAAGAAAATAGATTCAAATTGAACTTTTAGATATTTGGAATAGAAACTGGATAGAAACCATCTGAATAGTTTCTATCTTTTTTTATGTAACATATCAAACTATTTTGCCTTTTAAGGTTACAGTGTTTTAAAAAGATAACTTTATGATTCAGTGCCTTTAATCAAAGACATTCCTATTGCAACATAAGGGTTTTCTGTTTGTTTGTTTTGGTTTGGTTTGGTTTTGGTTTTTTGGTTTTTGAACACAGGAAGATAAAGTCAGCCTGGTGACTGTTAGAAGTTAGAAGAGTCATAAAGAAAGATTACCCTGATCAATCTCATAAGGTATAAGTAGGCCTTTTAAAAAGCTTCTTTGGTTCTAGATGCTTGATGAATCATCACAATGTCTTCCACAATAATTGGACTACTTTACACTCCCACCAACAGTATAAAAGCGTTCCTATTTCTCCACAGCCTCGCAGTATCTATCGTTTTCTGACTTTTTAATGATCACCATTCTGATTGGCATGAGATAGTACCTCATTGTGGTTTTGATTTGCATCTCTCTAATGACCAGTGATGTTGAGCTTTTTTTCATATGTTTGTTGGCTGCATAAATGTCTTCTTTTGAGAAGTGCCTGTTCATGTCCTTCACCCACTTTTTGATGGGGTTGTTTGATTTTTTCTTGTAAATTTGTTTAAGTTCCTTGTAGATTCTGGATATTAGCCCTTTGTCAGATGGGTAGATTGCAAAAATTTTCTCCCATTCTGCAGATTTCCTGTTCACTCTGATGATAGTTTCTTTTGCTGTGCAGAAGCTCTTTGGATTAATTAGATCCCATTTGTCAATTTTGGTTTTTGTTGCAATTGCTTTTGGCAAAGTATTATAAATCATTCTACTATAAAGACACATGAACACCTATGTTTATTGCAGTGCTATTTACAATAGCAGACCTGGAACCAAACCAAATGCCCATCAATGATAGATTGGATAAAGAAAATGTGGCACATATACATCATGGAATACTATGCAGCCATAAAAAAGAATGAGTTCATGTCATTTGCAGGAACATGGATGAAACTGGAAGCCATAATTCTCAGCAAACTAACACAGGAACAAAAAATCAAATATCGCGTGTTCTCACTCACAAGTGGGAGTTGAACAATGAGAACACATGGACACAGGGAGGGGAATATCACACACCAGGGCTTGTCAGGGGTGTGGGGACAAGGAGAAGGAGAGCAATAGGACAAATACCTAATGCATGTAGGGCTTAAATCCTAGATGATGGGTTGACAGGTGCAGCAAACCACCATGCTACATGTATACCTATGTAAGAAACCCGCATGTTCTGTACATGTACCCTGGAAGTTAAAGTAAAAATTTTTTAAAGAGTAGAAAATAAATTTTTAAAAAGTCTCTTTGTATCATAACTGCTATACAATATACTGCACAGATATAAAGCGTACAATTTGATAACTGTTTATATGTATTCACAATCAAGGTAATGAACGTATCCATTATGCCACAAAGATCTTTGTGCCACATTGTGATTCCTATTCCTGCCCCTCCCTATCTTCCCCATCTCAACAGAACTACTGATCTTATCGCTGCCATTGTCAATTTTCCTTCTGCTTGAAGGATTTTCTTTAGTATCTAGGCCATAATTTCTTATTAAATAACTTAAGCTTTTACCTGTTAGTACAGATGAGAGCATATTATAAACTTTAGTATATGACTTTCCAAAAAGTCCACAATTTCATTTTTAATTTATTCTTTAAAGCAATAGCTAATGAAGGTTTGTGGTTTTTTTTATTGGTTCGTTGGTTGGTTAATTTCTTTGTTTAAATCTGTATAATTAAATTTTAATCTGGTTTTCAGACTATATGACTTGTACAATTTCTGCTCTTTGGAGTTAATAAGACTTCTGTTTATTAGGCCGTCATGCATTTTATAAGTCTTGTACAAACTTTCAAGAAAAGATTTAAAGTCCAAAAATTTTATAAAGCAGAGGTTCTCATTTTCAAAAGACATAATGCTTAGAATTAATTACACTCTTTACAGAATATCATGTAATATTGACATTACATTTAGAGTAACTAATTATGTAATACTGAGATTATAGAATAAACATATGGAAGCAGATATTATTTTGCTTACTTCTGCTTCCTACTATTTTCATGTTCTACATATTCTTTTTAATTATCTTTTTAGTTCTAGAAGACTTTTACAAATTGGCCATACAATGAACTTTTACTGAACTTTTCAGATTCTTGAGAATCTTATTTGACACGAGGTGTCCAAACACATATTAAACTTAGCTTGTATAACTTTGTTAACAAGCTATTAAATTGCTATTAAACTTTGTTGTTTAATTATACTAATCATAACATAATTCAGAAGAAGGCAACTGTGACCCCATGGCTTATGCACTTGGCTTGATCCTTTGGGTCTTTCCAATTACTGTGTGGTGTTTGAGGTAGATTTTAATCCCATAAGAGTAAGAATAAACATTTCTTTCCTTATTTTCCTTTTAAGGGCAGAAGCTTTGAAATAAAGTTGAAATGTGTGGTGTCATTCTACCTGGAACATGTCCACATAGAACAAGAAGCATTTTTTTTCCTTTTCTTTTGGCAGCAGTGCAAACAGGGTGCACATGCACAGGAAACGTGACTGGGTGTTTTTACTAGTGTAGAACACATGTCTGGGAGTGCTTGCCTCCTAAAAAACCATGACTTTTTCACTTATTTTTCACGTGGTACCCTGAAGTTATGAGAGTGCTACAAATTATTCAGTAAACACGTGACAAAGTTCAGAAAGCATGATGGTAGAAATGGGTGTCCAGAAAGAGGGTAAACAGATGTTTTATTCAACAGTCATGACCTTCAGCTTTGGCAATAAAAGTAGATTTAAATGACTTGGAATTTTCCACCAGCTCCAAGATTAGCCTTCCAGTTTAAACTTCTTTATATCTCTATGACATTATCTCCTTCTAAGACCTTCTTCTCAACTGACCTGAAACATCCATATGATTGGTGGCCAGAGAAATATCAATCAAGATTATTGCTATTTACTCCCCAATGTTTAAAATAGGACTTTGAAGTTAAGACAATAAGCTTAAAAGCCAAGCTTTTTAGGGTAGAGAATTTTCTAAATTCCTTTTTCTTTTTTTTTTCTTAAAGGCTGAAGAAGACTCAGATTTCTGACACAATGGTAACATCTTTCCCTTCTGCCTGTGACAGCCAGGGCTTGCTGTATGATGATAGCAAGAGAATGTGGCACAGAGGAAGGGGAAAAAGTCCATCCCTCTGGTAGTAGGGGGTTGTGGAATGGGAGAGGAAAAGGGGGAAGGGGAAGTGGAAAACGTTCAGATCTAAATGTCTTGATGTCTTCTGCTTGACTTTAGACAGTTAGGAAAGAGGGAATGTTCTAGAAGAGGAAGCTATGGAGTCTTATTTGGGTCTATGTAAACAGTTCAACCACAGGCCATCCTGTCCAATCTAGGGCGGAGCCATACCAGAGTTTAATGTGGCAACAAAGTGTGGTTAGACAGAGATTAGGCATGGAGTTTAGCTTTTCAAGACAGCTTTCCGTCACTACAAGGCAAAGGCAGAAAGTAAATATCTCATTTCCTTTTTGCAGGGTAGGGCAAGCTGGGGAAAGGGGAATGACTGAGCAATCAGGTGACTTGAGAGCCAAATAACATTCCCACCCACAGGGCCTGAATTGGTGAAATGTGTCAAGATCTTCAGCTTTAGCTTGAGATGGACCATCAGAGCAGGAGGCCAGATGAGAGACATGGGGTTTGTTGTGATAACTAGAGCTAAAGTGAGCTAAGTGATCAGTAGAGCAATAGTGGGCTCTGGCCAACCAAAATAAACCAGACCATGAGCTCCAACAGATAAGGCCCTCTGCTACAAGTACAGTAGGTGAGCAGCACCCAGGCAGACAGAAGTATTGTCATGAAGACTGAAGGAAAGAAGCACATCACAAGTGCTGAGGAGCTGATATTCACCTAGGCAAGGAAGTGGGAAAGTCTTCCTTCCCCCAGATGCCCTGGGAGAGAATTGGGGAACAGGAAGACTCTGGGAAACTGAGCATTTATTTTTATCAAAAGATAAAGAGCACAAGGATTATTTAGATCATTGTAATAACCTACTTTTTTAGGCATAATTTTAGAAACACATCTTGGCTGCATATATGTGAGATTGCTTACATTTTTAAACATTATAATTGCTTATTAAATAAATGAAGGACCCAAATAAGAGAGAAGAAGTAAACAAGATGCTTAAAATGACTTATCTCCTTCAAGAGTAGAGTTCTTGGGCAAGAGAAATACTAAAACCTAAGCTATTGCTTTAGCACTAAGATTAAGGCTCCTTCCCAAGTGTTAGTCCCAGTAAAGAATAGTCTGAGAAAAAATTGTGAAGTGCGTGCAATTTGTTGTTAATTCTTCATGATTCAACATTCTACTAAGCTACCTGATTTACTCTGGTTTTTTTTTTGTTGTTGTTGTTAGCCATTACAAATACCTTGCTCTCAGGGAAGACTCTGATATTAATTATAAATCTCAGGGTGAGTTTATTAATGCTAAATGATGAACAGTGTTATATTTAAAGATATTTCAAAAACAACCAAATCTAGTTTCCATAGCAACTATTTTGTATTATGGAAGAGACACAGAAGTTAAAAAAGACCTACCACTTACTGTGTGACCTTGACCTCTTTGATAATGTTTCTTCATTTGTGAAATAATGAAAAACTAATCATTGCTCTACCAACTCTACTCATTTTTATGAAGATTGAAACCACATTAGCGAAAGTGCTTTGTGGTCTTTGAAGAATATAGTTATAATTGTTATGTCAAAGACCAAAAGAGATATTTAGGGCTCAAGGTAGGCCTTCAGGATTTCCCTGAGATAGCGTTGTGGGCATTGTTTCATGATCTTTTACTATGGGAGATGTAGAGAAAGGAAAAGAGTTCTAAATGTTCATGTACTGTGGTCATAAAATGCTTAAATTATGGATTGGCACTTTTGTTTGTTTGTTTACAATGGTGGGGAAGGAGTTGAGTTGAAATCAAAGCCTTTAGTAATGTAGTATAATGGTGTATAGGATCTGAGTGCTCTACTGTCTCCTAGCAATAAAACGTTTGACTTCTAGAGCCAAGAAATTCTGTTTCTGCTAGTCTCCCCAAAATTGTCACTCTGTGAATGTACACATTTTCTGTTCACAGTAGTAGGGATATTGATTTTTGCTTATCATGTTAGTTAGTCCCCTGAAAAACTGAGTGGTATTTCTATGATTGATAAGCTTATATACCACGTAAAACCCATGCTCCAGCTTGAACAGTTATGGATGGATAATGATATGTCTTGGTTTGCTGAGAATGTAATTACAAAGTAATTATTAATGGCTTACCTTTCACTCTCAAAAGTGTTCTGGATCCAACAATTAATTATATGATCACTTTACTTATACCTATGTGTGAACCAGAATTGGGGCACATGGGTACCCTCGATAAACCCAGATTTAATCAGCTGCAAAAATCTTCTTCAGAAAAAGAAAAATTCAAACTTTCAAGAGTTAGAACTTTATGTTAATTTTTAACAAATAGCTCTGGTGTTAGTGACCTATTTAAGAAATATTATAGCAATTAAAAGAGTAATAGAGAATAACAACTTTTGCTACTTTGTGGATCATACAAGCTAGTATAAGATTAGAAAGAGAAAAGATCAGTGTAATTGATTTGATTTGATAGAATCATAAAAATTACTCTTAGCAGAATTAGAGTGAATGAAGTCTATATTCGATAAATAGATAATACTTAAATATTAACCATTTCAGACATTTTGAGTGTGATTTTGTAGAACTGGGTACATCTTGACGAAGTTTCCAAGTCATTTGAAAAGAATATATACCATTTCATCATTGGATATAATCTTCAGTTAATGTCAATTAGCTCAAGTTGGTTGGTAATGTTGTATTATTCAGGTCTAGTATATCCTCACTAATTTTCTTTCTACTTCTTCTATCAAGTACTGACAGAAGATACGAGAATGCTGAATTCACTCTCATGGTGTGAGATAAGAGAGTGTCGAATTCATTCTCATGGTGTTGAATTCACTTGATAGAATTCAGTACTTCTATTAAGTACTGATATGAGAGTGTTTAATGAACTCTATAACCCTGCAGTGATACAGAACAGTAGAACTTATTCCTCCTATGTATCTGTAATTTTGTATCCATTAATCAACCTCTCCCTATCCCTCATTTTCCCCAACCCTTACCAACCTCTAGTGAGCATTCTGCTCTCTATTTTTATAAGATCAACTTATTTAGCTTCCAAAAATGAGTGAGAATATGCAGTATTTATATTTCTGTATCTGGCTTATTTCACTTCATATAATGTTCTCCAAACTCCTCCATAATGCCACAAATGACAGGAGTTTTTTTTAGCTTAAAGTCTATTTTATCTGATGTAAGTTTAGCTACTTTAGCTACTGATCATTTTTGGTTTTCCTTTGCATGGAATATCTTTTTCCACCGTTAACTTTAAATCTATGTGTGTTTTTAAAGGTGAAGTGAGTTTTTTTATAGGAAGCATATAGCTAGGTGTTGTTTTTTTAATCCACTCATTTCAAAAAATCCATCCTTTTTTTTAATCCAAATGGTTTTTTAAACCATTTTATATCTTTTAATTGGGGAATTTAACCTATTTATACTCAAGGTTACTATTGGTAGCTGAGGTCTTACTCTTCTCAATTTGTTAATTGTTTTCTTATTGTTTTGTGCATCCTTTCTTTCTTCCTCTAGCATTGTATATCTTCTTGGTTGGATGCATTTCTGTAGTGATAAGTTAGATGCCTTTCTCTTGCTCATTGGTGTACCCATTCTATCAGTGAGTTTTATATTCTCATCTGTTTTCTTATCCTTTCACTTCCAGATGTGGGATTCCCTGAAGTATTTCTTGTAAGATCAGTCAAGTGGTGATACATTTCCTGTTTTTGCTTGTCAGGGAAAGACTTTATTTAGCCTTCATTTTTAAAGAATAGCTTTTCTGGGGGTAGTATTCTTGGCCAGCAAGAGTTTTTTCAGCAACTTGAATATGTTGTCCCATTCTCTCCTGGTGTGCAAGTTTTCTGCTGAGAAAACTGTTGTTAGTCTAATAGAAATTTCCTTATATGTGACTTAAGGCTTTTCTCTATTTTTAAAATCCTTTCTTTGTCTTTGCCTTTTGATAGTAAGAGCCTAATAGGCCTTGGAGAGGAGCTTTTTGTGTTAAGTATATTTGGAGGCTTTGAGAGCTAGATATCCTAGATAACATGGATCTAGATATCCATATCTCTCTGAAGACATGGGAAGTTTTCAACTGTTATTTTCTTAAATATGTTCACTGTGCCTCTTCCCATTTCTTTTACTTATGCAACTCTCAGATTCATATATTTCATTAAAGCTACTTAATGGTGTCCCATAAGTCCTATAGGCTTTGTGAAAGAAAAATAAATCTTGGGACCCTAAAATCCCTAAGCCAGAAGGAAAAGTCAATCTGGGAACTGCAAGGGCAAACCTACCTTTCATTCTACTCCTAAATAAGACAGTTACAATTTTTAAAAAAAAAAAAGCTACATACCTCCCTCACAATTTGCCCATGGGGAAATTCCTTGCAAACAAAGGACAGACAGAACTCAAAGTCATCCTTCTCCTCATGTGAGACAAATGCCTATCTGATTGCTTCCTTTGCCCTGTTGTTTCACTAAGCCAGACTAAAGCGTAAGTGACTATGCCTGTAAATTGTGTATTTAGTAAAAGACTAATCAGAAACTCAAAATAACGCATCTGTTTGTCTTTTATCTACTTATGACCTGGAAGCAGCCTCCTTGCTTCAAGTTGTCCTGCCTTTCCCGACCGAACCAATGTACATCTTACAAATACTGATTGATGTCTCATGTCTCCCTAAAATGTATAAAACCAAGCTGTGCCCTGACCACCTTGGGCACATGTTATGAGGGCCTCCTGAGGCTGTGTCATGGGCATGTCCTTAACCTTAGCAAAATAAACTTTCTAAATTGATTAAGACTTGTCTCAGATGCTCTTGGTTTACAACTGCTTCATTCTTTCTTATTTATTTACTTATTTTGTCTGACTGTATTATTTCTAAAGACTTGGCTTCAAGTTCAGAAATTCTTTCTTCTGCTTAACCTAGTCTATTGTTGAAGCCATGATAGTATTTTTCATTTTATTCCTGAAATTATTTAGCCCAACTTTTTGGGTTTTGGGGGGATTTTGTGCTTGTCTTTTTGAGATGGAGTCTCACTGTATTGCCCAGGCTGAAGTGTGGTGGTATGATCTTGGCTCACTGCAACCTCTGCCTCCTAGGTTCAAGCAATTCTCCTACCTCAGCCTCCTGAGTTGCTAGGATTACAGGCACGCACCACCACACCTGGCTATTTTTTGTGTTTTCAGTACAGACGGGGTTTCTCCATGTTGGCCAGGCCGGTCTCGAACTCCAGACCTCAAGTGATCTGCCCACCTCAGCTTCCCAAAGTGCTGGGATAAAATTAACTTTTTAACTACAGTACTGGTTTGCTTGTGGGTTTGTTTATAATTTGTCCCAATAAACATTGTATATTAGAATATATTAATGTAAAATGTAAAGAAAACTAAATATTTAAATTCCCAACATTCACATGTAATTGTAATATAACTTAGTTACAGTCATTCTTGTTTCCATTAAAAAGAAAGCCTTGGGCAATATTTTCAAAATAAAATAAACTATTAATAGCTGTCTCTAAAACCTTGATAAGTTTTTTAGGGACTCTGTACAAGATGCACATTAGAAACAGATATAGAAATGTTACTTTCTTACTTCACCATTAAGAGGGTGAAATCGGCTGGTGCAGTAGCTCACGCTTGTAATCCCAGCACTTTGAGAGTCCAAGGGGGGTGGATCACCTGAAGTCAGAAGTTTGAGACCAGCCTGACCAATATGATGAAACCCCTTCTCTACTAAAACTACAAACATTAGCGGGATGTAGTGGCATGTGCCTGTAATCCCAGTTACTCAGAGGCTGAAACAGGAGAATCGCTTGAACCCAGGAGGCGGAGGTTGCAGTGAGCCGAGATTGTGCCATTGCACTCCAGCCTGGGCAACAAGAGCGAAACTCTGTCAGAAACTAAAAAAGGTGAAATCAAGGTGCTAAAAAGGCAGCACCCCCTCTAGAGTCTCTGGGAGAGAGCCTGATTATCTAAAACAGATGGCAATTCAAAGAAGCTGAATAGTTGGAAACAAACCTAAAAACACATGTGAATTATTTGACAGATTGTTTTCTTTAACTGATAATCATGTTATTGTAGAGTTTAAAGTATTCTGGTTTATATATTTAAAAGATTAAAATAATCAGGCTTTCTGGGTTAACCTGAATAGTCATAAATTTTTGCCATTCCCTCCAAGTGGTTTGTTTCTTGGCTTCTATCTCATATTGCATTTATAGGTTCTCTTTAGGAATCTTTGCACCCCACCCCCCAACAATCCTGTTCCCAGAATTCTGGAAAGTAGGCAAATATTGTCTCTTCTGTGGGAAATTCCAAACATAAAGGGCCTAAATATTCTGACATTGTGGATTCTCCAAGTAAACCTCCCAGATGCCCTATAATGTATCTAGCAGTGGATAAACACCATTTATGTGCTCAGAATGTCTAAAGCAGTCTTAGATGACCACCTGTATTAGTCAGCTCTCACACTACTAATAAAGACATACCTGAGACTGGGTAACTTATCAGGTATGTCTGATAAGAGGTTTAACGGACTCACAGTTCAGAAAAAGAGGTTTAATGGACTCACAGTTCCACCTGTCTGGGAGGCCTCACAATCATGGCGGAAGGCAAGTAGGAGAAAGGCACGTCTCACAAGGCAGCAGGCAAGAGAGAAATGAGAGCCAAGTGAAAGGGGAAACCCCTTATAAAACCATCAGATCTCAAGAGACTTATTCACTACCAGGAGAACAGTATGGGGGAAACTGCTCCCATGATTCAGTTATCTCCTACTAGGTCCCTTCCACAACATATGAAAATTATGAAAGCTAAAATTCAAGATGAGATGATAGGGACACAGCCAAACCCTATCACCATCTAACAATATGAAATGTGTTAGATAACAATCTAACACATTTCATATATAATATGAAAATTTTATATATGTGAATACAGTTTATATAAAAACATATAGTCTTTGTATATGTTACCTATAGACTATACACATATATATGCATTCAGAGAAGCAAGAAGATGTATTTTCATGAAACAAAACAGCAGGTTATTTCCTGTAAAATGCAGAAAACAAAGATAAGCTATTCACTATGATAAGAATTATAGCATAAATTAAAAACTCAACAGAAATGTTGGAAGAAAAATTCAGTAGAGCAAAAAGCAAGAGATGTAAAAAAGAGAAGGGGAAAAGCAAGAAAATTAAGAGTAGCAAATCAAGACATTCAATATCTGAGTAGTAGAAGTTCCAAAATCAATGAATAAATAAAGTAGGGTGGGAGGGGAAGGGAGGGAAGATCATTAATATGACAACTTAAGTAAATTTTTTAGAACTGAAAAAAGACAGTTTTCTTAAATCATGGAATGCCAATGAAATGGACAAAAATAGACACACTTAAAGCAGATCATTATAAAATTTCATATTACTAACGATAAATATGTTGCAAGTTTCCAAAGGCAATAGGAGGACAAAGAGGAAACGGGATAAAGGAAGAAGATAGGGCTGGAGTAATGTGGCCACAAGTCAAGGAATGCCAGCAGCCATAGGATCTGAAAGAAGCAAGGGACAGGCACTCTCCCAGAGCCTCTAGAAGGAGTGCTGCCCTGCCAACATCTTGATGTCAGCCCTTGATACTGATTTCAGACTTCTGGCCTCCAGAACTGTGAGAGAATAAACTTCCATTGTTTTAAGCCACATAGTTTGTAACAATTTGTTAAAGCAGTAACAGGAAACCGACAGAGCAGGTGTGCCCCAGATGTATAGCACACAGGATATATTGGCATAAGTCAATATTGAAATACAAGAAGGTTATAGAACGTCAAACAGATTTAACACAAGACTACCTCAAGGCATTTAATAATCAAACTCCCAAAGGTCAAGGATAAAGAAAGAATCCAAAAGCAGTGAGAAAAAAGAAACAAATAGCGTACAATATTGCTCAAATATGTTTGGCAGCAGACTTTTCAGTGGAAACAGGAGAGAGTGGTATGACACATTTAAAGTGCTGAAGAAAAAAACTTTTACCCTAGAATAATATATCCAACAAAAATATCCCTTAAGCAGGAACGAGAAATAAAGACCTTCCCAGACAATAAAAGCTGAGGGATTTCATCATGTAGGCCAGACCTGTCCTACAAGAAATACTAAAGGAAGTTTTTAAATCTGAAAGAAAAGGGTGTTAACAAGCAAGAAGAAATCATCTGAAAGTACAGAACTCACTGATAATAGTAAGCACACAGAAAAACACAGAATAACATAACACTGTAATTGTGGGATATAAACTCTTGACATAAGTAGAAAGACTAAATGATAAACCTGTCAAAAATAATAACTTCAACACATTTTCAAGACATAGTACAAGAAAGACATAAAGAGAAACATGAAAAATTGAAAAGTTTGGGACAAAATTAAAGTGTAGAGTTTCTATTAGTATTTTTGCATGTTTATTTGTTTATGTATCAGTGTTACGTTGTCATTAGTTTAAAATAAAGGGTTATAAGGCCGGGTGCAGTGACTCATGCCTGTAATCCAGCACTTTGGAAGGCCAAGAAAGGTGGATCGTGAGGTCAGGAGTTCAAGACCAGCCTGGCCAAGATGCTGAAACCCCGTCTCTACTAAAAATACAAAAATTAGCCAGACGTGGTGGCATGCACCTGTAATCCCAGCTATTTGGGAGGCTGAGGCAGGAGAATCACTTGAACCCAAGTGGCAGAATTTGCAGTGAGCCAAGATCACACCGCTGCACTCCCACCTGGGCAACAGAACAACTCTGTCCTCAAAAAGAAAAAAGCGTTATAAGATAGTATTTGCAAGTCTCATGGTGACTTTGAATTAAAAAACACACAATGGTACATCAAAAATAAAAAGTAAAAAATTAAAGCATACCACCAGAAAAAAACACCTTAACTAAAAGGAAGACAGAAAGAAAGACCAGAAAACAAATAACAAAATGGTGAAGGAAGCCCTTACTTATCAATAATAACATTGAATGGGAGTAGACCAAACTCTCCAATGAAAAGACATAGAGTGGCTGAATGGATGAAAGAAACAAGACTCAATGACCTATTGCCTACAAAAAACACACTTTACCTAGAAATATCCACAAAGACAGAAAATAATGAGATGGAAAAAGATATCCTATGCAAGTGGAAACCGAAGAAGAGCATCAGTAGCTATACTTATGAGACAAAATAGATTTCAAGACAAAAACTGTAAGAAGAGACAGAAAAGGTCATCATATATTGACTAAGGGGTCAATTCAGCAAGAGGGTATAACAATTGTAAATATATATGCACCCAACACTGGAGCAACCAGATATATAAAGCAAATATATGGAACCAAAGAGATAGACCCCAATACATTAGTAGCTGGAGACTCTAACACCCCACTTTCAGCATTGGACAAAACTCACAGGCAGAAAACCAACAAAGGAACATCAGACTTATTCTGCACAATAGAACAAATGGACCTAATAGATAGTTACATAACATTTTGTTCAATGGCTGCAGAATATACATTTTTCTCTTTAGCACATGGATCACTCTCAAGGGTAGACCATATGTTAGGTCACAAAACAAATAAAAACTTTCAAAAATTAAAATAATATTAAGCATCTTCTCTGCAACAATGAAATAAAACTGGAAATCAATAGCAAGAGAAATTTTAAAAACTATACAAATATATGGAAATTAAATAATATGCTCCTGAATGACCAGTATGTCAATAAAGAAATTAAGAAGGAAATTGAAAAATTTCTTGAAACAAATGATAATAGAAACACAACATACCAAAATCTATGGAATACAGTGAAAGAAGTAGAAGAAAAACTTCAAATAAATAACCTAATGATGCATCTTAAAGAACTATACAAGCAAGAGCAAGACAAACCCAAAATTAGTAGAAGAAAATAAATAATAAAGATCAGAGCATAAGAGTTTTAAATGAAGAAAACAATACATAAGATCAATGAAACAAAAAGTTGATTTTTTGAAAAGGTAAATGAAATTGACAAATCTTTAGCCAGACTAAGAAAAAGCAAAAGAATACCCACATAAATAAAATCAGAGATGAATAAAAAGACATTACTGCCGAGACCAGCTTGGTTGTGGAGACCTTAACACAGCAGTGCTAGAGGAATTAAAGACACACATACAAATATAGCATGTGGAGTGGGAAATCAGGGGACTCACAGCCTTCAGACCTGAGAGCCCCAAACAGAGTTTGACCTACATATTTATTAACAGCAAGCCAGTGATAAGCATTATTTCTATAGATTATAGATTAACTAAGTATTCCTTATGGGAAACAAAGGCAGGGCTCTGGCTAGTTATCTGCAGCAGGAGCATGTCCTTAAGTCACAGATCGCTCATGCTGTTGTTTGTGGTTTAGGAACACCTTAAAGCAGTTTTCTGCCCTGCGTGGGCCAGGTGTTCCTTGCTCTTATTTTGGTAAACCCACAACCTTCAGCATGGGCATCATGGCCATCATGAACATGTCACAGTGCTGTAGAGATTTTGTTTATGGCCAGTTTAGGGACCAGTTTATGGCCAGATTTGGGGGCCTGTTCCCAACACATTACAACTGATACAACAGAAATTCAAAGGATCATTATTAGGTACCATATGTTGATAAACTGGAAAATATAGAAGGAATGGATAAATTCTTAGCAACAGACAACATGCCAAAATTGAACCATGAAGAAATCTAAAACCTGAACAGGTCAATAAAAAGTAATGAGATTGAAACCATAATAAAAGATCTCCCAGCAAAGAAGAGTCTGGGACCCAATGGCTTCACTGCTAAACTCTACCAAACATTTAAAGAACTAATACTAATCCTACTCAAATTGTTCCAAAAAACAGAGGAGGAGGAAATACTTCCAAACTGATTCTATGAGGCTAGTATTACTCTAATACCAAAACCAGACAAAGGCATATTAAAATAAATAATTAAAAATTATAAGCTAACATCTCTGATGAATATTGATGCAAAAATCGTCAAGAAAATACTAGCAAACGAAATTCAAAAATATATTACAAAGATCATTCATCATGACCAAGTGGGATTTATTCCAGGAATGCAAGAATGGTTCAGCATATGCAAATCAGTCGATGTGATACATCATATCAACAGAATGAAGGAAAAAAAACATATGATCATTTAAACGGATGCTGAAAACCCTTTTGATAAAGATCAACATCTTTCATGATTTAAAAAAAACTCAGAAAACTGGGTATAAAAAGAGTGTATCTCAACATAATAAAAACCATATATGACAGACCCACAGCTGGTTTTATACCTTATGGGGAAAAACTGAAAACTTTTCCTCTTAAATCTGGAACACGACAAGGATGCTCACTTTCACCACTGTTATCCAACATAATACTGGAATTCTTAGCTAAAGCAATCAGGCAAGAGAAAGAAAGAGAAAGAAATAATGGGAATCCAAACTAAAAAAGAAGTCAATTATCCTGTTGGCAGATGATATAATCTTATATTTGAGAAAACCAAAAGACTCCACCAAAAAACTACTCAAACTGATAAACAAATTCAGTAGTTTTAGGATACAGAATCAATGTACAAAAATCAGTAACATTTCTATATATCAACAATGAACAATCTGAAAAGGAAATCAAAAAAGTAATTCCATTTACAGCCACAACAAGTAAAATTAAATACTTAGGTATTCATCAGAGAAGTCAAAAATCTTCACAATGAAAACTATAAAATGTCAATGTAAAAAAATGGAAGAGGACACAAAGAAATGGAAAGATATTCCATGTTCACGGATTGGAAGAATCAACATTATTAAAATGTCCATGCTACACAAAGCAATCTACAGAATCAATGCAATCCCTATCAATATACCAATGACATCCTTCACAGAAATAGAAAAAACAATCCTAAAATTAAATAGAATCACAAAAAATTCAGAATGGCCAAAACTGTCCTGAGAAAAAAGAATAAAACTGTAAGAATCACATGATCTGATTTCAAAATATACTACAAAGCTATAGTAACCAAAACAGCATGATACTACCATAAAAACAGACACATAGACCAATAAAACAGCATAGAGAACCCAGAAACAAATCTTCATACCTACAGTAAACTCATTTTCAACAAAGCCACCAAGAACATACACTGAAGAAAAAAAAAGTCTTTTCAATAAATGGTGCTGGGAGAATTGAATATTCATAAGCAGAAGAATGAAACTTGACCCCTATCTCTCGCTGTATACAAAAATCAAATCAAAATGAATTAAAGGCTTAAAATCTAAGCTTCAAATTATGAAACTACTACAAGAAAACATTGGGGAAGCCCTCCAAGACGTTGGTCTGGGCAAAAATTTCTTGAATAATACCTCACAAGCACAGGCAAACAAATCAAAAACGGACAAATGGGATCACATCATGTTAAAAAAAACTTCAGCATAGCAAAGGAAACAATGAACAAAGTGAAGAGACAACTCACAGAATGGAAGAAAATTTTTGAAAAAAACCCATTTGATAAAGAATTAATAACCAGAATATATAAGGAGCTCAAACAACTCTATAGAGAAAAAAATCTAATAATTCAACTTTAAAATGGGCAAAATATTTGAATAGACATTTCTCATAAAAAGACAAACAAATGGCAAGCATGCATATGATGATGATCATTGATCATCAG
The DNA here is from genome assembly GCF_008728515.1 of Papio anubis. Taxonomy (NCBI): domain Eukaryota; kingdom Metazoa; phylum Chordata; class Mammalia; order Primates; family Cercopithecidae; genus Papio; species Papio anubis. Next base: position 89,689,852 of record NC_044978.1, read on the forward strand.
AGAAATCCAAATCAAAACTACAATGAGATATCATCCTAGCCCCATTAAATTGGCTTGTTTTTTCCTGAGATGGAGTCTTGCTCTGTTGCCAGGCCAGAATGCAGTGGCACGGTCTCAGCTCACTGAAACTTCCACCTCTTGGGTTCAAGTGATTCCCCAACCTCAGCCTCCCAAGTAGCTGGGACTACAGGCATGCACCACCATGCCCAGCTAATTTTTTGTATGTTAGTAGAGATGGGGTTTCACCATGTTGGCCAGGATGGTCTCAATCTCCTGACCTCATGGTCTGCCTGCCTTGGCTTCCCAAAGTGCTGGGATTACAGGTGTGAGCACTGCACCCAGCCTAAAATGTCTTTTATCCAAAAGTCAGGCAATAACAAATGCTGGTGAGGATGTAGAGAAAAGGGAAACCTCATACACTGTTGGTAGGAATGGAAACCAGTACAACCACTATGGAGAACATTTAGGAGGTTCCTCAAAAAGCTAAAAATGGAGGTATCGTGTTATCCTGCAATATCGCTTCTGGGTATATACCCCAAAGAAGAAAATCAGGGTACTAAAGAGATATCTGCATTCCCATGTTTATTGCAGCACTGTTCACAACAGCGAAAATTTGGAAGAAACCCAAGTATCTATCAACAGATGAATGGATAAAGAAAATGTGCTACTTATACACAATGGAGTACTATTCTTCCATGAAAAAGAATGAGATCCTGTCACTTGCAGCAACATGGATGGAACTGGAGGTCATTATGTTAAATGAAATAAGCCAGGCAGAGAAAGACAAACATCACATGTTCTCACTTATTTGTGGGATCTGAAAATCAAAACAACTGAACTTGTGGAGAGAGAGAATAGAGGGATGGTTACCAGAAGCCAGCAAGGGTAGTGAGAGGGATGGAGGAAGGTGCGGATGGTTAATGAGTAAAAAAAAAAAAGTTAGAATAAATAAGACCTGGTATTTGACAGCACAGCAGGGGGACTATAATCAATAATAATTATGCACTTTAAAATAACTAAAAGAGTATAATTAGATTGTACACAGAGGATAAATAGTTACGGAGATGGATACCCACTTTTCCACGATGTGATTTTTATGCATTGCATACCTATACCAAAATATCTCATGTACCCCATAAGTATATACACCTACTGGGTAGCCACAAAAATTAAAATTAAGACTATATTAGTGTAAAAAAAAAGAGTTGTTTACATTCCAAAATTCACAAAATACAAAATGAATAGAAATCATAGAACAAATTTCATAGTATTGTACAAATAAGTATATATGGCTGGGGATAACATTTTCAGTGACTATACTTTATAAGAATTCTAAAGGTACTACATTTCAAACACCTTGGAAGTGCTCTGGAAAACTTCTACTTGAAAGCCAATGCAGGGTGTGTAGAAAATTGCAGAGCAGAGCTATGTCAAGTCTATAACAGAAGAGAGCAACTGGCCCATTAGTTAGCTCCACTGGCTTCCCCTTGGTTGACTATTCTGGATCTTTTCCTTTCTTTTCACATCCCTTAAACTAACTCACTCCAGTGCTTTCTATATTAGCAAATTATAATCATTACAAAGACATCAACTCAGATATAGGAAAAAAAAAATCACAGAAAAAGAAAGAATAAGAAAAAAGATAGAAACTAAATCTGTGTAAACACATGTTTACTTGAGGGTCTGCTTCTGGAACTACTGCTGGGCCAAGAACTATCTCAACGTGTCCAGTTAGGAAAGAGAAAATTCTTTCAAACAAAGGCGATTTAATACAGAAAGTTGGTTATTGATGTGTTGGAGGGTGAAAAAATTACAAAGGGCAAATTGAGGTCACCCAAAACATTAAGAACATTAAGCTCCTGAGGGAGGACTAAAAAGAGGTGGTACAGTTACCAGAACTAAAACCTCAGAGGAAAGTGTATAGCCCAGTGGCTGCTCAGAAGGCAAAGCTCATACTTACACTTCCAAGAGAGTGTGGCCCAGCTGTGGTTGGTCCCTGTGAGAGTAAGGCAATGCTGGTGCCAAGAGGGCCTAAAACAGCTGATCCAACCATGTGACATGGAGTGACACTTGTGGGAATTGGAAAGAAAGTCCCTTCTTCCCTCCACTGTTTTCAAATCTCTCCAGCACCTCTCATTGGCAGAACCATTGGAAAAGCCAGATGTCAAGGGAGACTGGGAAATCAAATTTGGAGAGTCACAGCACTGGCAGCATAGAACAAATTATAAAAGGGTAAACTGTGTGAGACAATAGGTAAATAAACAACATTGCATTTTTGTTTACTTCAATTCCAACCTACACTCATCCTTGCTTACCTCCAATGGCCACATATACGACATCTCCCTTTTAGAAAATGAAACTCCTCCTTCTGGTCCTTCCCAGCACTGTTTCAATAGGTTCTTCTTTCTCCAGCATCTTCAGACACCCCTGATCTTTCCTGACTGAGAAACAATTCTAAGAAGTTTTCCCCAGAGTTCAAGTTCCTAACTAAGGAATAATAATGATGGTAATAAAAATAGCTAACAACTAAGTGGCACTTAATATATGCCAGGCACTGTTCCAAGTGCTTTATATTTACTAACTCATTTAATCCTCAGATCAATCCTATGATGTAGGTACTACTCTGATTCCTTTTCACAGGTAAGGAAACCATAGCTCAGAACCAGGGCCCCCAGATCTTTCCAGACTGCCATGATCTTGTGAAACAATAGGTAAATAAATAAACTGTGGAAGACAATAGGGTAAATAATCTTTCCAGACTGCCATGGTTCTTGCACAGACAACTAACTGCTGTGAAAGAAACTCCCACTTAATCTAATTTTCCCTCCAGTTGCTCTACTGTTTCCTTCCCTTGGATGACAAACTTCCTAAAGAATAACGTGCTCCCCTTTCTGACCCTTTCTGATTCCTCAGCCTTTGGCTGCAGGCCCACCCTCCCTCCACAGTCATGAAGGACCTCTGGGAACCAATTCCAAGGCTTCCTTCAGCTTCCTTCCTCTTGACTTCCTGCGGCAGAGTTATCTTCTTTTCATGAGTCTGCCGTATATAATTTTCAGATTGTTGTCCATCTCTTCACTTTTTTCTATCAACTTTCTCAAAGACCGTTCTTCCGTCTAAATATCTCTCAAAAAATTAATTCATATTGAGAGTTAGAAATTATCACCTCTCACATTATTGGTCTCAAATCCATGTATTGGGTCATTTTATATTGCATACAATATCCCCTTGCTTCCCAGTACCCAGCTGGAATTTTCACTCAGCATATTTCAAAGTTACCTAAAATTTAACATGTTCAAATTAACTTTCTTTGTTAGTCAATAAAGCTACTTTCCTCCTACTCCTTCAGGCAGGAATTTTTGGAGTTGTTTTGGAGTTATCACAAGTTCTTTGATTTTTTTCTTTAAAATGTATTTCTTCATTCCTCCCTTGCTATTTCTGCTAAGTTCTGGAACTAGAGCAGTGAGCAGATGAAAGTACAGACTTTGGAGGCAGACAGTCTGAGTTCTTACTCTGATTCAGCCACACCCCGGCTGGGGTCCCTGGTTCTGGGCTATGGTTTTCTTACCCGCGAAAAGGAATCATATTACTACCTACATCATAGGATTGATCTGAGGATTAAATGAGTTAGTAAACATAAAGCACTTAGAACACTGCCTGGCATATATTAAATGCCACTTAATTGTTAGCTATTCTTATTATCATCATTATTATTCCTTAGTTAGGAACTTGAACTCTAGGGAAAGCCTCTTAGAATTGTCTCTCAGGAATTTGCTTAACCTCTTTTATCCTCAGTTTCTTTACAAAGTGTGACTTATGATACTATTTTCCTAAAGAGAATTAAGTTAAAAGACATAAGTAAAGCACTTAATAAAGTAATCACGCAATACATTTTGGCCATTGTTAGTAATATAATGTGATTATCAATGAAAATAATATGATTCTATGTGAAATCACTGTAGATTCTTCATCCTTAAAAAACTATTTTCAATTTATAGACGGTGTATTCATCTCTTCTGACACTATGAAGAAATACCCGAGACTGTGTAATTTATAAAGGAAAGAGGTTTAATTGACTCACAGTTCTGCATTGCTGGTGAGGCCTCAGAAACTTACAGTCATGGGGGAAAGCAAAGGAGAAGCAGACACCTTCTAAAAGAGTGGCAGGACGGAGTGAGTGCAGCAGTGGAAATGCCAGATGCTTATAAAACCATCAGATCTCATAAGACTCATTCATCATGAGAACAGCATGGGGGGAAACCACCCCCATGATCCAATTACCTCCACCTGGTCCCACCCTTGACTCATGGGGATCATCGGGATTACAATTCAAGGTGAGATTTGGGTGGAGTCACAGAGTCAAACCAAATCAGATGGTGCCCTTCATTTGTATATATTCTTTTATTGTTGAAATTGTGGAATTCGTGCCATTTTTTATTATTTTAAATTATTATATGATATTTTTGTTTCTCCATCACATTAAAATGATTATTGACATAGCACTTTCTTATACCAATCTACAATATTTCACTAAACCATTTGCTGAACATTAAGATTTTTTGAGTTTGGTACTCAGAGGAAGCTGCCAGGAATATGTGTACAACTTTGTCTTTTGGCTTCTCTGAGATTATTTCCCAAAATCTTTCATAGGGAGAGATATGAACAAGCATTTCCAACATTCTATATATATGTGTTTTATGAGAGAATTAGGACCAAGTTGGAAAAATATTTTCTAATCCGAGGGTAGAGGAGATAACTTTAACTCTCTCACCAACTTTGGTTTCAATCTCAAAGTGAAATGAAGTGAACACTTGATTTGTGGTGTTGAATTTGGGTAGATTAAACATACAACCTTAGAAGCTTAGACATTTTGCTCCTTAGTCTGCTTCAACCCCACAATATCTGAAATATGTTAGACTATGCATCTATGAGAACAGTCCTATATTTTCCCTATCCAAATATGTTTAAATAAATATTAACCACATTGTTTTGCCAAGTCATTTGGCCAATAAAATGTGGAATTTGAACAGTATAACTTCTGAGCTCCTTGCCAGTTACAGTGTTTTTCCTCAAGCCTTGTGCAATGTGGAGCTATTATTTGGGGTGGATAGCTGACTGTCTTACTCTAACTCTGTTCTGCCCCACGCCTTTTTTTTAGTGGAAAGAATATGGGCATCAGACAGATGTGACTTGGGATTCTGCCTCTGCCATTTACTAGCTTTGTGACACCTTTGAAGATGATGTGGCTTTCTACACCTGCATAACCTCAACCCTCTGGTTTTCACTGATTGCTTCACAGCCAGACATCAGACCCAGGTTGGACCCCTGACTCAACTGTGTGATTGAGAGACTCTAGTTAAAACATAGAAGAATCAGGGCCAGAGTGTATTCAGAAAGAGAAAGAGAAAAAGAGAGAAGCAATGAGGAGAGACAGCCCCTGATGTCCAGTTGCTCAAGATATACCACTCACTTCCTGTCCTTTGATGTTTCTGTGACTCTCTGTTACATTATACTATAAAACTCATTAACACCAGCCTGACTGCAGTTCTGTTTTTGAAGCCAACATCTCTGACTTAAAAAGCACATTCAGAGATCTATAACTTCTGAGTTTCTTTTACCTCATCTATAAAATGAGACTAAATAATAATAACACTTTCCTTGTAAGAGTGCACTGAGGATTCTATGTAATAATGGATGGAAAACTCTCAGTTCTGAAAACATAGTAGGTGCTCAATAAATTATGGCCATTAACTTCCTGCAAATTTATGCCTCATAAATAAACCACCAATATATTAGGAATTCAAATTATTTCTGATTCCCTACCATGTCTGTATATCACTCTGTAAACACGCCAATCCAATGAGTCTTTTAAATTGGTTGCAACAAGTGAACTCCTTGATGCTATCCAGACTAAGTAGCTACACTCCCTTCCTTTACACTGCTCTCCACAAAGTGGGTGAGCAGAGTAATGGCCATTTTCTACAAGTGATGCCTACTCAATCACCATAAGACCACAATGAGGCAATGAAAAGCCTTTCTCACCTCTCTGCTAGGTGGAGTAGTGCAGCCCTAGTAGGACTCTCTACACCTGCATAATTGGTGTAACTAGAAACAGACAATAATGTTATTATCTTGACAATTCTAGAAAAATATAGTTTATGTATATATGTTGACAGACTACATCCAATTGAATAGTTAAATGCATTGTAGTCCTCAAGTCTTGGTAGAAGACTTGAGATTTATTTTTTAAAAAAATCAAACTCATATTCACTTATATTCATGGCACTGAACAAAGAACAATGGAGTGCCCAAGTGAGTTTTTTGGTCTGTTTGCCAAAGTGATCACTTTTGAGTTTCTAAATGTCTTCTCTCTACAAAGTCTTCTTCTTCTAAGTTCTTTGATCAGAATGCCCTGTCCCTGACACTGTACAACCCAGGTAGGCAGGCACGCCTACCTGTGTGCCTTTTTCCTCCCTAGATTGAGAGCTTCCATTTATGGATAATAATTGCAGCTAATATTTGTTGAAGATTCTCCTATCTGCCATAGATGCTTTACATGGATTATTTCATTTACTCACTAAACAATCTTTTAAAGAGGTGCTACTGTATCCAGAATGGGTTCCTTCTGGTGGGTTCTTGGTCTTGCTGATTTCAAGAAGGAAGCAGAGAACCCTCGCAGTGAGTGTTACAGTTCTTAAAGATGGTGTGTCCAGAGTTTGCTCCTTCAGATGTTCAGATGTGTCCAGAGTTCCTTCCTTATGGTGGGTTTGTGGTCTCGCTGACTTCAGGAGTGAAGCCGCAGACTTTTACAGTGAGTATTACGGCTCTTAAAGGTGGTGCATCTGGAGTTTTTTGTTCCTCCTGGTGGGTTCATGGTCTTGCTGGCTTCAGGAGTGAAGCTGCAGACCTTCGTGGTGAGTGTTACAGCTCATAAAGGTAGTGCGGACCCAAAGAGTGAGCAGCAGAAAGATTTATTGCAAAGAGCAAAACAACAAAACTTCCATAGCAAGGAAGGGGACCTGAACGGGTTGCTGCTGCTGGCTCCGGTGGCCAGCTTTTATTCCCTTATTTGGCCCCACCCACGTCCTGCTGATTGGTCCATTTTATAGAGTGCTGATTGGTGTGTTTTTACAGAGTGCTGATTGGTGCATTTACAAACCTTTAGCTAGACACAGGGCGCTGATTGTTGCTTTTTTACAGAGCGCTGATTGGTGCGTTTACAAAGCTTTAGCTAGACACAGAGTGCTGATTGGTGTGTTCAAAATCCTTTAGCTAGACAGAAAAGTTCTCCAAGTCCCCAACTGACCCAGAAGCCCAGCTGGCTTCACCTCTCAATCCCCCACTAAAGATGATACCCCAACTGCTGCTGGGAATTGGGTGATGACCGCTCTAGCTACTTCCTGCTGGATAGGGGCTAAGAAGGGGCCCTGCAGTTGTAGTGTCCTCCAGAGTGGAACTCTTTAGGCCAGTGAAAGGGCCAGTGGGTTGGTCCAGGAGTCCTCAGTAGAAGTTGTTAGTTGAGCTCATTTGGGGTTCCATTTGTAAGACCATCTGTAGCTTGGTGGCCTCGATTCTAGAGGAAACAAATTTGACAAGGAGGTTAAAAATACATGGCCTGAAGGCGAGTAATAGCAAGATGGCTGCCATGGGAACTAGAAAGGGGAGAAGTCATGTTGCCCAACTCCAGAGGTTGGTATAAGAGTTTGAAAGGCAATATCTGATTTCAGAAACCTTTTCCTGTAAATGCTGGGAGACATCTCGTACTATCCCTGATTGGTTAGTATAAAAAAGACACTCTTCACCGAAGAAGGTGGAGTCCTCCTTTCTCAGCAGTGAGGAGGTCTAAGCCTTGGTGGTTTTTGAGAGTCACTGCTGCCACAGAGTCTATTTGGGATTGTAGAGTAAGGATAGATTTTGTTCTTTCTTGTAAACTGTCTGAGAAATCCTTTGGGAGTGTATGGTAGTAGGATAATACATGTTACACTGTTGACTTTTAGCAAACTTTACTTTTGTTGAAAAATTTGTAAGCTTGGGATTTCAATTATTCTTTGCTATTAATAAGACCTCATGCAGTCCATATTAACTTAGAATTGGTATAGAAGCCTCCTTCCTGATACTGTAAGTACTTTAAGGTTTGGCTGAGCACAAACAACTCGCAAGTTTGATACCCATTGTGTCTTTTTCCCTTAATCGCCTGCGAGGAACCATCTATCATCCTGTCCTGAAGGGAGTTCCTCCTAGATCTGGTCAGACCTTTGTATGGTAATTAATTAAGATTTAGATCCCCTGTTAGGAAACCTGTTGGGTTAAAGATTTTTGATAGGAAGGCTACAGGTTGTCAGTGGCCTCAGTGCTTTCAGGGTACACCCTTGTTTACACTGACAACAAAGTGGTATTGGAGTGTTATAGGGTTACAGAGAAGACCTTCAATTATCAATTATAGGTTTTAAATTTACCCTGGCTTTTATAGGAATAGGGTACACTGATTTTTCTTTACTACTTCTATCTCTCTTTCTCTTTGACTTCTTCTTTATCTCTCTCTTTCTGACTCCCTTTTTGTCTGTCTCTTCCTCCCTCTCTTTGACTTTGTCTCTTTCTTTCTTTCTCTCTGACTCCTTCTTTGTCTCTCCCTTCCTCTCTCTGTCTCTCTCTTTCTCTCTTTCTGACTCCCTTTTTGTCTCTGTCTCTTTCTCTCTCTCCTTGACTTTCTGTCTATTGAGAGGTGAAGCCAGCTGGGCTTCTGGGTCAGGTGGTGACTTGGAGAACTTTTCTGTCTAGTTAAAGGATTGTAAATACACCAATCAGTGTTCTGTGTCTAGCTAAAGTTTTATAAATGCACCAATCAGCACTCTGTAAAATGGACCAATCAGCAGGAGGTGGGTGGGGCCAAATAAGGGAATAAAAGCCAGCCACGGAGCCAGCAACAGCAACCCGCTGGCCTCCCCCTCCTTGCTGTGGAGGCTTTGTTCGTTTGTTCTGTGCAATAAATCTTGCTGCTGCTCACTCTTTGGGTCCGCACTACCTTTATGAGCTGTAACACTCACTGCAAAGGTCTGCAGCTTCACTCCTGAAGCCAGTGAGACCATGAACCCACCAGGGGGAACAAACAACTCTGCATGCGCCACCTTTAAGAGCTATAACACTCACTGTGAAGGTCCGTGGCTTCACTCCTGAAGTTAGCGAGACCACGAACCCACCAGAAGGAATAAACTCTGGACACATCTGAACATCTGAAGGAACAAACTCCGGACACACCATCTTTAAGAACTGTAACACTCTGGGAGGGTCTGCACCTTCCTTCTTGAAATCAGCAAGACCAAGAACCCACCAGAAGGAACCCATTCTGGACACACTACTATTCATTCTCACCTTAAAGACAAGGAAACTAAGGCAAAGAACAGTCAACTAATAAGTCCAAGTATATAGAGCTAGTAAGGAATAGTCTGCCTGATCCCAAAGGCTATGTCATAACCACTTCCCTATACCGCCTGTCAGCAGAGGTAAAAGTCGTGTCTTATTCATCACTGCCATCCCACCAAACCCAGCTTAATGCCTGACACGGGGAGATGCTCAATCAATGCTGATTGTTATTGAGTGGAGTAGAAATGCAAGGCCCAGTGAGCCCCTTTGCTGTGACTGATGGGGTGTCTTGATTTTCTGCTGTAAAGAGAAGGAGAGTGTTGTATGAAACACACTCCTCTGGCTCCTAGCTCTCTATGTTCCCCTTCGTTTATCCTGTTTCCCTACTCCTCCTCCTTCCTAACTGCACCATGTGGATTCAAAATTGCAGCTTAGTGCAGACAAAGGGAAAACAGAACTCTGAATGAGCCCAAAGGGAAAACAGTTCTCTGAATGACCCCTGTGAGTTTGAGAGAAGAGAAGCAGGAATTTGAGCAGGAAGAGAGTAAGGAAGAGAGAAAGTAATTAAAATTTATCATTTTAACTTAATATTTAACTGAGTGAAAGCCAAATCTTATCTGAAATTGGAAAGGTCAGGGTTTTGAGTGCTGGTTCAGTGCCCATTTCTTTATGATTTGATAGTCTGAGAAGAATATGATGGGTGCGGCTTAAAAACCTAGATCACGTGTGGTGTTGGAATTGGGTGTTATACGAGCAAACAAAATAAATACTTGCACAATATACCTGCTTTGTGCACTCAAGCAGAGAAGAGATCCACAAGTACTCACCAGTCTCCTGTTCTGCAAAGAAGACAGAATCAACATGAGCACTGCAGGAAAAGTAAGCAAAAAATATATTACTGTTGGTAATATATTCTCTTTAATATAACAAATAAAGGAATACAGTATCTGATGAATAATTTAAAATTCATATCTAAATTAGAAATGATACACTGAAATATGATATGCAATATATGCTATAATTTATAATGTATACTGAACTACAGTGGAAATAAGCTATTGCTAAACACCTTCAAAAAGAATATATAGAATCTGTATCTATTAAGTCTTTATTTCCTACATTAAATAAATTTGCAGTAAAGTGATAGTTTATTCCAAGCTAATCATGACTGATTTGTAAATCTAAAGTTAGAAAAGTCTTTAATCAGAAGTTATCTTTATATTAAGAAACCATAATTTAAATGTGTTATTATTTGTATTCATATTTTTTGTGAACACAAGAAAGTTAAGCCTGACACAACTTTTATGAGAGGAATTTGATTCAGAAAATTTTGAAATATCCTTTTAACCTTACTATAAAATATCTTACAAAATACTCATTGATCTCACAGCATTAGAATCATCAAGGTTAAGCAAGACATCACATGCAAATTCCATTTAAAGGGGGCCCATTATGACACAATTCAGGCAATTTCCACAGAAATCTTATAGAACACTGTCTCCCCTATATAAAAGTCAATATGATCTTACAGAAAAATAATAATACAATTTGAATCACTTATTAGCACTCAGAACACAAATATTTGGTTTTTTTTTCTATAAATTTATATTTATTTTTTCAATGTGTTTACAGGTGCACAGAAATGCATGTCATCATTCAATATAATCAACTGGTATTTTTAATTGCCTAATAAAAAAACCTGTGTAACCATTTTCAGCCGTTTGTTGTGTTAGGAGTGCATCACACAGTAAAATATCTCACTATGATAATTCAGTTTAAAGGTTCTGAGGCTTGTCTCTATGCTGTGCGACAAAACAGGCTCATATCAATAAGACTGGTTGGAAATCACATGAGTGGCCCATTGGTGCTGTTCTTACACCACTTCACTTTGCTTTATTTTCATTCATTATTGATTAATATTTACATTCCTCATAGAAAATAATTAGAGAAAAGAAAATTTAAATTTACCATTTACCAAACTCGACTTAAAAGAAATAATGAGTTCATAGAGCAAAAGTATAAACCAATCATATTAATGAAAATTATAACTGATGAAATAGATAATCCTCCCCTCTTGAGTGCAACATCAATAACTTAGCTTTTTGACAGCATTGCATTTATGTTTATGTGTCCCGCATTTTATTTTCTTCAGATTCTAAATTGTGACAGTACTAATGTCTATTTCATAAGGTACTTCTGAGAATTCAATAAATTAATAGTGAAAAACACTTAGAATAGTACCTGGTAAATAAAAATAAGTCAATAAATATTAGCCACAATTATTATTGTTGCTATTTAACTTTTTGATATTTACTATCACGGAGTACTGAAAATGTGAGGCTAGATTAATTTTTTTGTTTGTTTGTTTGTTTGGAGACGGAGTATCTTTCTATTGCCCAGGCTGGAGTGCAGTGGGGTGATCTCAGCTCATTGCAACCTCTGCCTCCCGGGTTCAAGTGATTTCTCCTGCCTCAGCCTCCCAAGTAGCTGGGACTACAGGCGCACGCCACCACGCTGGGCTAATTTTAGCATTTTTAGTAGAGACGGGGTTTCACCATGTTGGTCAGTCTGGTCTCCAACTCCTGACTTCAGGTGATCCACCCACCTCGGCCTGCCAAAGTGCTGGGATTAAAGGCGTGAGCAACCACGCCCGGCCTGATCTTTATTCTCTGGACAACCAGCTTTGAGACTTTAGGAAAATTATTCAATCATTGAGTCAGTTGATCCTCAATTATTTCAGATGTAGTAAGACCAATAATTCAATAGTACTGTCCTGGTGGCATCCTTTTTAGGTTTAAAAGTAATACACGTTGTTTATAACAGCACAATTTGCAATTGCAAAAATATAGAACCATCTTAAATGCCCATCAACTAACGAGTGTATAAAGAGAATGTGATATGTGTACACCAGGAGATACTACTCAGCCATAAAATGGAAAAAAATAATGGCCTTTGCAGCCACTTGGATGAAGCTGGAGACCATTATTTTAAGTGAAGTAACTCAGAAATGGAAAACCAAGTACCATATGGTCTCACTTATAAGTGGGAGCTAAGCTATGAGGAAGCAAAGGCATAAGAATGATATAGTGGACTTTGGTTAGGGATAAAAGACTACACATTGGGTACAGTGTACACTGCTCGGGTGACAGGTGCAGCAAATCTCAGAAATCACCACTAAAGAACTTATCCATGTAATCAAAAACCACCTGCACACCAAAAACTATTGAAATTAAAAATAAATAAATTTTAAAAATAAAAATAATGCATGTAACTCACTCAGCACAAGCCACAATGCACCTGTCACATCACAGGCACCTGACAATCAGGAACTCCTACTATTAGAACTTTATTTCCAAGTATTCTGATATTTATTTTGGCATGGACCACATTGAAAATCCTGCAAAGTTGAAGGATTTGACAAATGAATAACGAAAATGAATTGGCAGAAGATGAAATTTCAATTTTTATTATATTTGCAATTATGTTGATTCTATATAGAAAGAGATTTGTGAATTGTACATGCTTTACCACAACAAAGATGGGTTTTACAGTACACTGCTAAGCACTGGAAATATGTGATCACCTTTTATTTTTAAGGACATCTGTGGATAAGCTTGCTAGCTAGAAACTCAAATACACAAGTTTCTCCAGTTTTTAAATATATATGTGTGGTCTGAATGCACACACACACACACACCCCACCAACTCTAACCTCTATAATTTTGGGCTCAAATCTAAGCTGGAAGGAGTCTCTGCACATAAATTAGATGACAAAACAGGCTGCTAAAGCTAAGTTTCAAATGGGTGTTTGAGACAAGTTACATACAGAAGTGGAGAGAGAAAATTAAAAGAGGGCAATAGGCAAATAGAAAGAGAAAGAGACATCGTCCTAAGCAGGAAGGTAAATGTATAACTGTTCTTATGGAGTCAGATCCTTTTGGCCTAAGCAGAAAATTGAGGAAGAAAGCAGTGTATTTTAGACAGACACTGACTCTGTCAGCAAAGTAAAGGTGACTTAGAACATGTACCAGCCAATAGTTGTGGGTAAACAGGTGTTTTCAGGACAGTGTTAGAAAATAATCAGGATTAAACATCTTTGGAGAAAAAAAAAAAGAATAGCCTAAATGAAGATATTCCATTTTATCTAAGTGCCTTATTGTACTTAACCATTTTTCTTTCCTTATGTTATTGCTTTTTAAAAAGATACTCTTACTCTCTTTATAAACCAGAGAACTTCATTTCTATGTAACACTTATTAAGTGCCAGACATGGGACTCAATGTTGCATGTACAAAGATGAAAAGACACAATTTCTGACTTCAAGAGTGGGAAAACACTGGTACCATCTCTCCGTTTGATTTTCTAGGTCATCAAATGCAAAGCAGCTGTGCTATGGGAGGTAAAGAAACCCTTTTCCATTGAGGAGGTGGAGGTTGCACCTCCTAAGGCTCATGAAGTTCGCATTAAGGTGAAATATTTTTTCCATTTGTATTTAATTTTAAGTTTAAAAAATTCAGAAAATATTAAAAATAGAAACATCCAAAATCCACTAAGAGATTTTTTTTTATAATTATCCAGAAAATAAAATTACATTTGTTGTCAAGGAAAGTAGAAATATAAATTGTTAAATTTTTTAAAAGTGAACAAACAGTATATGAAGTATAATTCCAGTAAAATACAAAAAAATTTATAGGTTTGTAAAGAAAAAAATGCAAAGGGATATATATCAAGACTTCACAATCAATTTGTGTTAGATATTTTCTTGGTGTTAATTTGCAATTTCTACTTCTTTTTCTTTTAACTATGCATTCTTCTATATTATACAAGACAAATATTTTAGGATCAATTATTTCACAGATTATTCTAAATTGTTAAATTCAAGGGAGAAAGATAGAGGAAGATTTTAGGCTGGATAATCTTGGAGATAAACTGAATCTTTCATATTTGGGAATAGTAGGGATTATCAGTAAAACCCTTGAAAAAATTTTAGAATAATAATTTTAGAAAATTGTGTTTGTTAAGTCCATCTGACAGTCACAATCTTTTCCGAATCTAAACATCTTCTCTTTATTCTGTAGATGGTGGCCGTAGGAATCTGTCGATCAGATGACCACGTGGTTAGTGGTACCCTAGTGACCCCTCTTCCTGCGATTTTAGGCCACGAGGCAGCTGGCATCGTGGAGAGTGTTGGAGAAGGGGTGACTACAGTCAAACCAGGTACAGGATTCACACTCAGGGAACATGCCTTGGTTCACCATCACAAGATTAGTCAGCCTGGATGAGGAAACCGAGGCAATGAAAGACAAAAGGGCTTGCACAAGGTCACAGGGCAGCCGGGACTTCAGGAGTTTCCTCCTTCCCTCTCTGCTTGCCTGACTCAAGCAGGTATGACTTCAGGCATGCATGTATTCTAACCTTCAACTATTGTGTACTGACTATCTACTAGATGCCAGTCACTAGGTTAGAGCCTGGAGATATATGAGGATCAAAAGAGACAGTGCCTACCAATGTGGAATTCATAATCTAGTAACTTCCGTGTTAGTGTTGCTGAACACTGTCTTCTGTAAGGGCCCAAAAAACTAGAAATGGGAGGAGGGAAAAAAACATAAGTATGGACTTTGCTCTGTGCTGAGTTCACTAAATGGAGGCTACATGGCTGCAGCTGAATAAATATGACCTTTTCTTAGGTGACTTATGTAGCCCCTTCACCAATTTCCTCTTCCAACGTGGTCTCTCTTCCTGAGCATGGAATCAATGAAACTGACTAGCTGAAAGGAAATCAAAGAAACATAGCAGGAGCCATCCATCATCAACAATGTCTGCCTTATTACAATACTTCAGCCATGCTTAAATGTGACAGGTTATAGATTACTAATTATTTTATCTTCAATACTTATTTTACAGTAATCTTATGTATTAATATAAATATTTCAGAGGTAAAGGATGAATAAGTAGGACATTTCCATACCATCATTTTCGTGTAAACTTTACCCATAAAATATTATGCACGAATCATTTTTCTTGGTCTTGTGAAATAGATAGCATAGGTGATGAAAAATAAAAATTATCTTTAAAGAATCACTTTAGCCAGTAGATGAGACCTGTCCCCTTACCAAATACTAATTTAGACTGTGAACAGAAAATAATAAAATAAACTGTCCAATTTGAGTTTTAGCTCTTACTATTTCCTTTACTCAGAAATAGATTAATAACAAAATGACTCCTATTTCTTACCCCTCCTCCCCACACCATAACAGTAAAAAAGGATAATTCACAAATTATCAGCTAAAAACATTTGGAAGTCAATTCTTATCCTAAAAGAAAGTGCCTAACTTATTGTGGAGGGTTGAAATTTTCAGACGAATTTCTGTAATTCTTCTTTGTCCTATTTTTGTTTGTTTTCTTCCAAAAAAAAAACTAAGATATTTTTAAAAACATTCATTTTATAAGAAACATAAACCTAGTCACTTTGAAAAGCCAAGACCTACTTTAAAAATCTCATTTTTGTTGTAAATCAAACTCTTACAAAATACCAGATCTTCCCAACATGTACTGGGACTAAAATAGATGACTTTCAACTAAAATTTATATACATAATTATAATAAGAATATTTAATTAAGATTTAATTAGACAAGGATTACATAAATTATATTTGCAAAGCCTCCAGGAGAAAGTAGTGCACTGCATAAAAGTTTATTAATACGTTGGATGGAATTTTGTTAATCCATCTTGTTTCCGACACTTGCATTTTCTCTTTAGGATTCTTCAGGCACTTATAAACCCAACTAAAAAATTAGGCCTTGGCAGGCAATGACAAATGACATAGTTGTGGGAATGAGACCCTATTTCTTAGAAACTATTCAGACACATGATTCTAATCTATACATGTGAGCTTTAAGGTTTTGCTGTATTATTTCCTCCATAGAAATTTAAGAAGAATTTGTTTTATTCCTCTCCAGGTGATAAAGTCATCCCACTCTTTACTCCTCAGTGTGGAAAATGCAGAGTTTGTAAAAACCCAGAAAGCAACTACTGCTTCAAAAATGAGTGAGTTTCTGATGCTTTCTTTGCACAGACTTTGAGTTTGCAAATTAGTTATGCTCCTGTCTCATGCCTTTGTGTGTCTGTGTATTGCACTACCCAGTCTGAGCAATCCTCGGGGGACCATGCAGGATGGCACCAGGAGGTTCACCTGCAGGGGGAAGCCCATCCACCACTTCCTTGGCATCAGCACCTTCTCCCAGTACACGGTGGTGGATGAGAATGCAGTGGCCAAAATTGATGCAGCTTCACCCCTGGAGAAAGTCTGCCTCATTGGCTGTGGATTTTCGACTGGCTATGGGTCTGCAGTCAAAGTTGCCAAGGTAGGAATGACAATGGATGAGAAAACCGATTACACGAAGACTGTCAGGAACCAAAAGGGAAGCAATTTCTTGCAAGAATCAGAAATCAGTTTTATAGATTTGAAGTGTCGATGAAGAGTGGAAAAACAACCCAGAAAGAATTGAGAGCACAGTCTAGAAATTTCACCAATTTATTGCAGATAAAAAGTTGTTGAGTTAAGAAAATGTAAAGATGTCATTTTCAATAATTTTTCTTCTGAATTTGCTATTTATGGGATCACAAAATTTTAGGTCTGAGAACTAACTCATGTAGTAATGCATTCAACAATTAGAGAGAACCTATACATGCCTCAGGCACCATAGGTTCTGCTAGGCTCTGACAGCAAAAGTAAATGAAATGAAGCGTTTGTCCTTGAGGAACATCTAAGAATTAGGAGCAACAGTAGAGTCCAAAACCTCACCTGATGCACTTCCACACCAAGGCTCACCCACTCTGTGGATTCTTAGAAGGAAAGTAATGAAGCTTCAGTGATGCGTAATTCACTCATTATGACATTTCACTGCTAAAACTATCTTCCCTGACATGAACATACACATATATTTTAGAAGTGGTAAATTTCAAGCAGAAGTTCTTTAAAGTCTCCTCCTCTTAGTAGTATGAAAATCTAATAGCATACTTTATTTTTTTTTTTTTATTTTTTTTTGCTGGAGACGGAGTCTCGCTCTGTCGCCCAGGCTGGAGTGCAGTGGCCGGATCTCAGCTCACTGCAAGCTCCGTCTCCCAGGTTCACGCCATTCTCCTGCCTCAGCCTCCCGAGTAGCTGGGACTACAGGCGCCCGCCACCACGCCCGGCTAGTTTTTTGTATTTTTTAGTAGAGACGGGGTTTCACCGTGTTAGCCAGGATGGTCTCGATCTCCTGACCTCGTGATCCGCCCGTCTCGGCCTCCCAAAGTGCTGGGATTACAGGCTTCAGCCACCGCGCCCGGCCTATACTTTATTTTATGAAACCTAAATCGAGAGATAAAAAGATATTTGCCCAAAAATTCATTTCTGCTTAATATGAGAGCTAATACTAAAATATTATTCTCAAATCTCCTGCTGAATCTTAAATCACAATCCATAATTATTTATTTATTTATTTATTTATATTATTATTATACTTTAAGTTCTAGGGTACATGTGCATAATGTGCAGGTTTGTTACATATGTATACTTGTGCCATGTTGGTGTGCTGCACCCATCAACTCGTCAGCACCCATCAACTCGTCATTTACATCAGGTATAACTCCCAATGCAATCCCTCCCCTCTCCTCTCTCCCCATGATAGGCCCCAGTGTGTGATGTTCCCCTTCCCGAGTCCAGGTGATCTCATTGTTCAGTTCCCACCTATGAGTGAGAACATGCGGTGTTTGGTTTTCTGTTCTTGCAATAGTTTGCTGAGAATGACGGTTCTCAGCTGCATCCATGTCCCTACAAAGGACACAAACTCATCCTTTTTTATGGCTGCATAGTATTCCATGGTGTATATGTGCCACATTTTCTTAATCCAGTCTGTCACTGATGGACATTTGGGTTGATTCCAAGTCTTTGCTATTGTGAATAATGCTGCAATAAACATACGTGTGCATGTGTCTTTATAGCAGCATGATTTATAATCCTTTGGGTATATACCCAGTAATGGGATGGCTGGGTCATATGGTACTTCTAGTTCTAGATCCTTGAGGAATCGCCATACTGTTTTCCATAATGGTTGAACTAGTTTACAATCCCACCAACAGTGTAAAAGTGTTCCTATTTCTCCACATCCTCTCCAGCACCTGTTGTTTCCTGACTTTTTAATGATTGCCATTCTAACTGGTGTGAGATGGTATCTCATTGTGGTTTTGATTTGCATTTCTCTGATGGCCAGTGATGATGAGCGTTTTTTCATGTGTCTGTTGGCTATATGCATATCTTCTTTTGAGAAATGTCTGTTCATATCCTTTGCCCACTTTTTGATGGGGTTGTTTGTTTTTTTCTTATAAATTTGTTTGAGTTCTTTGTAGGTTCCGGATATTAGCCCTTTGTCTGATTGCAAAACTTTTCTCCCATTCTGTAGGTTGCCATTCTCCCATTGTGTAGGTTGCCTGTTCACTCTGATGGTAGTATCTTTTGCTGTGCAGAAGCTTTTTAGTTTACTTAGATCCCATTTGTCAATTTTGGCTTTTGTTGCCATTGCTTTTGGTGTTTTAGACATGAAGTCCTTGCCCATGCCTATGTCCTGGATGGTATTACCTAGGTTTTCCTCTAGGATTTTTATGGTATTAGGTCTAACATTTAAGTCTCTAATCCATCTTGAATTAATTTTCTTATAAGGAGTAAGGAAAGGATCCAGTTTCAGCTTTCTACTTATGGCTAGCCAATTTTCCCAGCACCATTTATTAAATAGGGAATCCTTTCCCCATTTCTTGTTTTTCTCAGGTTTGTCAAAGATCAGATGGCTGTAGATGTGTGGTATTATTTCTGAGGACTCTGTTCTCTTCCATTGGTCTATGTCTCTGTTTTGGTACCAGTATCATGCTGTTTTGGTTACTGTAGCCTTGTAGTATAGTTTGAAATCAGGTAGCATGATGCCTCTAGCTTTGTTCTTTTGACTTAGGATGGTCTTGGCAATGCAGGCTCTTTTTTGGTTCCATATGAACTTTAAAGCAGTTTTTTCCAATCCTGTGAAGAAAGCCATTGGTAGCTTGATGGGGATCGCATTGAATCTACAAATTTCACGATATTGATTCTTCCTATCCATGAACATGGTATGTTCTTCCATTTGTTTGTGTCCTCTTTTATTTCACTGAGCAGTGGTTTGTAGTTCTCCTTGAAGGTCCTTTACATCCCTTATAGTTAGATTCCTGAGTATTTTATTCTCTTGCAAACAATTATGAATGGAAGTTCATTGATGATTTGGCTCTCTATTTGTCTGTTACTGGTGTGTAAGAATGCTTATGATTTTGCACATTAATTTTATATCCTGAGACTTTGCTGAAGTTTCTTGTAGCTTAAAGTTGGGAGGGCTGAGAGACAATACAAGGTTTTCTAAAGTATACAATCATATCACATCTACCACAAACAGGAAGAATTTATTCTTTTTCCTCGCACTGACTGCCTTCCAGTTTCTTTCTCTTGCCTGATTTTCTTGGAGACTTCCAACACTATGTTGAATAGGGTGGTGAGAGGGGGCATCCCCTGTCTTGTGCCAGTTTTCAAGGGATGCTTCCGAGTTTTTGCCCATTCAGTATGATGTGGCACATGGAGTTTTGTCATAGAGGCTCTGTGGCCCCGAAACGTTCCATCAATGCAGATTTATTGAGTGTTTTTAGCGCAGAAGGGCCTGGTGAATTTTGTCAAAAGCCTTTTCATCTATTGAGATAATCATGTAGTTTTTGTCTTTGGTTCTGTTTATATGCTGGGTCCCCGTTTGTTGGTTGCGTGTGGTGAACCAGCCTTGCATCCCAGGATGGAAGCCCTTGATCATGGTGGGATAAGCTTTTGATGTGCTTGCTGGATCTGGTTTGCCAGTATTTTGTGGGGATTTTTTGCATCTATATTTCATCGGGATATTGGTCTAAAATTCCTCTTTTGTTCAATGTCTCTACCAGGCTTTGGTATCAGGATGATGTTGGCTCATAAAATGAGTTAGGGAGGATCCTCTTTTCCTATTGATTAGAATGGTTTGGAAGGAATGGTGCAGCTCTCCTCCTTGTACCTCTGGTAGAATTCAGCTGTGAATCCATCTGGTCCTGGACTTTTTTTTGGTTGGTAGGCTGGTGGTGCCTCAGTTTCAGGGCCTGCTGTTAGTCTATTCAGGATTCCAACTTCTTATTGGTTTAGTCTTGGGAGAGTGTAAGTGTCAGGAGAGTATCCATTTCTTCTAAGATTTTTCTAGTTTATTTTTCTAGAGTTTTATAGTATTCTCTATAGTAGTTTATATTTCTGTAGGGTTGGTGGTGATATCCTTTTCATTTTTATTGCATCCTTTAGTTCTTCTCTGTTTTCTTTGGCTATTAGTCTTGCTAGCGGTCTATCAATTTTGTTGATCTTTCAAAACCAGCTCCTGGTTCATTTGATTTTTGGGGGTTTTTTGTGTCTCTATCTCCTTCAGTTCTCTGATCTTAGTTGTTCTTGCCTTCTATAGCTTTTTAGATATATTAATTTCTCTTACTTCTCTAGTTCTTTTAATTGTGATGTTGTTAAGAGTGTATCAATTTTAGATCTTTTCCTGCTTTCTCATAGGCATTTAGTGCTATAAATTTCCCCTCCTACACACACTGCTTTAAATATGTCCAGATTCTGAGTATGTTGTATCTTTGTTCTCATTGGTTACAAAAGAACATCTTTATTTTCTGCCTTTATTTCGTTATGTACCAGTAGTCATTCAGAACCCAGGTTGTTCAGATTACATGCGGTTGAGCAGTTTGATTGGATTTCTTAGTCCTGAGTTCTAGTTTGAGTTGCGCATGTAGTCTGAGAGAGACAGTTTATTTGTGATTTCTGTTCTTGTTCATTTTGCTGAGGTGTGCTTTACTTCCAATTATGGTCAATTTTGGAATAAAGTGTGATGTGGTGCTGAGAATGTATATTCTGTTGATTTGGGGTGGAGAGTTCTGCAGATGTCTGTGCGATCTGCTTGCTGCAGAGATCAGTTCAATTCCTGGATATCGCTTGTTAACTTCTATCTCGTTAGTCAATAATGTTGACAGTGGGGTGTTAGAGTCTCCCATTATTATTGTATGAGAGTCTGAGTCTCTTTGTAAGTCTCTAAGGACTTGCTTTATGAATCTAGGTGCTCCTGTATTGAGTGCATATATATATTTAGGATAGTTGGCTCTTTACAGTGGTTAGTCCTTTGCCATTTATGTATTGGCCTTTTTTGTCTCTTTTTGATCTTTGATGGTTTAAAGTCCTGTTTATCAGAGACTAAGTATTACCAACCACTGCTTTTTGTTCTCCATTTGCTTGGTAGATCTTCCCTCCATCCCTTTGTTTGAGCCACCTATATATGTCTTTGCATATGAGACAGAGTCTCCTGAATACAACAGAGCTGATGGGTCTTGACTCTTTTATCAGTTTGCCAATCTGTCTTATCTTTTCAATAGGAACATTTAGTCCATTTTACGATTTAAAGGTTAATATTGTTATGTAGCCAGACTTGATTTCTTTGCCATTTATGATATTAACTGGTTATTTTAACTCGTTAGTTGATGCAGTTTTCTTCCCTAGCGTCGTCGATGGGTCTTTTGCAGCATGTTTTTGCATTGACTGGTGCCTGTTGTTCCTTTTCCATGTTTTGATTGCTTCCTTGGGGTCTCTTGTAAGGCAGGCCTTGGTGGTGACCATAAAATCTCTAAGCATTTGCTTATCTGTAAGGATTTTGTTTCTCCTTCCAGTTATGAAACTTGGTTTGGCTGGATATGAAATTCTGGGTTGAAAGATTCTTTCTTTAAAGATGGTGAATATTGGCCCCACTCTCTTCTGGCTTGGGAGTTTCTGCTGGGGAGATCTGCTGTTAGTCTGATGGAGGCACCATTTGATCCCAGTAACCCGACCTTTCTCTCTTGCTGCCCTTAAGATTTTTTCCTTCATTTCAACTTTGGTGAATCTATGAGAATTATATTATCTTAGGTTACTCTTCTCAAGGGAGTATCTTTGTAGCGTTCTCTGTATTTCCTGAATTTGAAATTTATAGCCGTGCCCTGCTGGGTTGGGGAGTTCTCTGGATGATGTCCTGAAGGTGTTTCCAGCGGTTCCCATTTTCCCCCTCGCTTTCAGGCCCCAATCAGACGTAGATTTGGTCTTTTTGCATGATACATGCTTCTTGCAGGCTTTGTTCATTTCTTTTTACTCTTTTTTCTTTAGATTTCTCTTCTCACTTCATTTCATTCATTTGATCCTCAATCGCTGATACTCATTCTTCCAGTTGATCGAGTCGGTTACTGAAGCTTGTGCATTTGTCACGTATTTCTCATGTCATGGTTTTCATCTCTGTCAGTTCGTTTATGGCCTTCTCTGCATTAATTATTCTAGTTATCTATTCTTCCACTCTTTTTTCACGATTTTTAGTTTCTTTGCGCTGGGCATGTAATTCCTCCTTTAGCTCTGAGAAGTTTGATGGACTGGAGCCTTCTTCTCTCATCTCGTCAAAGTCATTCTCTGTCCAGCTTTGATCCGTTGCTGGTGATGAGCTGCGTTCCTCAGTTGAAAATGCAGAAATCACCTGTCTTCTGTGTTGCTCGCACTGGGAGCTGGAGACTGGAGCTGTTCCTATTCAGTCATCTTGCTCCATCTGAATCCTCACAATCCATAATTGTTAGCACTTTATACCACAGTCACAAACAAGCCTTGTATTTTTCTAAGTAAGGTAGAAAGTGGTGTTGTCCCTCATAGTATTGCATAACACCTGGTGAATGAATGAGTGAAATAGCCTTAAGGGAATATAAGAATGGGATTATTTGGAAAAGGAATAGCATGTTACCAAAACAAAGGCTGACTATGGGAGACTAGGTTTAATAAATAACTGCTAGCCAATTTAAACAATTTAGAGGACATCTTTTCCAAATTTCAGTGACTTTAGCACTTACTCCCTTGTTCAATTACCTCATCTATTTTAATGGGTAGTGTAAGTGAGCCTACCCAAGAAAAGAAGCTGAGGATACTCATAACAATAGATTTTATTTGGGGGGGCATGCCCAAGATGGCCAAATAGGAACAGCTCCAGCCTCCAGCTCCCAGCGTGAGTGACACAGAAGACAGGTGATTTCTGAATTTTCAACTGAGGTACTAGGTTCATCTCACTGGTGAGTGCTGGACAATTGGTGCTGGTCAGCTGGTGCAGCCCGACCAGTGAGAGCTGCAGCAGGGCGAGGCATTGCCTCACCTGGGAAGCACAAGGGAGAAGGGAATCCCTTTTCCTAGCCAAGGGAAACAGACACACAACACCTGGAAAATTGGTTAACTCCCACCCTAATACTGTGCTTTACCAAGGGTCTTAGCAAATGGCACACCAGGGGATTATATCCCACACCTGGCCCAGAGGGTCCCATGCCCACAGAACCTCCCTGATTGCTAGCACAGCAGTCTGAGATCTAACTGCAAGGCAGCAGCAAGGCTGGGGGAGGGGCACCCGCCATTGCTGAGGCTTTAGTGGGTAAACAAAGCTGCCAGCAAGCTCGAATTGGGTGGAGCCCACTGCAGTTCAAGGAGGCCTGCCTGTCTCTGTAGACTCCTCCTCTGGGGACAGGGCATAGCTAAACAAAAAGCATAAGAAACCTTGACAGAGGTAAATGCCCCTGTCTGACAGCTTTGAAGAGAGCAGTGGATCTCCCAGCACGGAGTTTGAGTTCTGAGAATGGATAGACTGCCTGCTTAAGTGGGTCCCCGACCCCTGAGTAGCCTAACTGGGAGACATCCCCCACTAGGTGCAGACTGGCACCTCACACCTCACACGGTGGGGTACACCCCTGAGAGGAAGCTTCCAGAGCAAAAATCAGACAGCAGCACTCACTGTTCAGCAATATTCTATCTTCTGCAGCCTCTGCTGCTGATACCCAGGCAAACAGCGTCTGGAGTGGACCTCAAGCAAACTCCAACAGACCTACAGCTGAGGGTCCTGACTGTTAGAAGGAAAACTAACAAACAGAAAGGACACCCACACCAAAACCCCATCAGTATGTCACCATCATCAAAGACCAAAGGCAGATAAAACCACAAAGATGGGGGAAAAGCAGGGCAGAAAAGCTGGAAATTCAAAAAATCAGAGTGCATCTCCCCCTCCAAAGGAACGCAGCTCATCACCAGCAATGGAACAAAGCTGGATGGAGAATGACTTTGACAAGCTGAGAGAAGAAGGCTTCAGTCCATCAAACTTCTCAGAGCTAAAGGAGGAACTATGTAACCAGTGCAAAGAAACTAAAAACCTTGAAAAAAGAATGGATGAATGGATAACTAGAATAATCAATGCAGAGAAGACCGTAAAAGAACTGATAGAGATGAAAACTATAACACGAGAAATACATGACAAATGCACAAGCTTCAGTAACTGACTCCATCAACTGGAAGAAAGGGTATCAGTGATTGAAGATCAAGTGAATGAAATGAAGCGAGAAGAGAAGTGTGGAGAAAAAAGAGTAAAAAGAAATGAACAAAGCCTCCAAGAAGTATGGGATTATGTGAAAAGACCAAAACTATGTCTGATTGGTGTGTCTGAAAGTGACAGGGAAAATGGAGCCAAGGAGGATATCATCCAGGAGAACTTTCCCAACCTAGTAAGGCAGGCCAACATCCAAATTCAAGAAATACAGAGAACTCCACAAAGCTACTCCTCAAGAAAAGCAACTCCAAGACACATAATTGTCAGATTCCCCAAAGCTGAAATGAAGGAAAAAATATTAAGGGCAGCAGAGAGAAAGCTTGGGTTATACACAAAGGGAAGTCCATTAGACTAACAGCAGATCTCTCAGCAGAAACGCTACAAGCCAGAAGAGAGTGGGGGCCAATATTCAACATTCTTAAAGAAAAGAATTTTCAACCCAGAATTTCATATCCAGCCAAACTAAGTTTCATAAGTGAAGGAGAAATAAAATCCTTTGCAGACAAGCAAATGCTTAGAGATTTTGTCACCACCAGGCCTGACCTACAAGAGATCCTGAAGGAAGCACTAAACATGGAAAGGAACAACAGGTACCAGTCACTGCAAAAACATGTCAAAATGTAAAGTCCATCAATGCTAGGAAGAAACTGCATCAACTAATGAGCAAAATAACCAGTTAATATCTTAATGACAGGATCAAGTTCACACATAACAATATTAACCTTAAATGTAAATGGACTAAATGTTCCAATTAAAAGACATAGACTGGCAAATTGGATAAAGAGTCAAGACCCATCAGTTTGCTGTGGTCTGTAGACCCATCTCTACATGCAGAGACATACATAGGTTCAAAATAAAGGATGGAGGAAGATCTACCAAGCAAATGGAAAACAAAAAAGCAGGAGTTGCAACCCGTCTCTGATAAACAGACTTTAAAACCATCAAAGATCAAAAGAGACAAAAAGGCCATTACATAATGGTAAAGCATCAATTCATCAGGAAGAGCTAAAAATCCTAATTATACATGCACCCAATACAGGAGCACCTAGATTCAAAGCAGTCCTTAGAGACTTACAAAGAGACTTAGGACCCATACAATAATACAGTGAGACTTTAACACCCCACTCATCAAAGCATTAGACAGATCAACGTAGACAGAAAGTTAACAAGGACATCAGGAATTGAATCATCTCTGCACCAAGCAGACCTAATGGTGACATTCATGAGCTCTCTACTCAAAATCAACAGAATATAAGCACATTCTTCTCAGCACCACATCACACTTATTCCAAAATTGACCACATAGTTGAAGTAAAGCACTCCTCCACAAATGTGCAAGAACAGAAATTACAACAATCTGTCTCTCTCAGACCACAGTGTAATTAAACTAGAATTCACGACTAAGAAACTCAATCAAAACCACACAACTATATGTAATCTGAACAACCTGCTCCTGAATGACTACTGGCACATAACTAAATAAAGGCAGAAAATAAAGATGTTCTTTGGAAACCACGAGAACAAAGATACAACATACCAGAATCTCTGGGACATTTAAAGCAGTGTGTAGAGGGAAATTTATAGCACTAAATGCCCACAAGAGAAAGCTGGAAAGATCTAAAATTGACACCTTAACATCACAAATTAAAAAGAACTAGAGAAGCAAAGAGAAAACACATTCAAAAGCTAGCAGAAGGCAAGAAATAACTAAGATCAGCAGAACTGAAGGAGATAGAGACACAAAACCCCTCCAAAAAATCAATGAATCCAGGAGTTGGTTTTTGAAAAGATCAACAAAATTCGATAGACCACTAGCAAGACTAATAAAGAAGAAAAGGGAGAAGAATCAAATAGACTAATAAAAATGATAAAGGATACATCGACACTGACCCCACAGAAATATAAACTACCATCAGAGAATACTATAAACACCTCACGCAAATAAACTAGAAAAACCTAGAAGAAATGGGTAATTTCTGACACTTACACTCTCCCAAGACTAAACCAGGAAGAAGTTGAATCCCCTGAATAGACCAATACAGGCTCTGAAATTGAGGCAATTAATAGCCTACCAACCAAAAAAAAAGCCAGGACCAGACAGATTCATCACTTAATTCTACCAGAGGTATTAAGCGAGGAGTTGGTACCATTCCTCTTGAAACTATTTCAATCAATAGAAAAGAAGGAATTTTCCCTAACTCATTTTATGAGGCCAACATCATCCTGATACCGCTCCTAAGTAGAGACACAACAAAAAAGGAGAATTTTAGACCAATATCCCTTGATGAACATCAACGCAAAACTCGTTAATAAAATACTGGCAAACCAGATCCAGCAGCACATCAAAAGCTTTTATCCACCATGATCAATTGGGCTTCATCCCTGATGCAAGGCTGGTTCAACATACGCAAATCAATGAAACATAATCTGCAGCATATAAACAGAACCAAAGACAAAAACCACATGATTATCTCAATAGATGCAGAAAAGACCTTTTGACAAAATTCAACAGTCCTTCATGCTAAAAACTCTCAAGAAATTGTATTGATGGAACGAATTCAAAATAATAAGAGCTCTTTATGACAAACCCAACAGCCAATATCATACTGAATGGGCAAAAACTGGAAAAAATTCCTTTGAAAACTGGCACAAGACAGGATGCCCTCTCTCACCACTCCTATTCAACATAGTAAGCAGTTCTGGCTAGGGCAATCAGGCAAGAGAAAGAAATAAATGGTAGTCAGTGAGGAAAAGGAAGTCAAATTTTCCTACTTGTAGATGACATGATTGTATGGTTTAGAAACCCTATTGTCTCAGCCCCAAATCTCCTTTAGGCTGATAAGAAACTTCCAGCAAAGTCTCAGGATTAAAATTACACGTGCAAAAATCACAAGCATTCTACACACCAGTAACAGACAAACAGAGCCAAACAACAATGAACTCCCATTCACAATTGCTTCAAAGAGACAAAATACCTAGGAATCTAACTTACAAGGGATGTAAAGGACCTCTTCAAGGAGAACTACAAACCACTGCTCATTGAAATAAAAAGAGACACAAAATGGAATGGAAGAACATACCATGCCTGCGGATAGGAAGAATCATCGGAAAATGGCCATACTCGCCCAAGGTAATTTGTAGATTGAATCCCATCCCCATTAAGCTACCAATGACTTTCTTCACAGGATTGGAAAAAACTGCTTTAAAGTTCATATGGAACCAAAAAAGATCCCACATTACCAAGACCATCCTAAATCAAAAGAACAAAGCTGGAGGCATCATGCTACCTGATTTCAAACTATACTACAAGGCTACAGTAACCAAAGCAGCATGGTACTGGTATGAAAACAGAGATATAGACCACTGGCACAGAACAGAGCTCTCAGAAATAATACCACACATCTACAGCCATCTGATCTTTGACAAACCTGACAAAAACAAGAAATGGGGAAAGGATTCCCTATTTAATAAATGGTGCTGGGAAAATTGGCTAGCCATAAGTAGAAAGCTGAAACTGGATCCTTTCCTTACTCCTTATACAAAAATTAATTCAAGATGGATTAGAGACTTAAATGAGAGGCTTAAAACCATAAATATCCTAGAAGAAAACCTAGGTAATACCACCCAGGACATGGGCATGGGCAAGGACTTCATGTCTAAAATACCAAAAGCAACAGAAACAAAAGCCAAAATTGACAAATGGGATCTAATTAAACTAAAGAGCTTCTGCACAGCAGAAGAAACTACCATCAGAGTGAACAGGCAATCTACAGAATGGGAGAAAAGTTTTGCAATCTACTCATCTGACAAAGGGCTAAAATCCAAAACCTATAAAGAACTCAATCAAATTTATAAGAAAAATCAAACAACCCCACCAAAAAGGGGGCAAAGGATATGAACAGACACTTCACAAAAGAAGACATTCATACAGCCAACAGACACATGAAAAAATGCTCATCATCACTCGCCATCAGAGAAATGGAAATCAAAACCACAATGAGATACCATCTCACACCAGTTAGAATGGCAATCATTAAAAAATCAGGAAACAGCAGTTGCTGGAGAGGATGTGGAGAAATAGGAACACTTCTACACTGTTGGTTGGACTGTAAACTAGTTCAACCATTGTGGAAAACAGTATGGTGATTCCTCAAGGATCTAGAACTAGAAGTACCATATGACCCAGCCATCCCATTACTGGGTATATACCCAAAGGATTATAAATCATGCTGCTATAAAGACACATGCACACGTATGTTTATTGCGGCACTATTCACAATAACAAAGACTTGGAATCAACCCAAATGTCCATCAGCGACAGACTGAATTAAGAAAATGTGGCACATATACACCATGGAATACTATGCAGCCATAAAAAAGGATGAGTTTGTGTCCTTTGTAGGGACATGGATGCAGCTGGAAACCATCATTCTCAGCAAACTATCACAAGAACAGAAAACCAAGTACTGCATGTTCTCACTCATAGGTGAGAATTGAACAATGAGATCACTTGGACACAGGAAGGGAAGCATCACACACTGGGTCCTATTGTGGGGAGGGGGTAGGGAGGAGGTATAGCATTAGGAGATATACCTAATGTAAATGACGAGTTAATGGGTGCAGCATACCACCATGCACATGTATACATATGTAACAAACCTGCACGTTGTGCACATGTACCCTAGAACTTAACGTAAAATTAAAAAATAGATTTTATTTATTATTAAATATAGACTAATGTTTCATTGCTGTGTTTTTCACAAGTATATTTTTTAAAGCAGGGATATACTGGTCACGACTACTGAACAATAATGTACAAAAGAGTTAACTATTGAGAGTTTAAGTGGAATATTTTTCGGTCTCCTGGTGTAGCCTTTTCCACTTATTTTATTTTCCAAATATTGCCTTGGTGTATGTATGAGATACTGAAGCTGGTTATTAAGGGATTTCAGCAATTGACAGTCCCTACAAGATTGTAATCACTGCCATCTGGATCTCAAAGATCATCCAGTCCTCCTGTTCCCAGCCTGACCCAATGGAGTCCCCTGGGGACTGAGTTCCACCTGCAGAGATTCTCATTTAATTGGCATGGTCTATGATCTGGACTGCGGGATATTTTTAAAGCTCCCCAGATGAATTTAATACGCAGCAGTTTCAGAACCACTCAACTAGTTCATCCCCTTGAATTTAAACATGAAGCATCTCAAGCCAAAACAGGTTTCGATAACATATTGGACAGAAGAGTCTGAGTAGCTCTTGTTAACACACAAGACATGGCACTTTATAAAGCTTAAGCAATTTCTAACAAACATAATTCATTTTTGCATTTTCTGAAAACATAGGTCACCCCAGGCTCTACCTGTGCTGTGTTTGGCCTGGGAGGGGTCGGCCTCTCTGCTGTTATGGGCTGTAAAGCAGCTGGAGCAGCCAGAATCATTGCGGTGGATATCAACAAGGACAAATTTGCAAAGGCCAAAGAGTTGGGTGCCACTGAATGCATCAACCCTCAAGACTACAAGAAACCCATTCAGGAGGTGCTAAAGGAAATGACTGATGGAGGTGTGGATTTTTCGTTTGAAGTCATCGGTCGGCTTGACACCATCGTATGTACCATGACATGCCCTGAGATTTCCGCCTCTGCAACCTGGAGGATGCATTTAGGCAGTAGAATATACGTATTATGTATAAAGGATATTGTTAATTATGAATGGAAATTTCCCATCATCTTTTTGTTACCCGGCTTATTTAATTTATTGTTATGAGAAATCTTCCATTCGATCAGCTAAGCAAACTTGTCTCAAGTCATATTTCATCTTGAGAAAAGATAAAGGGCTTTTCTTAACATAGTCACTACAGATATACTTTATTAATTTTTAGTTTAAAATGCAAACTTATATATAAATAATACAAATCCTCTTCTCAAATTAAAAGTTAAAAAGTTTTTTTTAATACTCTTAACAAAAATATTTTAACAATTTTGTATATGCTCTTAATGAATTACAAACTTTTTTACATAGTATTCTTCAGTCAAAAGAAATGAGCAATTTTAGACCAACTATTATCTTATTAACAGAAAATATGCCCTAAGGAAAGTCAATGCTTTAATGCATTGCTATATTTTATCACAGAAACTGGACAGTGCCTGGCACACAACTAGTACGCAATACTACTTGGACTGAATACTTTAAAAAGTCAACAGATTTTACCACCTGCAAAAGTTAAGTGCTACGTATCTCATGGCATCTTTTATGAAACACATGAGACAATGCATGTAAAATACTTTGCACAGTACAACCCATCATGTGGTAAGCTCCCAATAAGTGTCAGCTGCCCCCCAACCCCCGCTTTTTTTTTTTTTTTTTTTTTTTTTTGAGGCAGGGTGTCACTCTGTCACCCAGGCTGGAGTGCAGTGATATTTTCATAGCTCGCTGCAGCCCTAACCTCCTGGGCTTAAGCGAGTCACCTACCTCAGCCTCCAAAAATGCTGAGTATAGACATGAGCAACCATGCTGAGCCTCAGTTGGCATTATTGATATGAAATACTATTTCCAATCTTGTAGTGCTTACATCATCTTTGAATTATTATATTACTTTCCAACAGTTACAAATACCAACGGCAATGGGAAACACATTTCTAGCTATATTTTACCTACCCAGAATTATCTAGAATCCTACTGAAAAAGTCTCCAGAAACCAACAAGTTTCCATTGCTGAGGTTTTCTAGAAGGTTCAGCAGTGTGGGTAACAGGGAGCAGCACCCTGAGATAAAAGTTCCCACCAGCCTTGACCTGGAACAAATGCCACAGAGGAATAAAGTGTCAAGAGAATCCAGTGTTTTCCAGGTCTATAGCTTTTCTCCTTGTGCTCTTTTTCTATATCTCTCTCCATTTTCTCATGTGGAACTGGAGTGTACCTTATCTCAGGACACCAAATGTCTGACAGCCACATGTTCTGAGGATGTGTGGTCTCCCAAAGGTCAGAATCCAAAATCAAAGAACTAATCATTATATACCTATGGGGATCCTAAACCATTTTCTAACTACAGAACGTGTTCCAAAAGCTGACTGGAAAAGATATTCTGAACTGTCTTTTAAGGTTCCCAAATAATCAATGTAATTTAATGTAAAACCAATATACATTTGGGGAGGTAAAAACATTGTTTAAAACATGTCCACTTGAGAAATGGACAGTAAAATAGGAATCTGTTAAAAAGGAAGTCTATCAAGTGGACAAGAGACTAATTTTGGTGATATACTCATTTATCTTGTTTGCCATCAAAATATCTGATTGAAAGTATTGGGTTCAAAATACCTATGAAATAAATCAATGAAAAATGAACCAACTCACAGATTGCCTGAGAATGATGTACACTTGTACAAGGAACAGGACTTAAAATGTTTGTAATGATGTTTACCTCTTTATTCCTTTATTAGGAAGAACTAAGTGCACACCAGTTTATTCATCCATGCTTTCATTCAAAAACCATTTTCTGGGTATTTCCTACATCCACAGCACTATCCTATACAAAGAAAGGGGGAATGAAGGAGCAAAGACATGATCTCTTCCCTCTACACAGTCACAATCCAGCTAAGCCTATTACATGATATTGTGCATTATGAGTAGGAACTATGCCACTCCACATTAAGGATGCTAAATATTCACTTTATTCCAGATGGCTTCCCTGTTATGTTGTCATGAGGCATGTGGCACAAGCGTCATCGTAGGGGTACCTCCTGATTCCCAGAACCTCTCAATAAACCCTGTGCTGCTACTGACCGGACGCACCTGGAAAGGAGCTATTTTTGGAGGTACGTAGTTAGGCTTCAGAGCCAAATTCTCATTAACCTAAGAATTTCTCTCCTTTTATGAGTGACAAGGCAAGGTTTTGAAAAGCAATGAAATTAAAAATAAATTAAAGTTTATTTTCTATCTATAGTCTCCAATAATGCAGAACTTTTCTTTTCTTTTCTTTTTTTTTTTTTTTTTTTTTTTGAAGAGATGAGGTTTCACTATGCTGGCCACGTTGGTCTTGAACTCTTGACCTCAAATGAGTTGCCCACCTTGGCCTCCCAATGTGCTCGTGCTGGGATTACAGGCATGAGCCACCATGCCCAGCCCCAAGATAGACTTTTCAGATGTCACTATCAACCAGGACTTTCATCTCCCCTCTTTTTGTACTTGTGACTGCATAAGGCAAGGACATTTCTAGTAGGCGGTGGAAATCTATAACGATAAATCATCTCTACACACAAATCTAGACAACTAATAAATTTGCTCCTTAACCTTGGGCATAACATCTGTCCTATAATTTCCCTGTGAGAGAGAGAATAACTAAGGACCCTTGTTTATCTGTGATTTTTTTTTAAGTCAAAGCACTGTAAAAGCATATTGAAGTACTCTATCTCTTATTATCCTCAGTTATAGCAGTACCTTTTCTAAACTTGTATTTATTTGGAAAATCTTCTCTTCAGTTCTCCTACTTACCTTGGTTGACTCTAACAATGATATTTTCTTCTTTTCAGGCTTTAAGAGTAAAGAATCTGTCCCCAAGCTTGTGTCTGACTTTATGGCTAAGAAGTTTTCACTGGATGCATTAATAACAAATGTCTTACCTTTTGAAAAAATAAATGAAGGATTTGACCTGCTTCGCTCTGGAAAGAGGTAGATTTTAAGTTGTTTTTTGTTGTTGTTTTGCTTTGTATTCTACAGTAGTGTGGTGTCTAGCAGAGAATGTAAACGTGGAAGGATGAGAAAAAATTAGTGCCTTGGTTTTCCATTGCCAGTTCAATCTTTGCATGGAGCACATGTAAGGTAATATGGTGAGAAGCTAAAAACAGTTACTTTACATTTCCTATTCTGCTGAAGTGAAATTATGTTGATTACCCCATATCTGAATGATCAGAGTCACTCAGCCTTCTTTAAAAAATAACACTCACCTTGGCCCCCACCCCCCCAAAAAATAAGTTTTAACAACCATAATTATAACATGGATTCACTGACACCTCTGCCTGTCATCTAAATAAGTGTGACATCTAATAGTTGTATATTAAAATTATTTTCAGGACATTCAGGATATTCATTATGGGAGTAGGTGGAACTACATTAGGATTGATTTCTAAGTAGATATTACTAGATTTTCCTTTTTCTTTTTCTTTTTTTTTTTTTGCAGTTTAGAAAAAAAATTTTACAAAGAAAT
Organism: Papio anubis; assembly: GCF_008728515.1. Classification (NCBI taxonomy): domain Eukaryota; kingdom Metazoa; phylum Chordata; class Mammalia; order Primates; family Cercopithecidae; genus Papio; species Papio anubis. Next base: position 89,723,869 of record NC_044978.1, read on the forward strand.
GTTGTTGTAAAAGGTACTAAACCCTATTTTAAATGTTTGTCTTACATTTTCTCCAAGTCTTAGAAAAATAAGCCAATTCTATTTCCTATCTCTAACATTTACACTTACAATCACCTAATATAATGAACTTTGTCACATGCATTTATATGAAGCATAACTGGAAACAGGCAGTTATATCTAACCTCTGCCTTCTAGCTCCAGAGTCTGAGATTTTTCTGCTATCCAACATTTATTTTCATGAGGTTTTCAACTTTAAATAGTGTTTCTTTGGCACTCACAAAACTATCATACTAGATACTTTATCCGACAAATATTCCTGAGTAAGGAAGGAAACTAGCACCCACAGAGCACCAGCTGTTCTACTAAGTGTCTTACCTGCATTTTCTCATGTGATTCGCAAACAATGCTCAGTGTCAGTCTCAATCTCACTATCTTAGAGAAGAGAAAACTAAGAAGCAGAGAAGGCATGACTTGGTTAAAATCATCAGGTGGTAAGAAGAGGAGCCAGAATTCGAAGGAAGAGCTTGTTAGCAAATCTATTCACTTTCTATTTAACCACACTGCCCCTCAAGAGTGCATATATATATATATATGGAAAACAGTATTCATCAAAGGTTAATTATCACTGTCATCATTATTATCATTGACATCACCATCGTCATCATAGAATTGATAAGATGATGGCAAATATAGATGACCAAAACCAGAGGACAGTGGTGAGCAACAAAAGAAGTCATGAAGCATGCCTAAATTCACTTTACAAGAATGTCATATAGTAATATGCATATGTAAATAAAATAAATCTTATCAGTTAGCAAAGATTGAAAATTGTGATAATCAATATTGGTAAGGTAAGGTGACTTGGAATCTCTTCATATACTTTCTTTTTTTCTTTTTTTTTATTATTATTATACTGTAAGTTGTAGGTACATGTGCATAACGGCAGGCTTGTTACATGTATACTTGTGCCTTGTTGGTGTGCTGCACCCATCAACTCTCACATTTACACTGTATAACTCCCAATGCAATCCCTCTCCCTCCCCTCCCCCATGATAGGCCCCAGTGTGATGTCTCCTTCCCGAACTAAGTGGATTCATTGTTCAGTTCCCACCTATGAGTGAGAACATGCGGTGTTTGGTTTCTGTTCTGTGATAGCTTGCTAAGAATGATGGGATTCCAGCTGCATCCACATGTCCCTACAAAGCGACACACAAACTCATCTTTTATGATGCATAGTATTCCATGGTGTATATGTGCCACATTTTCAAATCCAGTCTGTCACTGATGGACATTTGCTGATTCCCCAAAGTCTTTGCTATTAGAATAGTGCTGCAATAAACATACGCAGTATGTGTCTTTAGAGCAGCATAATTTATAATCCTTTGGGTATATACCCAGTAATGGGATGGTTGGGTCACAGGCCTTAAGAAACTCAATCAAAACCGCCAACTACATGGAAATCCGAACAACCTGCTCTGAATGACTACTGGGTACATAACGAAATGAAGGCAGAAATAAAGATGTTCTTTTGAAACCAATGAGAAACAAAGATAACATACCAGAATCTCTGGGACACATTTTCTAGTTGGTAGAGGGAAATTTATACACCAATGCCCACAAGAGAAAGCAGAGGAAAGATCAAAAATTAATAATTTAACATCGCACTTAAAAAAGAATTAGAGAAGCAAGAGCAAACATATCTGAAAGCTAGCAGAAGGCTAGAAATAACTAAGATCAGAGCAGAACTGAAGGAGATAGAGACAAAAACCCTCCAAAAAAAATCAATGAATCCAGGAGTTGGTTTTTTGAAAAAGATCAACAAAATTGACAGACCACTAGCAAGACTAATAAAGAAGAAAAAGAGAGAAGAATCAAATCGACGCAATTAAAAATGATAAAGGGGATATCACCACCGACCCCACAGAAATACAAACTACCATCAGAGAATACTATAAACACCTCTAATGCAAATAAACTGAAATCTAGAAGAAATGGATAATTTCCTGGACACTTCACACCTTCCATAAGACTCAAACCACAGGAAGAAGTTGAATCCCCTGAATAGACCAATAGCAGGCTCTGAAATTGAGGCAACAATTAATAGCCTACCAACCAAAAAAAGTCCGAAAATCAGATGACTACAGCTGAATCTTCTACCAGAGTGCGGCCAAGGAGGAGTTGGTACCATTCCTTCTGAAACTATTCCAATCAATAGAAAAAGAGGGAATCCTCCCTAACTCATTTTATGAGGCCAACATCATCCGATACCAAAGTTCGCAGAGATAATGAAAAAGAGAATTTTAGACCAATATCCCTGACAACATCGATGCAAAATCCTCAATAAAATACTGGCAAACCGGATTCAGCAACACATCAAAAAGCTTTTATCCACCATGATCAAGTGGGCTTCATCCTCGATGCAAGGTTGGTTCAACATTCGCGAAATCAATAAACATAATCCAGCATATAAACAGAACCAAAGACAAGAACCATGGTTATCTCTCAATAGATGCAGAAAGGCTTTTGACAAAATTCAACAGCCCTTCATAAAACGCCTAATAAATTCGGTATTGATGGAACGCACTTCAAAATAATAAGAGCTATTTATGACAAACCCACAGCCAATATCATATACTGAATGTGGCAAAAACTGAAAAATTCCTTTGAACACTGGCAATAAGACAGGATGCCCTCTCACCACTCCTATTCAACATATGTTGGAAGTTCTATTAGGCAATAGGCAAGAGAAAGAAAATCAGGGTATTCAGTTAGGAAAGAAGAAGTCAAATTGTCCCTGTTTGCAGATGACATGATTGTATATTTAGAAAACCACTTGTCTCAGCCCAAAATCTCCTTCTTAAGCTGATAAGCAACTTCAGCAAAGTCTCAGGATACAAAATTAATGTGCAAAAATCATATACTTTCAATAGTAATTGATACATCCTTTTGGGAAAGCAATTTGGTAATTTGTATCAGAAACCTCCAAAAAAACCTAGATCCTTTGTCCCAGCAATACCATTTCTAGAGATCTATTCTATAGAAATAATCAACTCAAACGTACATATATGTTTAAGCATGTTTACTTGTTAGCTGTAATATCAATATTTAGAAACATTGAAAAAGTACAACATTAAGAATATGATTTAATAAATTCCAACCAACTGTTCGACATGAATAAAAGACTTCATTGGAAAATTCTCATAATGTAATTTTAAACTCATAAAGTAAATCATATAAATTGTATTTATAAGATGATCCTGAATTTTCAAAAAAGACAGTAAAAAATGTATCTGTGTCTAGAAAATGTTGATAGAATTCCAGAAAACATTGACCATGATTACTCTGAGGTTGTAAGATTACAGATATTTTTACCAGCTTCTTCTGTCCTGTATTCTCTAAATTATGTGTATATATTTTTCTTATTATGTGTATATACGTACGCACACCACATACACACACACACTATATATATATATAAAATATATATATAAATTCTCAGTCTCAAAGATCATCTTTTCTTAAATGTATTCAACAAAAGTTGGTTTATAGAAAGGGCATTAATTCTAATGTAAAGTGTACGTTTCTAATATTCACAAGAATGAAGTATCTTAGAATTAATACAAATCAACTTTATTCTCTACTTGTAAGAATCCTTAAACATCTCTGATTCAAAGATCTATTAAACCTCCAACATAGTCCTAACTTTATTAAATTATCAGTTCTTTCAGGCAAGACATCTATCATCTTATAATTTGTGCAAATTTGTATTTGGGTTTGAATCCCAACACCCTATACTAGATGTGTGACCAGAGCAAGTGACAAATCTTTCTAAGTCTCAGTTTTTATAATCTCTAAATGGAAATAATATGGAAACCAACTTCCTAGTGTCATTGTTTAGGTTGAGATTTAAGTGAAAAAAATGCATGAAGCATGTGACAAATAGCAAAAACTTATTGCATGTTATTATCTATTATTGCTTTATATTCCTTATTTTACCAGGAATGTAGGCAAGCAAAAATGATTTTTTGAAGATGCTAATGTAGAACTCAAATATAAATGACAGGCATATTCAGGAGGTTGTGAGTGAGCTTAAGATTGAGGAAAACACAAGAGAAAACCAAAAAACATGAACTTCCCTTTACTTGACCCAGATGCATAGGGATGGGAGTGGAGTGGCTGAGAACACAGACAGATTTTCACTAAGACACCTCAAATGCTCCTTGGACTCTCACATGGAAGCATGTGGGTTGTCTAAATGTTAACACAATGTCTCTTCTTTCCTATTGCAGTATCCGTACCATCCTGATGTTTTGAAACAATACAGATGCCTTTCCTTGTAGCAGTTTTCAACCTCCTCTACCCTACATGATCTGGAGCAACAGCTGGGAAATCATTAATTCCTAGCAGAAATCATTAATTCTGCTCTTCAGAGATGTTAAAAATAAATTACACGTGGGAGCTTTCCAAAGAAATGGAAATTGATGTAAAATTATTTGTCAAGCAAATGTTTAAAATCCAAATGAGAACTAAATAAAGTGTTGAACATCAGCTGGGGAATTGAAGCCAATAAACCATCCTTCTTAACCATTCTACTGTGTCATCTTTGCCATTGAGGAAAAATATTTCCTGTGACTTCTTGCATTTTTGGTATCTTCATAATTTTCAGTCATTGAATCCGGTGGAGGGGAACCTTCACTTGCCCTGAACATACACCTGCTGGTCCACTGTGCTTGAAGTCTTCTAACTCTGTCTCAGTTTTCACTGTCTGCATTTTCCTTTTTTAAATAAAATGCACCAAATCCCTAGGCTAAAAACTAAAGTATGGTAAAGAATAGTCTCAAATTTACAAGTGAAGAAGATCCAGAAGTTCTAAATCCAGGATTTTTCTTAGTAACTCAAAGAAAATGCCACACATTTTCATACAATGAAGGGAAGTGTTTTTATTGCTTTTATGCTATTTGTTTACAGTGAAGATACAACTGACTTTTAAAAATACAAGCAGATTTTGTGCTTCATGTGATGAACTTAGGTTTGGACACTAAATGTGAAAACTGAACTATTCCTAGAATCATGTTCAAAAAATCTGCAATTTTTCCTCATGAAAGTGCTTCATTAGCTAAACAGTCTTAGTTTATGATTCCAATGGGCTGAAAATGAAGTACAGAGTAATTTAAAGTATTATGGTGGCTTTATGTGTAGATATTGGGTGGCAAATGCTGTGAACACAGAGTGTAAAATTGGCAACTAAGAAATGGCAAAAACACCTAAAGCAATATGCTTTCCAAGTAGACATATACACACACACACAAATGTATATTTGCGCAAAATTGTTTTTAATCTAGAACGCTCCTATTAACTACCATGTCTTACATCAAGTCTATGATCCTAAAATTAGTTTAATATTTTGAATATGTAAAGGCCTGTAGTGCTCATTTGTTCATGCTTTTCCACTCTCAGGGAAAGATTTGCATTTTGAGCTTTATCTCTAAATGTGATGTGTAAATATTATTCCTGGTAAAGGAGTTACAGCTGTCTTCAAAAATGCTACTTGTTGCAATACATACAATCTATTTTATATTGTGGAAGACCTTAGACATAAAGTAAAATAGTCTATAATTTGCTGTGTTACCTTCAGTAAGTCACTCAGTCTCTCTGAGCTTGTTCATCCTTTGTTTTGAAAAAAGTACTCAACCAGCCCATTACATCTTTACTGAGGCTAAATGTGATGATATTAATGAAAGAGTTTTGCTAACTGGGAAGGGTCTCCTAAATGTAGAGAAAATATGACTGTTTTTTAAAAAATGCTGAAGGAGATACTCAGGGTCAAGACACTTTTCAGAATCTCCCTAAGATAATATCATGGGACACTACCTGGTGCTGGATGCTCTGTGGCTTTTACACTGATGCTGATGGTGTGAGATTCAGAAAAAGAAGAAGTAATTCTACATGCCCACCCCACAACAAGGTCATCAAATCTTGCCAGTGACACAGAGGCTGACATCTACCTCCCACCCTCCTTCCTCCCAGGCTAGGGGAGCAGGTAGAGTGGGGGGCATTAGGTGGGCACTGCCAGTGTTGTCATAGAATGGCACAGTCCTCCATGGGGTGGGAGTGGCACGTGGGAGGCTTCTGCACCATGCACTGGCTCCTAGTTACATTGACATTGGTGGGTCTAAAGAGGCAAGTCAAAATTAAAATATGAAAGTGGAACACCAGAGTGGCTTGTGTCCTGGTGAACCTAAAGTGGTGCACATGATCTGGGTGACTTGCAGCAAATTTTGACTCTAGAATCAAAGACTTCTATACATGCTGATCACCCCCTCCATAATATAACTCTGTGAATGTACATAGTTCACACTCATTTTAGCTAGCAGCAAAAGGTTTTGTCAAAATAAAGAAACTTTTCAAACTTTAAAAGGAGAAAAGATTATGTTGACGGTTTAATTAATGACTATGTGAGGTGCACTGACTTAGCACCACCAGAAAGAGCATACAAACAAAACTCTGAATTAACTTTTTGCTACTTTAGAAATCATACATGCAGCTCTGGGATTAGAAAGAAAGTCATCTTGACAGAATTATTAGAAAATTGCTCAGATGTTGAAGTATAGTGAGAGCAAGTCTATATCTGATAAATACATGCTTAGACACCTGACTATTCATTTCTGTAACCAAATGATTATTACACAAATAACCTCTAGTTAGGTGTTCCCTGAAAATGTTAAAGTAACTATTTTATTAAAGTACCTTAATAAAGATTAGCAGCTACTAACCCATTAAAATGGATAAAAACACTTGGAAGCTCTGTGATTTCAATGATGATTGTGTTTTTAATCTGTGTTGTTTGTATAGTCTGCAGAAGCAGATCCTAACTCCTGCAAGAAGCAGCTCACCGTGACAAAGCTGACTTTCCCTTTATCACTTTGCAAATCAAAGAAGGGGGACATGTTGGGAACAGGACCCCCAAAATCTGGCCATAAACTGGCCCCAAAACTGGCCATAAACAAAATCTCTGCAGCACTCTGCAGAGTTCATGATGGCCATGATGCCCACGCTGGAAGGCTGTGGGTTCACTGGAATGAAGGCAAGGAACACCCGACCCACCCAAGGCAGAAAACCACTTAAAGGTGTTCTTAAACCACAAACAATAGCATGAGCAATCTGTGCCTTAAGGACGTGCTCCTGCTGCAGATAATTAGCCAAATCCATCCCTTTATTTTGGCCCATCCCTTTGTTTTCCATAAGGAATACTTTTAGTCTGTAATCTATAGAAACAATGCTTATCACTGGCTTACTGTTAATAAATATGTGAGTAAATCTCTGTTTGAGGCTTTCAGCTCCGGAGGCTGTGAGACCCCTGATTTCCCACTCCACACCTCTATATGTTTGTGTGTATGTGTGTTTAATTCCTCTGGCACCACTCGGTTAGGGTCTCCCTGACCAAGCTGGTCTTGGCACCTGTCTCTACAAAAAAAAAAAAACAAAAATTAGCCAGGCAGAGTGGCATGCAACTGTAGTCCCAGCTATTTGGGAGGCCGAGGTGGGACAAAGACTGGAGCCCAGAAGGCAGAGGTTGCATTGAGCCATGATCACGCTGCTGCACTCCAGCTTGGGCAACAGAGCAAGTCCTAGTCTCAAAAAAATATTATATCTTAAAATCAAGAGGGATTAATATAATGCATCACTAAGTATAAAAAGCAAGGTACACAGTAATGTATATAAGAGCCAATCTTTGTGAAAGACAGAACAAATTAAAATTTGTAAATATTATATATAGGTTTGTATGAGCATGGAGAAAGATACAGAAATGGACAGAACAGGCTGTTCATCTCAGAAACCAGGATCTGAAAAGAGTTGAAAAACTGAAGTTAACTTTTTAACCATAACTGTTTGGTTTTACTAGTTAGGATGAGATTTATAATTTTATTACTTTTTTAAGTTATAAAGAAACTGTAAAGAAAGACTCCAGCTGCCAACATGTACATGTAATTGTAAAATTAAGGTATTGTAATTGCAATTTTATTATTAAAAGGAAGTCTGACCAAATAATTGTCAAAATAATATAAACTCTCAGCCACTTCTAAAGCCTTAGGAAGATGTTACTCATCATGGACTAATAGAGTCATAGAAATGTTTTCTTACTGGATCATTCAGGAAACTAAGATTATCAATGGCAGACATTTAAGTCTGGATATAAGAAAATTCTCACAGGCCTAAACAGAAAACTTCTAGAGCTATTAAAGATGAGATTATTATAAGGTCCAATCGATTTTTGGCTATAGTCTTGCAAGACTAATGCAAACAAGCTTTTGGAGTTACCTGGGTAGTCCTGGATTTTGCCTTTTTTCTCCCAAGTGGCTTATATTTGAATTTTCAATTGCCCTCTTGGGCCCCAGAGTGCTGGCAGCTGGTCATGTTTCTTCTACATGGAAACTTTGAAAATCATCCTTTGAAAAATCTGACCAGCCCAAGAGAAAATACCTACTCTTACTGACATTATATTCCCCAGCAATTAAGCCCACCAGATAATTCTGTAGTAAATCTCACATGACACAGATGCCACCCGTGTGTTCAGAGCTTCCCAATAGCTCATTAGGGCCCCATCCTGCAACAGAAGACAACCAAGATCATCAGACATGTGGAGTGATTCTAGCTTTGTAATAGGAAAGATAGAAACAAAGCAAAGAAAAAAGAAGTTGGAAGAAATAATCCATGAAATAAAAAAATACAAAATCTTTCTAAAAGCTGTTAATAATATTTGTAAAAAGATATTATACACAGGAAAGAAGAATATGATGCCATAAAAAATTCTTGAGAATTAAAACTCATCACTGCAGAGTAGAAATCCAATAGAAACAAAAGATTTCAATAAATTTACCCCTTGGTGTACCTTTTCCTCCAGAAGATAACTAATGAAGTGCCCCCAAACTGATAAATTAATTCAAAGAATGATGTGGTATCTGAGAAGCTGATGCTGTCACCCTGAGAAGAGGGAAGGGATTCCCCAGGACGAGGGTGGGGAGGCTCCAGGATGGCAGGCATGGCCAGATGCAAACCACCTCCTCCCAACATGGGAGTAAGTCAAAGACTCCAGGGAGATACACAGCTGGGAATAAAATTTCCAGGGACTATGGCATCATGCCATATCTCAAGCAATTTAAATGGAAATAAAATTGACATGTTCTGGGAAAATATGCTAAAAAACTCAAAAGTGTCTTTAAGGCTGATGAAGATATACAAAATACGTATTTTTAATGTGTTATATCATTTTGTATAAAATGGTAATAGTAGAATCTGCCTCATAGTGTTATTGTGAGGTTTACATGATCTGTTAATTGTAAAGCATTTAGAACAGAAAGTGGCACATACTGAGAGTGACAAGGATATTAGCTATTTTATTGATATTTAGGTTATTAAACTCTGGAGTTAGGCTTCCTGGGATCCTGGCTCCACCACTAGCTGTGTTACATTAGGAAATCTATGCAATCTCTCTAAACCTCAATGTCTTCATCTGTAAAATGTGCATGACAATGGTATCTACCTGATAAGTTAATGCTAAACATTGCTATAAGTGAGGCAATGTGTGCACAGAAATGAGCAAGGTCAGCACTCCATGAATGTTAGATATTGATAGTAATCTGTTGTATTTTTTACAAAAAAAAAATACTTTTAATTTTGAAAAGGAAAAAATTCTCCACTATTAAAGAACTCTTTAGCTTTTAGATATTTTTATATTGTGACAACCATATCATTTGTATTACTTTGTATTGTTTTAATAAACACTTGATATTCCCACATCATCTCAGTAAATATACTTTTAAGCATCTTCCAAGCACATCATCAGAATAACTTAAAATGCATCAATAACTCATTTAAAATACATTAGTAAATCATTCGTGGAACATTCAGATGGTTTATAGTTTGGATCTCACAGAGAAGACTGGATAGAACATCTTTGCTTTTGGATTGGGCTTCTTAGATTATTTCCCGACTCCTTCAGATAAGGAAAGTACACAAACATTTTGCTCTCTCACACATGCTCTTCATGGCAGAATTCCAGGCTCCACAATCACAGCCAGTCCAGGAAGCATTTCAGCTCCCTCAACATCTTTGGCTTCAGTACCAAAATCAAAATGAAATGCTAATTGAGAAAGAATTCATGGCTTTGAGTGTGGGTATTTTCAAAAATTCCTCTAGGAACTTAAAATTTATTCTATTTATTGTAATATTCTATAGATTATTTCTATAGCGATTTCATTCTCAAGTTCTATTTATTGCTACTAAAGTCCCTCTCCCACTCTTAATTTTCCACCTCATCCCCAAAAATGCTTTAAAGACTGTTATTTATGCACATACATGAAATGTTACAATTTTTCTAGCAATCTTTACAATAATATTAGTCTTCCCATTTTGCCAAATGATTTAACCCCCAAAATGAACAATTTGTACTGAAGACACTTTCTGCCAGTTACAATAGTATTTCTTAGATTGAGGTAAATTATTGGCCCATGGAGAAAAGGAGACAGTTGGATCTCTTACAGAGATGCTAGTCTGTCCTTCTCGAGGCTTTGGAGTGATATCTTCGCACTACTCATCATTACCTGTACAATTATATTAGAGATGCCAGTCCTTGCCTTCCACTAACCTTCAAGAGCACTTGTGGTAATTTGTTACATCAGTAATAGAAAATTAACACACTTCTGTAGCAAACATGGCCGTCTACGGTCTGTGGGTAGACACATCTCCCTCTTTGACCACAACCTGGAAAAGTTCTCCAATTTTAAGAAGCCATAAGATTAGATTAGGTTCACCTGGATAATCCAAGCTAATCTTCCCATCTCAAGACCTTTAATTGAATCACATCTACAAAATCCATTTTTTTCCATGTAAAGCAACATAATCCTAGATTCCAGGGGTTAGGAGTGGACATCTTTGAGGGCCATTATTCTGCCTAGCACACAGGGGACTGCTGACCCAAACAGAACCAAGCATATCATCTCTCTGGATAAGCTGAATTTAGGATATAGTAATTGGTGGAAATGTAACGTAGAATTGGGCTGGCTTACAGAGACACACACAGAGAAAGAAGCAGAGGAAAGTGATGCCTTGTGACCCCTAGAGATTGACAGGGTTATCTTTGGACATTTCAGATGTTGCTCCAGGCCTGTCATGGCCCTCTGATACTAGAACACTGGCACTCAATCATGTGACAACTGCTCCTCCCCCCACAGCCATTTAAACTTTTAGAAGGTGGGGCAAAGAGTAAGCACAGAGTAGCTGCCAGATGGTATTAAGAAAGATCTCCTGGCTCTATGGAGTTTGTCCCAAAGTGCTTTTGGCAGTTCATGGAGCCATGTGTTCATGAAGCGATGGAAGCTCATAAGTGGATATCACATTTCCAAATCCATTAGGGCCTTGAAAACAAGGTGGTAGTGGCTATAATTCCTTCAAATGCTCTGTCTATAGGTGTGAGAGAGGATTAAGCAGAAAAATGTATAAAAGAGGGTACTAGGGGAGAAAAATGTTTTCAAGATTATTTGTCCATATGTTAATTGGATCTATACCTCTCAATTGCAACTCATCTTTCTTAGTAAATCTTAATAAAATATCTTTCTTTCAAGGCTTCCTCACTCTCAAATTAGATGTCATTCATTCAATTTAGTCAGCAAATATCTGAGCACTCACCCTGTGCCACTCCTTGAGTTAAGAGCTGAGAATGCACAATGCAAAGACGAAGTAGGGTCTTCCTCTTTTGATTCCACGCTTAACTTTCTCCTGGCACTGACCACTTCCTGCTTCACAGGAGGGTTCTCTATCTTCTCTACCTGAACACAGCCAATCCCACTGCTAATATGTAATCCCTTAAAAAGGAGACACTGAATCTTCTCCATTATGGGACTGCTCATAGAACACTGTCTGTCCTGACATAAAGGAGCACAAGAATTCAACAATCTTTAGTATGACAGGGATGGAGAGAAGTGAAGCATGACTGTGAGATGGAGTTAATACACCTCCACAAGGGCGACCTTGTTGTGGGTCTCAAAGTTTGGGTAGGATGTGAATGGGCCAGAGGGACAGAAAAGAAGAGAAAGAGCATGATGAGCAATGGATTCCTCTTTGGAGGACCACAGAGATACAAGCTTCTAAAGAGCGTAGGCCTTGTATTGGAGAATGGGAGAAATAGTTGGATGAGAAGGCTAAAGCCAGGTTATCTGGGGCTATCTCTTTTCCCTTATACCTTTCCAAATGAGAAGCAACTGAAATCGTAGGACCTCCTTTGCTTTTCTATTGGGTGAATGTTTCCTGGTATGAGTCTCAGTGCCCACATAATTAAAGCTTACTGAAGTGTTCCCTTGGCAATTTTAGAGAAATATGTCCTTTGTGCTAACATGTTCATATTGATAGACTATATCTAATTAAATAGTTGCCTGTATAGTTTTATGATGCCTCCAAGTGTGGATAAAAGAAAAATCAAACTCCTATTCTTAGAAAGTCATGAGGATACTTGTTACACTGATCAAAGGGCAATGGAAATGATCCAGTGAGGATTTTGCTCCATTTCTCACAATTATTTAAAATCCACCTCAAATGTCTGTTCCTCTACAATGTCTCCCGAGTCCTTCATTCTGAATAGCAACTCTGTCTCTGTTCCCAAAGCACTAACTGACCCCTGTGATAGGGCACTTCCCAGTCAGGCTGATAACGTAGACTTGGTTGCCTGTGTGTCTTTTCCCCATAAACCGTGAACTTCCTTTTATGAATAATAATTGCAGCTAACATTTTGGAGGGTACTCCCATCTGCCAAACTCCATGATGAGTGTTTTACATGGATTTTTCCTTTATTCACTAAACAGTCCTTTAAAATGATGCCATTATTCATCTTCATCTTACAGATAAGGAAACTAAGGCAAAAAGACATTCAGTGAAATAATAAGTCCAAGCACACAGAACAAGTAAGGAATAGGGTTGGCCTGGTCCCAAAAGCCATGCCATCACCGTTGCCCCATACTGTCTCTTGGCACAGGCAGAGGTCATGTCTTATTCATCACTGCTACTCCACTGGACCCAACTTAGTGCCTGACACAGGGAGGGGTTCAGTCCATACTTACTAGTTTTGAGTGGAGCAGAATTGCCAGGCACAGTGATCCCCTTTGCTGTGACTAATTGGGAGTCTGATTCTCTGCTTTAAAGACAACCAGGGTGCTCTCTCTGCCCTACTTCGTTTTTCCTGTTTCCTTACTCCTCTTCCTTCCTAGCCGTCCCATGTGGATTCAAAGTTGCAGCTTAGTGCAGACCAAGGAAATACAAGGCAAAACGACCAATGTGGGATTGAGAGAAGAGAAACGAGGAATTCCAGAGGCTGGGGGAAGAGTGAGGAAAAGAGAAAGTGATTACAATTTATCACTTAACTTAATATTTAACCTAATGAAAACAAAACCTTATCTGGAATTTGGAAGTCAATATTTTGAGGGCTGGTTCAGTACCCTTTTCTTTGTTTTGACAGTCTGAGAATAATCCAATGGGTGTGGCTTAAAGACATCGGTCACGTGTGGAATTGGAATTGGATGTTACACAAGCAACAAAATAAATGTCTGTGCAATATATCTGCTTTATGCACTCAAGCAGAGAAGAAATCCACAAAGACTCATCAGTCTCCTGGTCTGCAGAGAAGACAGAAACAATATGAGCACAGCAGGAAAAGTAAGCAAAAAATATATTACTGTTGGTAATATATTCTCATCAGTATAACAAAGAAAGGAATACAGTATTTGATGAATAATTTAAAATTAATATCTAAATTAGAAATGATACACTGAAATATGATATGCAATATACACCTCAATATGTAATGTATACTGAACTGCAGTGGAAATAAGCTATTCTTAAATATCTTGCACCTGGCCCTCCGCCCCTGGGGCGGCTTCCAGCGCGGGCCGTGCGCCTCGCCGCCTTCCAGGGCCGCTGCTCCGCGGGCACGTGGAAGGCAGGCGCCCCATTCAGGCTCCCGGAGCTCCCGCCGGCTTGCAGGACCCGGCAGGTACCTCTTGGCGGCGGCTCACCCTTTTCTTTCCCTCCATGAGAAAGAAGCCAGCTCTATCTGACGGCAGCAATCCGGATGGTAATTTCCTCCAGGAACACTGGCTGGTTGAGGACATGTTCATTTTTGAGAATGTAGGCTTCACCAAGGACGTGGGAAACATCAAGTTTCTGGTCTGCGCAGACTGTGAAATTGGACCAATTGGCTGGCATTGCCTAGATGACAAGAACAGTTTCTGTGTGGCCTTGGAACGAGTTTCCCATGAGTAACTGTGGGTAGGGGTACCCAGTCCACCTCCAAAGATAAACCTGCTCCCCACAAGAACTGGCCTTTAATGTGGTCTAACTGTTCTGCTGCCTTCTTCTCTGTGCTAATATAAATACTGAGTACCAGCATGTCCACTTGAACATGCAGAGGGTTAATCCTGCTTCCTAAAGCCTCACGAACATGCCTCCTGCTTAGTTCACTTTGCATCAGATTTCCTAAGCTCCTTTTTCCCCCAGTTTTGGGATACTGTGCTTACCTCCACAAATCTCATCTCTTTCCTGGCATTCTGCCTAGGCTTTGTTTTGCCCACGGCCTCCCTCTTTTTCTAGAAGAGCAGTATTCAACCTTTTAGCTATGACGACATGTAACAAAAGCTGCTTATGTACTAATAGTTGAAAGTCTGCCTTTTCAAATTCAATAAGGCATACAAATATCTGAGAGTGACTTTGTTGTATAGCTACCCTTGTGATCTACAGTAATTTAATCTTTCTAAAAGTAAAGCATTTACAAAATTCAGTATTTAAACCACTAACCAGAAACATTACTTGGGATGCATCTCTAATACTATGTTTGAGCGCCTCTGCTCTAGGTGGAGAATGACATTTTATTGTGAAGATGGGTGTGGTCCCTCTTCCCTTGAAATCTTGTGGTTTCTTTTTATATTAACTCCCCACTGCTGCAGCCTAGAAGGTGAGAAGCAGATTTTTAACCCCATCTGGCAGCCACTCAAGGAAAACCCAGCCCTGGCTGTTTACCTAGGCTCTCTTGGAATGACAGTGCAGGGTGTAGGATATGAGGGTTAGGCCTTTGCCAGATTATACGCGAGTTTATATTTTCCTTCATCTGGACAGGTAACTTTCTTCCTTTGTTCATAGGCAAGAAGTTCTTTAATGGATAGTATCTTTGACTGAACCTACTAGGCATGGTCCTCATGGAGTTTTGGTTCAACTGGAATCTCTGTGCCAACCCAGGATACAAACTTCCATCCGGATGCCTCTATTTCCATAGCTCCGGGGCTGCTCTAACAGTTTGATATCAGCAGACTTGTTTAAGCCTTCAACTTGATTTCCAAATATTCCATCATTTCTATTCTGAAATGACTCACCGGCATAGAAGGAAGTTTATTATAGAATCAAGGTTTCAGATATCCTCCTGTAACCACCTCTACCATTCAGGAGGCCTAAAGTTGAAATAAGTACTAAATAGAAGGCTCACCATCTGAAGTCCCTTCCGTTGTTTTCTAGTTGCTTCCTCCTTCCTTTACTCCCATTCTTTCTAAGGGCTCCCCCACTTCAGTGCAAACTGGCCTTGGGCACACTTTTGCAACCAACCTACTGCCCTGGAAAGGTAACTTCCTTCTCCAATCAGCCTGAATGAGCTTCAGTAAGCAATTGAGAGAACTGTGTTTTTCCAACAAACGGTCACATGTCCATTGTTATGGCATCTAGAGAAAACAGAGTTATCCAATCAAGTCAGGAGCATAACCCAAGTAGATGCCTCTAGGGGCACATGGCCCTTCACATCACAAGCCAGAACCTAAGCTAAGCATTTTTTAAAACGAGTTTGAGACTAGCCTGTGCAACACAGTGAGACTCCATCTCTATTAAAAAAATGAACAAAATTACCTGGGCATGGTGGTGTATACCTGTAGTCCCTGCTCCTTGGGATGCTAAAGTGGGAGGATCACTTGAGCCCCAGAGATGGTGGCTGCAGTAAGCCAAGATCACACCACTGGCACTCCAGCCTGGGCAACAGAGTGATACCCTGTCTCAAACAACAACAACAAATACATATATATGTGTGTGTGTGTGTGTGTGTGTATATATATATATATAGCGACTTGAATAGGAAACCATAGTATTTCATTGTTTTCATTTGCATTTATTTTACTTCTAGTGAAACTTTTATGTACTTATCAGTCATTTCTGTTTCCTTTTTTGAAAACTGCCAAATGTTGCCCTAGTAGCCAAAAATATCAAGTGGCTATTCTGCCTTTTCAGTTTGATCTGAAAGAAATAAAGGCATTTAAGCAATGGAAAAAAAAATATCTTTAACAGGAATGTATAAAACCTGTATCTATTAAGTCTTTATTTCCTACATTAAATAAATTTGCAAAAATGATAGTTTATTCCAAGCTAATCATGACTGATTTGTAAATCTAAAGTTAGAAAAGTCTTTAATCACAAGTTATCTTTATAATGACACCATAATTCAAATGTGTTATTATTTGTATTCATATTTTTATGAACACAAGAAAGTTGTCTGACAGAAGTTTGATGAGAGGAATTTGATTCAGAAGATTGAAATATCCTTCAACCTTACTATAAAATATCTTACAAAATGCTCTTTGATCTCACAGCATTAGAATCATCAAGGTTAAGCAAGACATCAGCATGCAAATTCTAATTAAAAGGGGTCCAGTATGATACAATTCAGGGAATTTTCACAAAAATCCTTTGGAACAGTATCTTCCCCATTTAAAAGTTAATGTGGTTTCACAGAAAATTAATAATACAATTTGAATAATAATACAATTCGAATCACTTAGCACTAGGAATACAGATATTTGTTTTTTTCTTCTATAAATGTGCGCTTATTTGTTCAATGTGTTTACAGGTGCATGTGGTCATTCAATATAATCAATTGATATTTTTTAATTGTTTAATTACATAAACCTGTGCAACTATTTCCAGTCATTTGTTGTGTTAGGAGTGTACCACACAGTAAAATATCTCACCATGATAATTCAATTTAAAGGTTCTGAGGCTTCTCTCTACGTTGTGTGACAAACAGGTTCGTATCAATAAGACCGG
Source organism: Papio anubis (assembly GCF_008728515.1). NCBI lineage: Eukaryota > Metazoa > Chordata > Mammalia > Primates > Cercopithecidae > Papio > Papio anubis. The sequence continues at coordinate 89,740,987 of NC_044978.1, forward strand.
TTGGAAACCACCAATAGCCCATTGTTACTGTTCTTTTTCCACCTCACTTTACTTCCATTTATTACTAATTAATATTTACATTCCTAATAGAAAATTACTAAAATAAAGAAAATTCAAATTTACCAAACTCAACTTAAAATAATGAGTTCATAGAGCAAAAGTATAAACCAACTATATTAATGAAAATAATAACTGATGAAATAGACAATCCTCCCCTCTTGGGTGCAACATCAATAGCTTAGCTTTTTGACAGCATTTCATTTGTGTTTACCGATCCTGCATTTTGTTTCCCTCAAATGCTAAATGGTGACAATACTAACATCTCTTTCATGAAGTAGTTTTGAGAATTAAATGAATACTGTAAAGCACTTAGAATCATATCTGGTACATGATTAAATATTAGCCACTATTAAATATTAATATTTAAATAAATATTAGCCACTATCATTATTGCTATTTAACTTTTTGCTAACTTTTTAACATCACAGAGTACTGAAAATGTGAGGCTAGATTAATTGTTATTCTCTGTACAGCCAGCTTTCAGACCTCGGAAAAATTATTCAATCACTGAGTCAATTGATTCTCAATTATTTCGGCTGTAAAATAAGCCAATAATTCAATAGTACTGTCCTGGTAGCAGCCTTGTCAGGTTTCAAAATAATGCTCATTGTTTATAGCAGCACAATTTGCAAATGCAAAAATATGGAATCAACCTAAATGCCCATCAACTAACAAGTGGATACACAAAATGTGGTACATGTACACCACGGAATACTACTCAGTTGTAAAACAGACGGAATAATGGCCTTTGCAGCAACTTGGATGGAGCTGGAGGTCATTATTCTAAGTGAAGTAACTCGGGAATGGAACACCAAATATCCAATGTTCTCACTTAAAAGTGGTAGCTAAACTGTGAGGACATAAAGGATAAGAATGATATAAGGAACTTTGGGGACTGAGGGAAAAGGGCAGTAGGGGGAATGAGCGATAAAAGATTACATATTGGGTTCAGTCTACACTGCTCGGGTAAGGGGTGCAAAATCTCGGAAATCACCGCTAAAGAACTTATCCATGTAACCAAAACCTATTGAAATTAAAAATCAATCAATGAATAAATTTTAAAATAAAAATAATGCATATAATTTACCCAGCACAAGCCACAATGCGCCTGTCACATCATAAGCACCTAATAATAAGAAACTTCCTACTATTAGTACCTTCTGTCTAAGTATTCTGATATTTATTTTGGCATTGACCATGTTGAACATCCTAAAGTTGAAAAATTTGACAAATAAATAATGAAAATGAATTGGCAGAAAAATAAATCTCAATTGAATTTTTTAATTATATTTGCAATTATGTTGATTCTTTCTAGAAAGGGCTCTGCAAACTATACATGCTTTACCACAATGAAGATGGTTTTTACAGTACACTTCCAAGCACTAGAAATATATGCTGAACTTTCTTTTTAAGAACATCTATAGATAAGCTCTGCTAGACAGAAATTCAAACACACTGTTTCTTCAGTTTTAAAATATACATGTGTGGGTCTGAGTGTATACACAGACACGTGAGCACACACACGCACATACCACCAACTCTAATCTCTATAATATTTGGCTCAAATCTAAGCTGGAAAGAGTCTCTACACATAAATTAGATTATAAAACAGGCTGTCAAAGATAAGTTTCAAATGAATAGGAAACAAGTAGCACACAGAAGTGGTGGAGAGAGAAAATTAAAAGACGACAATAAGCAAATAGGGAGAGAAAGAAACATCATCGTACGCAGGAAGGTAAACCCGTATAACTGTTCTTATAGTCAGATCCTTTTGGCCTAAGCAGAAAATTGAGCAAGAAAGCAGTTTATTTTATGTGGACAGAAACTGACTCTGTCAGCAAAATAAAGGTGATTTCTAACTTCATGTGTCAGCCAACAGTTGTGGGTAAACAAGCATTTTCAGGACAGCATTAGGAAATATCAGGAATAAACACCTTCAGAGAAAAATACAACAGCACAATAATGGCCTAAATAAATATATTCCATTTTTCTCAATGTCTTATTATACTTTGTTTATCTTTCCTTACGTTATTGTTTTTCAAAAAGATACTTTTATTCTCTTTATAAACCAGAGTACTTCATTTCCATAGAGCTCTTGTTAGGTACCAGACATGGGACCCAATATTACATGTACAAAGATGAAAAGACACAATTTCTGACTTCAAGAGTGGGAAAACACTGGTACCATCTCTCTGTTTGATTTTCTAGGTAATCAAATGCAAAGCAGCTGTGCTATGGGAGGTAATGAAACCCTTTTCCATTGAGGATGTGGAGGTTGCACCTCCTAAGGCTTATGAAGTTCGCATTAAGGTGAAGTATTTTGCCATTTGTATTTCATTTTACATTTAAAAAACTCAGAGAATATTGAAATGGAAACATCAAAAAATCCACTAAGAGGCATATCTTATATGATCATCCAGAAAATAAAATTACATTTGTTGTCAAGGAAAGGTATAAATATAAATTTTAAATGTTTAAAAAGTGATCAAAGAGTACATACAGTATAATTCCAGTAAAATACAAAAGAATTTATATGTTTGTACAGAAAAAAATTCCAATGGATATTTATCAAGACTTCAAAATCAATTAACATTATTTTCCAAGTGTTACCTTGCTATTTCTACTTGTTTTTTAAAGCGTGCATTCTTGTATAAGACTTAAATATTTCAGATTATTCTAAATTGTTTAATTCAAGAAGGGAAGGTAGAGACGGGTTTTAGACTGAATAACCTTGAGGATAAACCGAATCTTTCATATTTAGGATTAGTAGGGAGTATTAGCAAAACCCTTGAATATATTTTAGAAGCACAATTTCAGGAATTTGGGTATGTTATATTTATCTAGTTACAATCTTTTCTGAATCTGAACATCTTCTCTTTATTCTGTAGATGGTGGCTGTAGGAATCTGTCGCACAGATGACCACGTGGTTAGTGGCAACCTGGTGAGCCCCCTTCCTGCGATTTTAGGCCATGAGGCAGCCGGCATCGTGGAAAGTGTTGGAGAAGGGGTGACTACAGTCAAACCAGGTACAGGATTCACACTCAGGGAACACGCTTGGTTCACCATCCCAGGATTTCCCAGCCTGGATGAGGAAACCGAGGCAACGAGAGACAGAAGGGCTTGCAGAAGGTCACCGCGCAGCCAGGACTTCAGGGGTTTCCTCTTTCCCTCTCTGCCTGCCTGACTCAAGCATGTATGTCTTCAGGCAGGCATGTATTCTACCCTTCAACCATTATGTACTGAGTATCTACTAGACGCCAGGCACCAGGTTAGAGCCTGGATATACGTGAGGATCAAAAGGGACACAGTGCCTACCAGTGTGGCATTCATAATCTAGTAACTTCCGTGTTAGTGTTGCTGTACACTGTCTTCTGTCAGGGCCCAGACAGAAGTAGAAACGGGAGGAGGGAAAAAACTTAAATATAGAAACTGTTCAGTGCTGAGTTCACAAAATGGAGGCTGCGTGGTTACGGCTGAATAAACATGACCTTTTCTTAGGTGACCTATGCTGCTCCTTCACCAGTTTCCTTTTCCAACATGGTCTCTCTTCCTGAGCATGGAATCAATGAAACAGGCTAGGTGAAAGGAAATGAAAGAAACATAGAAGGAAACGTCCCGCCATCAACAATATCTGCCTTATTACCTTTAGCCATGCTTAAATGCAACTGGTTACAGATTACTAATTATTTTATCTTCAATATTTATTTTACCCTAATCTTACGTATTAATATAAATACTTTTAGAAGCAAAGGGTTAATAACTAGGACATTGCCATACTATCATTTTCACATAAACTTTACCTATAAAATGTTAATGCACCAACCATTTTTCTTGATCATGTGGAATGTATAGCATAGGTGATTGAAAATAAAAATTATATTTAATTCTTAAAAATCACTTTAGCCTGTAGATTCACCCTGCCCCCTTACCAAATACCAATTTAAACTGTGAACAGAAAATAATAAAATAAACTGTCCAAATTAGGTTTTAGCTCTATTTCTTTTAGCTAGAAATAAATTAACAACAAAATGGCAGCCTTACTTTTTACCCCTACTCCCTCCACCACAACAGGAAAAGTAGATAATTCACAAATTATCAGCTAAAAATATTTGTAAGTCAATTCTTATCCTAAAAGAAAGTGCCTAACTTCTTGTGAAGGGCTGAAGCTTTCAGAGAAATTTCTGGAATTCTTCTTTGTCTCATTTTGTTAGTTTTTCTGGAGAAAAAAAAAACCTAGGATTTTTTTAAAGCATTCATTTCATAAAAAAGATAAGCACAATCACTTTGAAAAGCCAAGAATTGGTTCAAAATTCTCGTATGTATTTTAAATCAATATTTTACAAAATACCAGATCTTCCCAATATCTACGGGCCCTATAATAGATGACTTTCAACTAAAATTTGTATTTATAGTAAGAATATTTAAGATTTAATTAAAGTTTAAATAAAATGATATTTGCAAAGCCTCCAGGAGAAATCAGTACACTGCATAAAAGTTAACTATTAATACAGAGGAAGCAATTTTTTTAATCTGTGCGATCTCCCACATTTGTGTTTTCTCTTTAGGAATCCTCAGGCACTTATAAACCCAAACTGAAAACAATGCTGTGGCAGGCATTGAAAAATGACATAATTATGATTGAACTCTAATCCTTAAAGACTGTTAAAGAAACATGCTTCTAATCAATACACCTGAGCTTTAAGTTTTTGCTGTATTAATTCCTGCATAGAAATTTAAGAAGAACTTGTTTTATTCCTCTCCAGGTGATAAAGTCATCCCGCTCTTTACTCCTCAGTGTGGAAAATGCAGAGTTTGTAAAAGCCCAGAAGGCAACTACTGTGTGAAAAATGAGTAGGTTTCTGATGCTCTCTTTACACAGACTTTGAGTTTGCACATTAGTTATAATCCTGTCTCAAGCCTTTGTGTGTCTGTATATTGCACTGCCCAGTCTGAGCAATCCTCGGGGGACCCTGCAGGATGGCACCAGGAGATTCACCTGCAGGGGGAAGCCCATTCACCACTTCGTTGGCACCAGCACCTTCTCCCAGTACACGGTGGTGGATGAGAATGCAGTGGCCAAAATTGATGCAGCCTCGCCCCTGGAGAAAGTCTGCCTCATTGGCTGTGGATTTTCGACTGGTTATGGGTCTGCAGTTAATGTTGCCAAGGTGGGAATGACAATGGATAAGAAAACTGCTTACATGCAGACTGTCAGGAACCAAAAGTGAAGCAATTTCTTGCAAGAATCATAGATTATTTTTGTAGACTTGAAGTGTCGATTATGAGTACAAAAATGACCCAGAAAGAATTGAGAGTGCATGCTAGAAATTTCACCAATTTATTGCAGATAAAAAGTTGTTAAGAGTAAAGATGTCGTTTACAATAATTTTTCCTCTGAATTTGCTGTTTATGGGAGCATGAAATTTTAGGCCTGAGAACTCATGTAGTAATTCATTCAACAATTAGAGAGCACCTATACAAGCCTCAGGCACCAGAGTTTCTGCTAGGTTCTGAGATAGCAAAAGTAAATGAAATAAGCGTTTGCCCTTGAGGAGCATCTAGTCTGTGGATCCTCTACTCCCAGAATTAGGATCAACAGTAGAGTCCAAAACCTTACCTGATGCACTTCCAAAGCAAGGCTCACCCACTCTGTGGATTCTTAGACGGAAAGTAATGAAGCTTCAGTGATGCATAATTCACTCATTATGGGATTTCACTGCTAAAACGAACTCCCCTGCCATGAACACACACATATATTTCAGAAGTGGTAAATTTCAAGCAGAAATTCTTTAAAGGCTCCTCATCTGAGTAGGCTGAAAATCTAGTAGTATGCTTTATTTCATGAAACAGAGCTCCAGAGTTATAAAGATATATGCCCAAAGTCTCAGTGCTGAGACTAAAATATCTTTTTAATATGAGAGCTGAGATTAAAATATCTTTTTCAAATCTCCTGCTGAATCTTAGCTCGCAATACATAATTATTAGTGTTTTAAAATCACAGTCACGAGTCTTATATTTTTCTAAGTAAGGTAGAAAATGGTGTTGTCCCCATAGTATGAATAACACTTGGTGAATGAATGAGTGAATAGACACCCTTAAGGGAATATAAGGATGAGATTACCTGGGACAGGAAAGCATGTTACCCACAATGAAGACTGACTGTGGGAGACCAGGTTTAATAAATAACCACTAGCCAACCAAAAAAAAAATTCAGAAGGCATCTTTTCTAAATTTCTGACTTTAGCACTTAGTCCCTTGTTCAGTTGCCTCATCCGTGTTAGCAGGTGGTCAAAGAGAGCCTACCCAAGACAGAAGATGAGGCTACTCATAACAGTAGATTGTATTTATTATTGACATAGAGACAAATGTTTCATTGCTGTGTTGTTCGCTAGTGTATTTTTAAAGCAGGGATATACTGGTCACAACTACTGAACATAAATGAACCAAGGCGTTAATTACTGAGAGTTTAAGTGGAATATTTTTCAGGCTCCTGGAGTAGCCTTTTCCACTAATTTTATTTTCCAAATATTGCCTTTGTGTATGTATGAGATATTGAAGCTAACTATCATGGGTTTTCAGCAATCGAGAGTCCCTTCAAGATTGGAATCACTGCCATCTGGATCTCAAAGATCGTCCAGTCCCCTGGTTCCCAGCCTGACCTTCCCATTGGAGTCACCTGGGAACTGAGTTCCACCTGCAGAGATTCTCATTTAATTGACAAGGGCTGTGACCTGGACAGTGGGATGGTTTGCAAAGCTCCCCAGAAGAATCTAATATGCATCAGTTTGACAACTACTCAACTAGTTCATCCCCTTGAATTTAAAAATAAAGCAACCGAAGTCAGAACAGATTTTGATAAAAGGTTGGACAGAAGAGTCTGAGTAGCTCTTGATAAACACGTAGGCATGGCACTTTATAAAGCTTAGGCACTTTCTAACAATCATTACTTAATCCATTTTTGCATTTTCTGAAAACATAGGTCACCCCAGGCTCTGTCTGTGCTGTGTTTGGCCTGGGAGGAGTCGGCCTCTCTGCTGTTATGGGCTGTAAAGCAGCTGGAGCAGCCAGAATCATTGCGGTGGACATCAACAAGGACAAATTTGCAAAGGCCAAAGAGTTGGGTGCCACTGAATGCATCAACCCTCAAGACTACAAGAAACCCATCCAGGAGGTGCTAAAGGAAATGACTGATGGAGGTGTGGATTTTTCGTTTGAAGTCATCGGTCGGCTTGATACCATGGTATGTACCATGATATGCCCTGAGATTTCTGTCTCTGCAACCTGGAAGATGCATTTAGGCAGCAAAATATATGTTCTATGTATAAAGGATATTTTTAATGATGAATGGAAATTTCCCATCATCTGTTACCTGACTTGTTTAATTTTTGTTATGGGAAATCTTTTCTTCCATCAACTATGCAAACCTGTCTCAAGTCATATTTCCTCTAGAGGAAAAGAAAAGGGCTTGTTTTTCTTAACTGAGCATTTACAGATTTACTTTATTAATTTTTAGTTAAAAACTGTAAGTTCAAGTAAACATAAATAATACAAATTCTGTTCTCAAATTGAAATGTTCTATTTTTCTCCCACATTCTTAAAAAAATGGCTCAATAATTTTGCATATGTTCTTAATAAATTCCAAATTTTTAACATGTTAGTATTTGGCCAAAAGAAATGAGCAATTTTAGGCCAACTGCTGTTTTATTAACAACAATATGCCCTAAGGAAATTGACTGATTTGAGACATCACTGTATTTTATCACAGAAACGGGACAGTGCCTGGCACATAGCTAGTATCCAATACTACTTGGACTGAATACTTTGAAAAGTCAACAGTCTCTACTAAAAATACAAAAATTAGCCAGGTATGGTGGTGTAGCACATACCTGCAATCCCAGCTACTCCGGAGGCTGAGGCAAGACAATCACTTGAACCCAGGAGGCGGAGGTTGCAGTGAGCCAAGATCGCACCATTGCACTCCAGCCTGGATGACATAGTGAAACTCCGTCTCAAAAAAAAAAAAACGAAAGAAAATAGAAAAAAAGAAAAGTCAATAGACTTTACCACCCCCCAAAGTTTAAAAGCTATGCATCTCATAGCATTGCTTATAGATTATATGAGACAACGCATGTGATATACTTAGCGCAGTGCTGCCTGTCATATAGTAAACTCCCGATAAATATCAGCTGTCTTTTTTTTTTTTTTTTTTTTGAGACAGGGTCTCACTCTGTCACCTAGGCTGAAGTGCAGTGGCATAATTATAACTCACTGCAGCCTCAACCCCCGGGACTCAAGCGATTCTCCTACCTCAACCTCCAAAAGTGCTGAGAGTATAGGCATGAGCCACCACACCCAGCCTCAGTTGGCTTATTGATATGAAATATTATTTCTAATCTTGCAGTGCTTACATCATCTTTGGCTTATTACATGGTATTTCTTCCAAACAGTTACAAATATCAATTGCAATGGGAAACACATCTCTAGCTATATTTCACCTACCCAGAATTCTCTAGAATCCTACTCAAAAAGTCTCCAGAAACCAACAAATTTCCATTGCTGAGGTTTTCTAGAAGGTCCAGCAGTGTGGGTAACAGGGAGTGGCACCCTAAGATCAAAGCTCTCAGCAGCCTTGGCCTGGGACAGATGCCACAAAAGAATAAAATGTCAAAAGAATTCAACATTTTCCAGGGCTACAGCTTTTCTCCTTATGCTCTTTTTCTATATTTTCATTCATTTTCTCATGTGGAACTCGAGTGTACCTTATCTCAAGATACCAAATGTCTGACAGCCACATGTTCTGAGGATGTGTGGTCTTCCAAAGGTCAGAATCCAAAATCAAAGAACTAATCATTATATACCTATGGGGATCCTAAACCATTTTCTAACTACAGAACGTGTTCCAAAAGCTGACTGGAAAACATTTTCTGAACTGTCTCTTGAGGTTTCCAAATAATCAGTATATTTTAATGTAAAACCAATATGTATTTGGGGAGATAATAAAACAACATTTAAAACATGCCCATTTGAGAAATGGACAGTAGAGTAGGAACCCACTTAAGAGGGAGACCATCAGTGGACAAAAGACAAATTTCAGTGATATAATCGTTTATCTTATTCACAATCAACATATCTGGTTGAAAGTACTGGCTTCAAAATACCTATGTAATAAATCAATGAAAAATGAATTAACTAACTCACAGATCACCTGAGAATTACGTGATGATGAAATTTTACGCTTTATGTATGTTTATAATGATGTCTGCCTCCTTATTCCTTTTTTAGGAAGAATTAAGTGCACTCCAATTTATTCATCCATTCTTTCATTAAAAAAAAAACACTTTCTGGGCATTTCCTAAATCCACAGCACTATCCTATGCAGAAAAGGGGAATTAAGGAGCAAAAGACATAATCTCTTTCCTCTACACACTCACAGTCCAGCTAAGCCTATTACATGATATTCTGCATTTTGAGTAGGAACTATGCCACTCCACGTTAAAGATGCCAAATATTCACTTTATTCCAGATGGCTTCCCTGTTATGTTGTCATGAGGCATGTGGCACAAGCGTCATCGTAGGGGTACCTCCTGATTCCCAGAACCTCTCAATAAACCCTATGCTGCTACTGACTGGACGCACCTGGAAGGGGGCTGTTTATGGTGGTATGTAGCTGGGCTCAAGTGCCAAATTCTCATTAACATCAATATATCTCCACTTCTACAACTGACAAGTCAAGGTTTTGAAAACAAATCAAAAATAAATTAAAATTCCTTTTCTATCTACAGTCTCCAAATCAACTAGATATGGAACTAATGCAGACAGAAGGTCCCAATATAAACTCTTCTGTTGTCACCATAACCCAGGATCTTTCATCTCCATCTGTTTTTGTACTTGTGACTGTGTAAGAAGGCATGGACATTTTTAGTAGAACATGGAAATCTACCACAATATTTCATATCTATGCCCAAATTTAGACAACTGATAAATTTGCTCCTCTACTTTGGGCATAAATATCTATACTATTATTTCTATGTGAGAGACAAAAGAACTAAGAAACTTTGTTTATCTGTGTGTTTTTTTTTTTTAAGTCAAGGCACCATAAAAGCATATTGAAGTCCTCTATCTCTTCTTATCCTCAGTTATAGCAGTCTGGAATGAAGCACCTTTTCTAAATTTTCATTTATTTGGAAAATCTCTTCAATTCTTCTACTGACCCTGGTCAAATCCAACAATGATACTGTCTTCTTTTCAGGCTTTAAGAGTAAAGAAGATATCCCAAAACTTGTGGCTGATTTTATGGCTAAGAAGTTTTCACTGGATGCTTTAATAACCCATGTTTTACCTTTTGAAAAAATAAATGAAGGCTTTGACCTGCTTCGCTCTGGGAAAAGGTAGAGTTTAAGTTAGTTTTCTGTTTTGCTTTTTTTTTCTACCACAGGGGATTGTCTAGCAGAGAATGAAAAAGGTGGAAGGATGAGAAAAAATAGAGTCCCTTGGTTTTCCATTACCTGTTTAGTCTTTGCATGCAGCGCTTGTAGGATCATACTGTGAAAGCTAAAACCAGTTGCTTTGCATTTCCTATTCTGCTGAAGTCAAATTATGTTGATTACTGCAAATCTGAATGATCTGAGCCACTCAGCCTTCCTTAAAAGAGAACACTCACATTTGCCAAAAAAAACAAAAAAACAAAAAAAACCCACAAAAAAGCAAGTCTATTTAAACAACCATAATTATAACATGGTGACTTTGAATCCTCTTCCTTCTACCTACATAAAGCTGACACTAAGTGTCTGCATATTTAAATAATTTTCAGGACATCCTCAACATTTTCATTGCAAGAGTAGGTGGAACTACATTGGGATTGTTTTCTAGGTAGATAATACTAGTTTTTCTCTTTTTCTTTTGTAGTTTAAGAAAACTTTTTTACCAATATAAGTTATCATAAAAGAGAAGAGTACTAAGCACTATTTTAAATGTTTGTCGTACATTTTCTCCGAAGCTTAGAAAAATAAGCCAATTCTGTTTCCTATCTCTAACATCTAACAGTTACAACCAGCTAATAAAATGCATTTTGTCACCTGCATTTACATGAGGCACAACTGGAAACAGGCAGTTATATCTAACCTTTGTCTTCTAGTCCAGAGTCTGAGATTTTTCTGCTATCCCACACTTATTTTCATGAGATTTTCAACTTTAAATAGTATTTCTTTGGCATTCACACAATCATTATACTAGATACTTTAACTGACAACATTCTTGAGGAAGGAAAAAACTAGCACTCACAGACCACCGGCTATTCTACTAAGTATCTTACCTGCATTATCTCATGTGATTTCCAAACAGTGCTCAGTGTCAGTCTCTATCTCACTATCTTAGGGAAGAGAAACTGAGACACGGAAAAGACATGACTTTGCCAAAATCATCAAGTGGTAGTAAGGGGAGCCAGGATTCAAAAGTAGATCTTGTTATTAGCAAATCTATTCACTTTCTGTTGAACCACACTGTCCCTCAAAAGCGCGTGTACATATGGAAAACAGTAGTCATCAAAGGTTAGTTATCATTGTCAATATCATCATTGGGATCATCATCATAAGATTGAAAAGATGATGGCAAATATAGAGATGAACAAAACCAGAGGACAGTGTTGAGCAACATAAGAAGTCATGAAGCATGCCTAAATTCATTTTATGAGAATGTCATATAGTAATATGCATATGTAAATGTAATTAATCCTATCAATAAGCAAAGATTTAAAATTGTAATATTGAATATTGATAAGAATAAGGTGAGTTGGGCACTTTCATGTACTTTCAGTAGTAATTGATACATACTTCTGGAAAAGCAATTTGGTAATATGTATCAGAAACCCTTAAAAAAATAACTGAATCATTTGCCCCAGCAATTCCATTTCTAGAAACCTATTCTACAGAAATAATCAACTATTCAAATATACATATATGTTTACTCGTTAGAACTTTAGAAACATTCTAAAGTTCAACACAAGGAAAATAAATTCATAAATTCCAGTCATCAAGTAGAAATGAATGAAACCACCAAAAAGAAATGACTACATTGGGAAATTCTCATGATGTAATTTTAGTCTCATTTAATGAAGAATATAAATTGTATATATTGTATATGCAATGTCTCAAATTTTCATCAAAAACAGTAAAACATGCACATATTTCTAGAAAAAGTTCATAGAAATTCAGGAAAACATTGAGAATTATTATTTCTAGGTTGGGAAATTATGGATTAGTTTTACTTTCTTCTTTCTGCTGTCTTGCATTCCCTGAATTATGTGCATATATTTTTCTCATATATGCATATGCATATACATATATATGTTAAAAATTAAAATTATTAAAGTCACAAAAACTACCATTTTCTAAAAATATTTATTCATGAGAAGTTGGTTTATAGAAAGGGCATTAGTTCTAGTGTAAATGTTCCATTTGTAATCTTCACAAGAATGAAGAATCTTAGAATTAATACAAATCGACTTTATTCTCTACTTCTAAGAATCCTTAAACATCTCTGTATCAAAGGTCTTTTAAATTTCCAGCATGGTCTTAACTTTGTTAAATTATCAGTTCTTTCAGGCAAGTTATCCATCATCTTATGATTTTTGCAAATTTGTATTTGGATTTGAATCCCAACACTCCATACTAGATGTGCTACCAGAGCAAGTTATAAATCTTTCTAAGTCTCAGTTTTTATAATCTCTAAAACAGAAATAATATGGAAACCTACCTCCTAGTGTTGATGTTTAGGTTGAAGTTTAAGAAAATGTGCAAAGAATGTGACAAATAGTAAGAACTTACTGCAAGTTATTATCTAGTGTTGTTTTATATTCCTTATTATACTAGGGACGTGGGCATGCAAAAATGATTTTTTGAAGATGCTAATGTAGTATTGAAGTCTAAATGACAGGCATATTCAGGATGTTGTGAGTGAGATTAAGATTGGAGAAAAAAATAAAAATAAAAAATAAAAAGAAAGAGAACACCAAAAAAGATGAACTTCCTTTGACTTGAACCAAATGTATGGGGATGGAAATAGGGTAGCTGGGATCACAGACAGATTTTCACTAAGACAACTCGGATGCTCCTTGGACTCTCACATGGAAGCATGTGGGTTTCTAAATGTTAACACAATGTCTCTTCTTTCCTATTGCAGTATCCGTACCATCCTGACCTTTTGAAACAATAGAGATGCCTTCCCTTGTAGCAGTCTTCAGCCTCCTCTACCCTACATGATCTGGAGCAACAGCTGGGAAATATCATAATTCTGCTCTTCAGAGATATTTTCAATAAATTACACATGGGGGCTTTCCAAAGAAATGGAAATTGATGGGAAATTATTTTTCAAGCAAAAATTTAAAATTCAAGTGAGAACTAAATAAAGTGTTGAACATCAGCTGGGGAATTGAAGCCAATAAACTGTCCTTCTCAACCATTCTACTGTGTCATCTTTGCCATTGAGGAAAAATATTTCCTGTGACTTCTTGCATTTTTGGTATCTTCATAATCTTTAGTCATTGAACCCAGTGGAGGGGAACCTTCACTTGCCCTGAACACACACCTGCTGGGCCACTGTGCTTGAAATCTCCTACCTCTATCTCAATTTTCACTGTTGGCATTTTCCTTTTTTAAATAAAATGTACCAAATTCCTAGGGTAAAAGCTATGGTAAGGTAAAGGATAGACTCACATTTACAAGTAGTGAAGGTCCAAGAGTTCTAAATACAAGAAATTTCTTGGGAACTCATATAAAATGTCCCACATTTACTGCAGTAAAAGTATTAGTATTTTATGGCTTTTATACTATTTCTTTATAAGTTTGATATTACAATTATTTTTAAATATAATAGTTGAATTTCTTCTTCATATGACAAAACCGATTACCAATTGTAAAAATAATTTATTTCAGTCGTATTTAAAATCTATGTTTTGTCATGAAATTATACTTTATTATTCATTAGCCATTAGTCTGTAGCTATACATAAATTATTTAGATGATGACTGAAAATGCATACAAATGAGTAAAAAGCATAGGTAACTTTAGTGTAGATATGGGGTAACCAATGCAGCAGATACAGAAAAATTTATTAAACTTTGAGAAATGGCACCGGCTTACCTTAAGCAACAGCACCCTGAATCATTATATACACACACATACATATACATACCAAGCGTCTGTTTTTGCATTGTTTCAGTCATAACTTTTCTGTACTACCTGCTAAAATCAATTCTATAATCCTAGCATTTGTTTAATATTCTGAATATGTAAGGACCTGTGGTGCCCATTTGTTAATGCTTTCCCACTCTCAGGAGAAGGATTTGCATTTTGAGCTTTATCTGTAAATGTGGCATGCAAAGATTATTCCTGGTAAAGGAGGTAGCTGTCTCCAAAAATGCTATTGTTGCAATATCTACATTCTATTTCATATTATGAAAGACATGAACATAAAAGTAAAATAGTTTGCTCATTTTACTGTGATCTTCAGTAAGTCCCTCAGGCTCTCTGAGCTTATTAATCCTTTGTTTTGAAAAAATTACTCAACCTACCCATTACAGCTTAACCAAGATTAAATGGGATGATGTTAATAGAAAGGCACCAACTAGAAGGCCATATGTCTTGATAACTTGATTTTTGTCCAAAATACTAAAGGTTGGAAATTTGGCCCGGTGTCCACAAATCCCAACACTTTGGGAGGCCAAGACGGTTGGTTGATGACTTTAGGTCAGGAGTTCAAGACCAGCCTGGTCAACATAGTGAAACCCCATATCTCCCTAAAAATACACAAAATTAATAATGAGCATGGTGGCGGGTGGCTGTAATCCAGCTTCTCCTGGAGGCCGAGGCAGGAGAATCGCTGGGCCCGGGAGGCGGAGGAGTTGCAGTGAAGGTGTGCCACTGCATTCCAGCGTGGCGGCAGAACAAAACTCTAATATAAAAAGGAAAGAAAAGAAGAAAAGAAAATGCTGAAGGAGTTACTCAGGGTCCAGAAACTTTTCAGAATGTCCCTAAGGAATAACACGCATCATCATGGGACACTTACTATATTTTGCCTGGGTGCTCATTTTTACACCCTACTGATGGTGTGAGACCCAGAAAGAAAATGGATTTCTACCCATCCTGCAGCAGGTCATCAAATCCTGCTGACGGAAGGCTTCAAGAAGGTGACATCCAGCTCCCACCTCCTTTCCTTCAAGTTGAGAGCGGGTAGAGTGGGGAGACCGTGGGGTGGGGCTCTGCCAATGTTGATGTCATAAATTGGCACAGTCCCCCATGGAATGGAGTGTGTGTGGCATGCAGAGGTAGCCTTCTGCATCATACTTTTCTCCAGAAAAATAATTACTATGGTCAAAATGGTTCATATAGTTAAAGAGTGATTATATATATATATGTTTTTATATATATATATTTTTATATGTATATATATGTATATATATGTATATTCAGTGTGAGAAATTATTGGCTGGGGTAGAGACGGATGTGGCGGAATAGGAACAACTCCAGTCTCCAACTCCAAGCGCCAGCGCCTTCAGCGACACAGAGGCAATTTCTGCATTTTCAACTGAGTACTGGGTTCCATCTCACTGCTGGGAGTGTGGACGATCGGTGCTGGTCAGCTACTGCAGCCCGACCAGGCTGAAGCTGGAGGCTGAGGCATCGCCCCTCACCTGGGAGGCGCACTGAGGGGAAAGAAGTCACTTTTTCCTAACCAGGGAACTGAGACCTGCAACACCTACAAATCAGGAGTAACTCCCACCCCCAATATTAGCTTTAAGCAAACAATTTCAGGAGATCATATCCCACCTGGCGGAGGGTCCCAAGCCAGACCTCTCATTTACTGCTGACAGAGATGTGATCTACCGAGGCAAGGCAACAGCGAGGAAGGGCTGGGGAGAGCTCCGCCCATTGCCCCAGGCTTAATTAGGTAAACAAAGCTGCTGGGAAGCTCAACTGGGTGGAGCTCACAGCAGCTCAAGGAAACCTGCCTGTCTCAGCAGACTCCACCTCTGGGGACAGGGCACAGCTACACAACAACAACAACAACAACATCGGCAACTAGAAAACTCTGCAGGCATGTGACTCTCTGTCTGACAGCTTGAAGAGCAGTGGATCTCCCAACACGGGAGGCTGAGATCTGAGAGCGGACAGACTGCCTGCTTAAGTGAACCCTGACCCCACAAGGCAGCTAACTGGGGAGACATCCCCACAAGACAGTCTGACACCCCCACCTCACAGGGTGGGTATACCCCTGAGAGGAGGCTTCCAAAGCTAGAATCAGAATGGTACACTTCGCTGGAATTCCAGGCTCATCTATCTTCTGCAGCTCTGCTGCTGATACCCAGTAAACAGATTAGGAACAGGACCTGCCAAGCAATCTCCAGCAGACCACGGCTGAGGGGTCCTGACTGTTAGAAGGAAAACTATCAAGCAGGAAGGACACCTACCACACCAAAACCCCATCAGTATCTTTAGAAATAGAACACTTTACACTGTTGGTGGGATTGTAAACTAGTTCAACAGAGTGGAAAACAGTATGGCGATTCCTCAAGGATCTAGAACTAGATGTACCATATGACAGCCATCCCATTACTGGGATATACCAAGGATTACATAAATTATGCTGCTATAAAGACACATGCACATTGTATGTTTGTGCAGCACTATTCACAATAGCAAAGACTGGAATCAACCCAAATGTCCATCGGTGACAGATTGGATTAAGAAATGTGGCACATATACACTGCATGTGGAATACTATGCAGCCATAAAAGGATGGTTTGTGGCTGTGTCCTTTGGCAGGGACATGGATGCAGCTGGAAACCATCATTCTTAGCAAACTATCACAGAACAGAAATGACACATGTTCTCCTCATAGGTGGGAACTGAACAAGCGAGATCACTTGGACTCAGGAAGGGAACATCACACACACGGGGCCTATCATGAGGAGGGAGGGGTAGGGATTACATTGGGAGTTATACCTGATGTAAATGACGAGTTGATGGGTGCAGCAGACTAGCATAACACAAATTATACATATGTAACAAACCTGCATGTTATGCACATGTACCCTACAACTTAAAAGAAATAATAATAATAAATAAATTTAAAAAAAAAGAAATTATTGGCTAGGTCTGTAATCAAGTATTGCACAGAAGTGCCTTCATAGGTGCTGAAACAGGATTATGAGAGTGACAGACACAGGAATGAAGACAAGGAGAGAAAATGTGCATGGTTGTGAGAATATATTGCTATGATTCTTTGACTTCTCATGATATATGAAAACAAATAAAGTCTGGGGTTGACTTCAAAAATATCATGAATGTATTTAAAATGAAATTCTGAGCATGGAGAAAAATTTAAATTCTGGTATTAAAAAATAATTTAAAAATATAGACAAAGAAAAATGTTTTTCATGTATATGATTGACCCAAAAAAAAAGATATTTCTAAAATCCTGGTGCTTTTCCATTTAAAACATAGACAACCGAAGAGGAAAATGAACAATGATGGAAATTCATGGAGGAGGAATTAAAATGGCAAAATAGCATATTAAATGGCACTGAGCCTTGGTAGTGGTCAAAAAAGTATAAATTAAAATGAGATATTACTACTTACCTATTAGCTTACACGGTTGGTAGAAATGTGCATTGTCGTAGGTTTCTGACAAACAATTTGTGATTTTTATTAAAATTTTAAACATGCATAGCCCAAGCAATATCACACTTGAGATTGAACTCTGTAATTATAATTGTGTATAAGAATATAGAAACAAGGCCATTAGCTATAGCCTTACTTGCAGAAGAAACAAAAATTTTTAAAGTGTCTGACTGATTGACAGAATAAGGAATGATGATAACTCCCTATTTTGAATGGTAAGTTGATCTTATAAAAAAAAAATAGGGGACTGGGCATGGTGGCTCATACCTGTAACCCCAGTGCTTTGGGAGGCCAAAGCAGGTGGATCACTTGAGCTCAGGAGTTCGAGACCAGCCTGGGCAACATGACAAAAACCTGTCTCTACAAAAAAACCACAAAAATTAGCCAGGCATAGTGGCACACAACTGTAGTCCCAGTTACTTGGGAGGCTGAGGTGGGAGGATCACTGGAGTCAGGAGGCACAGGTTGCAGTGAGCCATGATGGCACCATTGCACTACAGCTTGGGCAACAAAGCAAGTCCTCATTTCAAAAAAAAAAAAAACAAATTGTGTCTAAAAATCTGGAGAAATTAATATGATGCATCAGAAAGTATAAAAAGCAAGGTACAGAATAATGTTTTATTATATGATCCAATTTTTGTGGAATACAAAACAAAACAAATTAAAATTCCTAGTTATTAGTATATAGTTTCATATGAGCATGGAGAAAGACATAGAAATGTGTGAAACAGGCTGTTCCCCTCAGAAACCTGGATCTGAAGAGTTGAAGAACTAAAGTTAAGTTTTGAACCATAACTGTTTTGAACTAATATTATGTAATTTCTTTACATACTATTTTTGAAAATCTTGAATAGAGGCAGGACAATCAACTTTCTTTAACAATTTCTTCAAGAATGTCAATCACATTCTTTAATCATTTGTAGGAGCTTCCCATCAATATTGTCAGTTATGATGAGATTTATGATTGTATTACTTTTTTACCTTATAAAGAAACAGTAATGAAAGATTCTAGCTGCCAACATGTATATGTAATTGTGAAATAATTTAAAGGTACTGTATTGAGATTTTAATTACTTAAAAATATTTCTGACCAAATAAATGTCAAAATAATATAAACTATCACAGCCACCTCTAAAGCCTTGGATGATATTGCTTATTGAGTCATAGAAGTATTTTTCTTACTGGATCATTCAGGAACCTAATATTAGCAATGGCAGACATAAAAGTCTGGATATAAGAAAATTTTAGTAGGCTTTAATAGAAAACTTTTAGAGCTATTAAACATGAAATTATTATAAGGTCAAATAGATTTTTGGCTATCGGACTTGCAAGATTAAAGCGAACAAGCTTTTGGAGTTACCTGGGTAGTCCTGGATTTTGCCTTTTTTCTCCCAAGTGGCTTATAATTGGATTTTCTCTTTTCTTTTTTTTTTTTTCTTTTTGAGACGGAGTCTCGCTCTGTCACCCAGGCTGGAGTGCAGTGGCGCGATCTCGGCTCACTGCAAGCTCCGCCTCCCGGGTTCACGCCATTCTCCCGCCTCAGCCTCCCGAGTAGCTGGGACTACAGGCGCCCGCCACCATGCCGGGCTAATTTTTTTTTGTATTTTTAGTAGAGACGGGGTTTCACCATGTTAGCCAGGATGGTCTCGGTCTCCTGACCTCGTGATCCTCTCGCCTCGGCCTTCCAAAGTGCTGGGATTACAGGCGTGAGCCACCGCACCCGGCCTCAATTCTCAAGAGATTTTTATGATATCATAGTCTTCTTTCATGTATATCATATCTTTTCTCTTTGCAGATATTAATAACAGCTATAAAAAGACTATTTTTTCACTTCATGGATTATTTCTTCTAACTTCTTTTTTCTCTGCTGTGTTTCTATCTTTCCTATTACAAAGCTAGAATCACTCCACATGTCTGATAATCTTGGTTGTCTTCTGTTTCAGGATGGGGCACTAATGAGCTATTGGGAAGCTCTGAAACATGGGTGGCAACAGTGTCATGTGAGATTTGCTATAGAACTATCCGGTGGGATTAATTGCTGAGGAATATAATGTCAGTAAGGGTGCGTATTTTCTCTTGGGCTGGTCAGATTTTTCAAAGGATGATTTAGGAAGTTTCTGTTTAGAAGACACTTGCCCAGCTGCCAACATTCCAGGGCCCAAGAGGGCAACTGAGAATTGAAAATCATCACAGCAGAGTAGAAATCCAACAGAAACATAAAAGATCTCAATAAATTTATGCCTGGCACATGCTGAGAGTGACAAGGATATTAGCTATTATTATTCTTTAGGTTATTAAAATCCAGAGTTAGGCTTCCTGGAATCCCGGCCCCACCACTAGCTGTGTTACATTGGGAAATTTATGCAATCTCTCTAAACCTCTAAACCTCAATGTCTTCATCTGTACAATGTGCACGGCAATAGTATTTACCTCATAAGTTAATGCTGAACATTTCACTAAATGAGGCAATGTATGCTCAAAAACGAGAATAGTCAGCACTCCATAAGTATTAAATATAAATAGTAATCCTTTGTGTTTTTTACAAAAAATTTATGTTTTAACTTCAAAAAGGAAAAAACTCTCCACCATTAAAGAACTCTTTTGTTTTTAGATACTTTTTTTTTTTTTTTTTTTTTTTTTTTTTTTTTTTTTTTTTTTTTTTCCCAGGCTGGAGTGCAGTGTCCGAATCTCAGCTCACTGCAAGCTCCACCTCCCGGGTTCACGCCATTCTCCTGCCTCAGCCTTCCGAGTAGCTGGGACTACAGGCGCCCGCCACCTCGCCCGGCTAGTTTTGTACTTTTAGTAGAGACGGGGTTTCACCGTGTTAGCCAGGATGGTCTTGATATCCTGACCTCGTGATCCGCCCATCTCGGCCTCTCAAAGTTCTGGGATTACAGGCTTGAGCCGCCGCGCCCGGCTCTTTAGATACTTTTATATTGCGACAATCATACCACTTGTATTACTCTGTATTGTTTTAATAAACACTTGGTATTTCTACATCATCTCAGTAATTACAGGCTGAAGCATCTGCCAAGAACATTTTCAGGATAATTTAAAATACATCAATACATCATCAAAACACTTTTGGAACATTCAGATTAAATGTTCCAGATTAAATTCAGATTAAACAGACAGATGGTTCGTAGTTTGGCTCTCACAGAGAAGACTGGATGGCACATCTTTGCTTTTGGATTGGGCTTCTTAGATTATTTCCCAACTCCCTTCACAGGAGGAATGTAAACAAACATTTTGCTCTCTCACACATGCTCTTCTTGGCAGGATTCCAGGCTCCATAGCTACTGCAAGACCAGCAAGTATTTCCGCTCCCTGGACATCTTGGGCTTCAGTTCCAAAATCAAAATGAAACGCTAATTGAGTAGGAATTGATGGCTTTGAATGTGGGATTTTCAAAATTTTCTCTAGTAACTTAAAATTTATTCTATTTATTGCGATGTGCTATAGAGTATTTATGTATCTATTCTCAAATTCTGTTTACTGCTACTAAAGTCCCTCTCCCAATTTTCATTTCACAACTCATCCCAAAACATGCTTTAAGTTTATTTATGCACATACATGAAATGTTACAATTCTTTCTAGCAATCTTTACATTAATATTAATCTCATTATCTTACCAAGTTATTTAACCACCAAAATGAAGGATTTGAACTGACGATAATTTCTGCCAGTTACAATATTCTTTGTCAGGTCCATGTAAATTATGGACCTCTATGGAAAAGAAGACAGTTGGATCTCTTGCAGCGATGCTGGTCTGTCCTTCTTCAGGCTTTGGAGTCACATCTTCACACTGCTTATGATTACCTGTATAATTATATTAGAGATGCCAATCCTTGCCTTCCACTAACCTTCCAAGAGAGCCTGTGGTAATTTGTTACATCAGCAATAGAAAATTAACACACTCCTGTGGCAAACATGGCCATCTAAGGTCTGCGAGCAGACATATCTCCCTCTTTGATCTCAGCCTGGAAAAGCTCATCAATTTTAAGAAGCCATAAGATTAGATTAGGTTCACCTGGATAATCCAAGCTAACCTTCCCATCCCAAGACCTTTAACTGAATCACATCTACAAAATCCATTTTTGCTATGTAAAGCAACATATTTCTAGATTCCAGGGATTAGGAGCGGACTTCTTTGAGGGTCATTATTCTGCCTGCAAGGCAGAGGATAACTCCCCCAAACTGAATCAAGTATATCATCTCTCTGGATAAGCTGAATTTAGAATATGGTACTTTGTGAAGATGTAATGTAAAATCTGCCTGGCTTGCAGAGACATACATAGAGAGGGAAGCAGAGGAAAGTGACTCCCTGTGACCCTTAGAGATTGATAGGGTTACCTTTGGACATTCCAGATGTTGCTGCAGGCCTGCCATGGCCCTCTGATACTAGAACTCTGGCTGTCAATAATGTGACAACTGCTCTTCCCACCTGCCCATCTAAATGCTTAGAAGGTGGGGCAAAGGGTAAGCACAGAGTGGTTGCCAGATGGTATTAAGAAAGATCTCCTGACTGTATGGAGTTTATCCCAAAGTGCTTTCAGTATTTCATGGAGCCATATGCTCAAAATGTGATGGAAGCTCATAAGTGGATACTACATTTCCAAAGTCATTAGGGCCTTGAAAACAAGGTGGTAGTGGCTATAATTCCCTTAATAAATGCTAGGTCTCCATATGCAAGAGATGATTAAACAAAAAAAATGACTAAAAGGGTGTATTAAAGGGAAAAAAAGGTATTCAATATTGTTTGTCCATACTGTTGATTGCATATATACCTTTCAATTCCATCTCATCTTTCTTGATAAATCCTTTTTGGGGGGTGACTGATAATTTTATTTTGGGATTGATAACAGGTTTTTTATTTTATTTATTTATTTTTTCTATTTCAATAGGTTTTGGGGGAACAAGTGGTGCTTGGTCACAAGAATAAGTCCTTTGGTGGTGATTTCTGAGATTTTGGTGCACCCATCACTTGAGCAATGTACACTGTACATAATGAGTAGATTTTTATCCCTGACTCCCTCCCACCTTTATCACTGAATCCTCAAAGTCCATTGTATCATTCTTTTGCTTTTGTGACCTCATAGCTCATCTCCTACTTATGAGTGAGAAAATATGACATTTGGTTTTTCATTCCTGAGTTACTTCACTTAGAATAATGGTCTCCAATTCCACCCATCTTGCTGCCAAGGCCATTATTTAGTTCCTTTTTATGGCTGAGTAGTATTCCATAGTGTTTGTGTGTGTATGTATTTTCTTTATCTAGTCAATGATTGGTAGGCATTTGGGCTGGCACCATATTTTTGCAATTGTGAATTGTGCTACAAACATGCATGTGCAAGTATCTCTTTCTTATAATGACTGCTTTTCCTCTGGGTAGATACCAAGTAATGGAATTGCTGGATCAAATAGTGGATCTTCTTTTAGTTCTTTAAGGAATCTCCTCACTTTTTTCCATAGTGGTTGTACTAGTTTACATTCCAACCAATAGTGTCAAAGTGTTCCCTGTTTACTGTATCCACACCAACAGGTATTATTTTTTGATTTTTTGATTATTGCTATTCTTGAAGTAGTAGGGAGACATCACATTGTGGTTTTGATTTGCATTTCCCTGATCATTAGGAATATTGAGCATTTTGCCATTTGTTTCTTTTCTTTTGAGAATCGCCTACTCATGTCCTTAGCCCACTTTTGAATGGGATTGTTTGTTTTTCTCTTGCTGATTTGTTTGAGTTCTTTGTAGATTCTGGATATGAGTCCTTTGTCAGATGTATAGATTGCCAAGATTTTCTCCCACTCCGTGGGTTGTCTGTTTAATCTGCTAATTATTTCTTTTGCTGTGCAGAAGTTTTTTAGTTTAATTAAGTCTCATCTATTTATCGTTGTTTTTGTTGCATTTGATTTTGGGTTTTTGGTCATGAAGTCTCTGCCCACGCCAATGTCTAGAAGGGTTTTTCCAATGTTATCTTCTAGAATGTTTATGATTTCAGGTATTTGATTTAAGTCTTTGATCCAGTTTGAGTTGATTTTTGTATAAGTTGAGAGATGAGGATCCTTTTTCATTTCTCTACATGTGGCTTGCCAACTATCCCAGCACCATTTGTTGAATAGGGTGCCCTTTCCCCACTTTATGTTTTTCTTTGCTTTGTCAAAGATCAGTTGGCTGTAAGTATTTGGGTTTATTTCTGAGTTCTCTATTCTGTTCCACTGGTCTACAAGCCTGTTTTTATACCAGTACCATGCTGTTTTGGTGACTATAGCATTATAGTATAATTTGAAGTTGGGTAATGTAATGCTTCTAGGTTTGTTCTTTTCCCTTAGTCTTACTTTTGCTATGTGAGGACTTTTTTGGTTCCATATGCATTTTATATTGCTTTTACTAGTTCTGTGAAGAATTACAGTGCATTTTGGTGGGAATTTCAATAAATTTGTAGATTGCTTTTGGCAGTATGGTCATTTTCACAATATTGATTCTACCCATTCATGAGCAGAAGTGTTTCCATTTGTTTGTGTCATCTATGATTTTTTTCAGCAGTGTTTTGTAGTTTTCCTTGTAGAGGTATTTCACCTCCTTTGTTATGAATATTCCAAAGTATTTAATTTTTTTTTGTAGCTATTGTAAAAGGGGTTGAGTTCTTGGTTTGATTCTCAGTTTGGTCACTGTTGGTATATAGCAGGGCTACTGATTAGTGAACATTACTTTTGTATCCTGAAACTTTGCTGAATTCATTTACCAGTTCTAGGAGCTTTTTGGATGAGTCTTTAGGGTTTGCTATGTATATGATCATGTCATCAGCAAACAGCAACAGTCTGACTTCCTCTTTACTGGTCTGGATGCCCTTTATTTCTTTCTCTTATCCGATTGCTGTAAGACTTGCAGTACTGTATCAAATAGAAGTGGTGAAAGTGGGCACCTTCATCTTGTTCCAGTTCTCAGGGGAATGCTTTCAACTTTTCCCCATTCAGGATTATGTGGGCTGAGGATTTGTCATCAATTGCTTTTATTACCGTAAGGTATATGCCTTTTATGCCGATTTTGCTGAGGGTTTTAATCATAAATGATGCTAAATTTTGTCAAATCCTTTTTCTGCATCTATTGACATGATCATGTGATTTTTGTTTTTAATTCTGTTTATTACTTATATCACATTTATTGACTTGTATATGTTAAACCTTCCCTGCATTCCTGGTATGAAACCCACTTTCCATGGTGGATTATCTTTTGGATATACTGTTGGATTCAGGTCACTAGCATTTTGTTGAGAATTTTTGTATCTATGTTCATCAGAGATACTGGTCTGTAGTTTTCTTTTTTTGTTATATCCTTTCCTGGTTTTGGTATTAGGGTGACATTGGCTTCATAAAATGACTTAAGGAAGATTCCCTCTTTCTCTATCATTTGGAATAGTGTCAATAGGATTGGTACCAATTCTTCTTTGAATGTTTCATATAATTCAGTTGTGAATCCATCTGGTCCAGGGCTGTTATTGGTCTGTTTAGAGTTTCTATTACTTCCTGGTTTAATCTAGGCCGGGTGTATGTTTCCAAGAATTTATCCATCTCCTCTAGGTTTCCTAGTTTATGCACAAAAACATGTTCATATTTTAAATCTATGAAGTTAATTGATGTTAATTATATTTCAACAAAATTGTTTAAAGAGAAAAAAAAAAAAAAAAACATGTTCATAGTAGCCTTGAATGATCTTTTGTATTTTTGTGGTATTGGTTGTAATTTTTTCCCATTTCATTTCTAATTGAGCTTATTTGGATCTCCCCTCTTCTTTTCATGGTTAACTTTGTCAATGGTCTATCAATATTATTTATCTTTTCAAAGAAATAGCTTTTTAAAATTTATCTTTCGTATTGTTTTCGTTTCAATTGCATTTAGTTCTGCTCTGATCTTGGTTATTTCTTTTCTGCTGGGTTTGGGTTTGGTTTGTTATTGTTTCTCTATCTCCTTGAGGTGTGACTTGAGATTGTCTATTTGTGTTCTTTCAGTCTTTTTGATGGGGATATTTAATGAATGCTATGAACTTTCCCCCTGGTATCATTTTGCTGTATCCTAGAGGTTTTGATAGGTTGTATCACTATTCTCATTCAGTTCAAATAACTTTTTAATTTCCATCTTGATTTCACTGTTGGCCCAATGACCATCCAGGAGCAGATAATTTAATTTTCATGTATTTGCTTATTTTTGAGGGTTCCTTTTGGAGTTGATTTCAAATTTTATTCCACTGTGGTCTGAGGGAGTATTTGCCATAATTGCGATTTTCTTAAATTTATTGAGACTTGTCTTTTCACCTATCATATGGTCTACCTTGGAGAATGTTCCATGTGCTGATGAATAGAATATATATTCTGCAGTTGTTGGGTAGAATGGTCTATACATATCTGGTAAGTCCATTTGTTGTAGGCTACAGTTTACATCCATTGTTTCTTTGTTGACTTTCTGTCTTGATGACGTGTCTAGTGCTGTCAGTGGAGTATTGAAGTCTCCTACTATTACTGTGTTGCTATCTCATTTCTTAGGTCTAGTAGTAACTGTTTTATAAATTTGGGACCTCCAGTGTTAGGTGCTTATATATTTAGGATTGTGATATTTTCCTGTTGGAATAGTTCTTTCTTTTATCATTATATAATGTACTTCCTTGTCTTTTTTAACTTCTGTTGCTTTAAAGTTTGTTTTGTCTGATATAGGAATAGCTACTCTTGCTTGCTTTTGGTTTTCATTTGCATGGAACATCTTTTTCCAACCCTTTACCTTAAGTTTATGTGAGTCCTTATGTGTCAGGTGAGTCTCGTGAAGACAGTAGATACTTTGTTGGTGAATTCTTATCCATTCTGCCATTCTATATATTTTGAGTGGAGCATTTAGGCCATTTACATTCAATGTTAGTATTCAGATATGAGGTGCAATTCTATTCATCATGCCATTGTTACCTGTATACTTTTTTTTCCATTGTGTTGTTGTTTTATAGGTTCTGTAAGATTTATGCTTTAAAGAGGTTCTGTTTTAATGTGTTTCCAGGATTTGTTTCAAGATTTAGAGCTCCTTTTAGCAGTTCTTATAGTGCTGGCTTAGTAATGATGAATTCTCTCAGCATTTGTTTGTCTGAAAAGGACTGTATCTTTCCTTCATTTATGAAGCTTAGTTTTGCTGGATACAAAATTCTTGGCTGGTAATTGTTTTGTTTAAGTAGTCTAAAGAATGGACCCCAATCCCTTCTAGCTTGTAGGGTTTCTGCTGAGAAATCTGCTGTTATTCTGACAGGTTTTCCTTTATAGGTTACCTGCTGCTTTTGCCTCATAGCTCTTAAGATTCTTCCCTTTGTCTTGACTTTAGATAACCTGATGACTATGTGCCTGGGAGGTGATCTTTTTGTGATGAATTTCTCAGGTGTTCTTTCAGCTTCTTATATTTGTATATCTAGGTCTGTAGCAAGGCCAGGGAAGTTTCCCTTGTTTATTCCTTCAAATATGTTTTGCAACTTTTAGACTTCTCTTCTTCTCCAGGAACACCAATTATTCTGAGGTTTGGTCATTTAACGTAATCGCAAATTTCTTGCAGGCTTTGTCCTTTTCTAAAAATTCTTTTTTTTTTTTTTTGTATTTGTTGAATTGTGTTAATTTAAAAGCCTTGTTTTTGAGAAGTTCTTTTTTCTACTTGTTTGATTCTATTGCTGAGACTTTCCAATGCATTTTGCAATTCTCTCTATCCTTCAACTTCAGAAGTGTTGATTGTTTTTCTCTTATGTTATCTATTTCACTAGATATTTTCCCATTCTTACCCTGTATTGTTTTTTTGATTACTATAAGTTGGACTTCACCTTTCTCTGGTGCCTCCTTGATTAGTCTAATAATCAACCTTCTGATTTCTTTTTATGGCAATTCAGAGATTTCATCTTGGTTTGCATCCATGACTGGTAATCTAGCAGGATCTTTTGGGGGTGTTGAAGAATCTTATTTTGTCATATTACCATAATTGCTTTTCTGGTTTCTTCTCATTTAGGTAGATTACATCAGAGGGAAGATCTAGAACTCAAGGGCTGCTGTTCAAATTCTTTTGTCCTATAGGATGCTCCCTTGATGTAGTGTTCTCCCTTTTTCCCAAAGGATGGGGCTTCCTGAGACCTGAACTGTAGTGATTGCTTTTTCTCTTCTGGATCTAGCAAACCAGTGGAACTACCTGGCTTTTGACTGGTCCTGGGGAGTGTATTCAAAGAGTCCTGTGATGTGATCCATCTTCAGGTCTCTTGGCCATGGATACCAGCACCTGCTCCAGTGGAGGTAGCAGGAGAATGAAGTGGATTCTGTGAGGGTCCTTGGATGTATTTTTGTTAAGTGTGATGGTGTTGTGTTGGTTGGCCTCCAGCCAGGAGGTGATGATTTCAAGAGCACCTCAGCTACAGTAGTCTAGGGAGGATCAGGTGGTGGGCAGGACCATGGTACCCCCTAACAGATTACATCCTTTTCTTCAGCTACCAGGCTGGGTAGAGAAAGACCATCAACTAGGGGCAGGGTTAGACATGTCTGAGCTTAGACTCTCCTTGGTCAGGGCTTGTTGTGGCTGCTTTGGGGGATGAGGATGTAGTTCCCAGGCCAATGTAGTTCCCAGGCCAACTAGTTCCCCCAGTTATGTTCCCAGGGGGATTATAGCTGTCTCTCCTGTGTCACACAGGTCATCAGGGGAGTGGGGGAAAGCTGGCAGCCACAGGCCTCACACAGCTCCCACGCAGCCCATAGTCTGAAGGGCCGGTCTCACTCCCACCATGAACCCCCAACAAAAATGAGTGTATTTCCTTCCAGTCAACTGGTGAGCAGAGCTGAGAAATTGCCCCAGGCTATAAGCCCCCCAACTGAGAAACCAAGCTGGCTCACAGTTCCTCTTTCCAATTCTAGAGGAAGCTTTGCTCACAGAGCCTGGAGCAGCAATTCACTTCCTTCAAAGGGTCTGAGGATTCTCTCTGCTTTCCTGGTATGTCCCTGCAGTAGTTCTTGGAGCAAAAGTTCACAATGAACAGTCCATGAACTGCTCTGTTCATCCGAGTAGCAGGTACAAGTTAATCCTGCCTCCTATTCTCCTCCATTTTGTCTCCCGATGACCCATTTTTCTTGATACATCTTAATAAAATATCTTCCTTTCAAGGTTTCCTTGCTCTAAAAGTAGAAGTCATTTCTTTAATTTAATCAACAAATATCCAAGTACTCACTCTGTGCCAGGCATTGAGTTAAGAGCTGAGAATGCACAAAGAAAAGACGGAATAGGATCTTCCTCCTTTGAATTCCACTTCAAACTCTTCTCCTGGCATGACCACTTCCTGCTTCCCAGAAAGGAGGGTTCTCTGTCTTGTCTACCTGACCACAGCCAATCCCACTGCCAATCTGTAAACACTTAAAGAGGAGACACTGGATCTTCTGGATTATGGGACTACTCATAGAACAGTGACTGTCCTAACACAAATGAGCATAAGAATTCAACAATCACTCATTAAACACCTACTGTATACATGGAGCTAGGTACAGTTGATTATATAAATGAAATTTAAGAACATCCCTGACTAGAAATTTCCAGTAGAAATTAGGAGACTGATCTCTACACTAAAAATAGAGGGTGACAAAAGGGAACAGACCCCAAACCACAGGAGGGATGTTAGTATGACAGGGATGCAGAGACATGAAACGTGACAGTGAGATAGAGTTAATATACCTCCACGACGGTGACCTTGTCCTGGATCTCAAATTTTGGGTAGGATTTGAATGGGCCAGAGGGACAGAAAAGAAGAGAAAGGGCATGATGAGCAAGAGCTTGAATGTTAAATAGATTCCTCTTTGGGGGACCAAGGAGATACAAGCTTCTAAAGCACATAGGCCTTGTGTTGGAGAATGGGGAGGAGTAGGTGGATGAGGAGGTTGAAGCCAGATTATGAAGCCTTGAATGCTGAATATCAGATCTGGGGCTATATTTGTACCTTGATACATTTCAGAAGCAACTGAAATCGTAGGACCTTCCTTGCTTCTCTATTGGGTGAAAGTTTCTCAGTCTTGGTGTGAGTCTCAGTGCCTATGTAGTTAAAGCTTACTGAAATGTTCCCTTTCCAATTCTAGAGAGATATGTCCTTTCTGTTGACATGTTCATGTTGACAGACTGCATCTGATTAAATAGCTGCCTGTGTAATGCCTCCAAGTGTGGATAAAAGAAAAATCAAACTCATATTCTTGGACAGCCATGCATAGACTAGTTACATTGATCAAAGGGCAATAGAAATGCTCCAGTGAGGATTTGTCTGAATTTCCCACAATTATTTAAAATCTACCTCAAATACCTGTCCCTCTATAATGCCTCCCCTGAGTCCTTCATTCTGAATAGTACCTCTGTCTCTGCTCCCAAAGCACTAACTGATCCCTGTGATAGCGCACTTCCCCGCCAGGCTGATATGTAGACTTGGCTGCCTGTGTATCTTTTCTCCATTGACTGTGAGCTTCCTTTTAGGAACAATAATTGTAGCTAGCATTTAGTAGGGTGCTCCTACCTGCTAAACTCCATCATCAGTGCTTTACATAGATTATATCATTTATTCAATAAACAGTCCTTTAAAACAGTGCTATAGTCACTAAACAGTCCTTTAAAATAGTACTATATTCACTAAACAGTCCTTTAAAATGGTGCTATATTCACTAAACAGTCATTTAAAATAGTGGAATTATTCTTCTTCATCTTACAGGTAAACAAACTAAGGCAAAAAAGAAAGTGAAATAGTAAGTGCCAGTACGCAGAGCTAGTAAGGAATAGGGTCTGCCAAGTCCCAAAAGGCATGCCATCACTGCTGCCCCAAACTGCCTGTGGCACAGATAGAGGTCATGTCTTATTCATCCCTGCCATCCACTGGACCCAGCTTAGTGCCTGACACACAGAGGGGCTCAGTCAATGCTGATTGGTTTGAGGTGCAGCAAAAATGCCTAGCAGGGTGAGCACCTTTGCTGTGATTGAGTATCTGATTCTCTATGAAGAGAAGGGGAGTCCTGAGTCAAACACATTCTTCTGGCTCCTGACTCTCACCTTTATTTGCCCTGCTTCTTTGCTCCTCCTTCTTCCTAACTGCACCATTCGGATTCAAAGCTGGAGCTTAGTG
This sequence comes from Papio anubis, assembly GCF_008728515.1. Lineage (NCBI taxonomy): Eukaryota > Metazoa > Chordata > Mammalia > Primates > Cercopithecidae > Papio > Papio anubis. The sequence continues at coordinate 89,771,864 of NC_044978.1, forward strand.
CAGACAAAGGGAAAACAGAACTTTGAACGACCACTGTGGGATTATGAGAGGAGAAACAAGAAATTTGACAGCTGAGGAATAAAGTGAGGAGAAGAGAAAGTGATTAAGCTTTATCACTTTAACTTAATATTTAACCTAATGAAAACAAAATCTTATCTGAAATTGGAAAAATCAATGTATTGATTGTTGGTTCATTGCCCTCTTCTTTATGATTTGACAGTCTGAGAATAATCTGATGGGTGTGGCTTAAAGATGTGGATCATGTGTGGAACTGGAATTGGGTGTTATTCAAGCAAAAAAAATAATAAATACCTGTACAATACACCTGCTTTATGCACTTGAGCAGGGAAGAAATCCACAGGGACTCACCTGTCTCCTGGTCTGCAGAGAAGACAGAATCAACATGAGCACAGCAGGAAAAGTAAGCAAAACCTATATTACTGTTGGAACTATATGCTCATCAATAAAACAAAGAAAGGAATACAGTATTTGATTAACAATTTAAAATTCATACCTAAATTAGAAATGATACACTGAAATATGATATGCAATATATGCTACAATATGGAATGTATACTGAACTACAGTGAAAATAAGCTATTCCTAAATACCTTCAAAAAGAATGTATAGAATCTGTATCTATTGTTTATTTCCTACATTAAAGACATTTGCAATAAAGTCATAGATTATTCCAAGCTAATCATGATTAATTTGTAAAGCCAAAGTTAGAAATGTCTTTCATCAAGAAGTTTTCTTTATATTAAGGTACCATAATTTCAATGTATTATTATTTGTATTTATATTTTTTTGTGAACACGAGAAAGTCTGATGAAAGTTTTATGAGAGGATTTGATTTAGAAGACTTTGAAGTACCCTTTAACCTTAACATAAAAAACTTTACAAAATGCTCATTGGTCCCACAGCATTAGAATCATGAAGGTTAAGCAAGACAACATCAACATTCAAATTCTGATTTAAAAGGGTCTAGCAGGACACAATTCTGGCAATTTCCAGTGTAATCCTATGGAACAGTATCTTCCCCATATAAAAATCAATATGGTCTTACAGAAAATTAATAATACAATTTGAATCACTTATCAGCACTAGGAACACAGATATTTGGTTTTGCCTTCCATAAATCTCTTAATTGTCCAATGTGTTTACAGGTGCACAAAAATGCATGTGGTAATACAATATAATCAATTGATATTTTAACTGCCTAATTACAAAAATTTGTGCAACAATTTCCAGTCCTTTTTTGTGTTAGCAGTGTATTGCACAGTAAAATATCTCACTATGATAACTCAATTTAAAGGCTCTGAGGCTTCTCTATACACTCTGTGACAAAACAGGCTCATATCAATAAGACTAGTTGGAAATCACATGAGTATCCCATTGGTACTGTTCTTATTCCACCTCACTTTCATTCATTACTGATTAATATATACATTCCACGTAGAAAATAATTAACAAAAAAATTAAATTTACCAAACTCAACTTAAAAAGAAATAATGAGTTCCTAGAGCAAAAGTATAAACCAATCATATTAATGGAAATAATAACTGATGAAATAGACAATTATTCCTCCCCTCTTGGGCACAACATCAATAACTCAGTTTGTTGTCAGCATTTCATTTATGTTTATCCATCCTGCATTGTATTTTCCTCAAATGCTAAATGGTGACAATATTAACATCTATTTTGTAAAGTAGTTGTGTTGTGATAATTCAATAAATTAATACTATAAAGAACTTAAAATAGCATTTGGTATATAGAAATAAGTCAGTAAATATTAGCCACTATTATTATTGTTGCTATTTAACTTTTTGCTAACTTTCTACTGCCACCAAGTAGTGAAAACATAAGGTTAGATTCATCTTTATTCTCTGGAAAGCCAGCTTTGAGACTTTAGAGAAATTATTTAATCACTGAGTCAATGGATCCTCAATTATTTCAGCTGTAAAATAAAGCCAGTAATTCAATAGCACTGTCCTGGTAGCATCCTTATGAGATTTAAAAATAATGCATGTTGTTTACAGCAACACAATTTGCAATTACAAAAATACAGAACCAACCTAAATGCCCATCAACAAAAGAGTAGATAAGGAAAATATGGTGTGTGTATACCATGGAATGCTACTCAGCCATTAAATAGAATAAAATAAAATAATGGCCTTTGCAGCAACTTGGATGGAGCTGAAGACCATTATTCTAAGTAATTCAGAAATGGAAAACCAGACATCATATGTTCTCATGTATAAGAGGGAGTTAAGCTATGAGGATACAAAGGCATAAAAATGATATCATGAACTTTGGAAACTCGAGGGGGAAGATTGAAAGGGGAGGTGAAAGATAAAAGACTACATATTGGGTTCAGTGTACACTGCTTGAGTGAAGGGTGCACCGAAATCTGAGAAATCACCACTAAAGAGCTTACCCAGGTAACCAGAAAACACCTGCACCCCCAAAACTATTGAAATTAAAGATAAATTTTATAAATAAATATAATGCATATAACTCACCCAGCACAGGCCACAATGTGCCTGTCGCATCATAGGCCCCTGATAATCAGGAACTTCTACTATTAGTACCTTACTTCCAAGTATTCTGACATTTATTTTGCATTGATCATGTTGAACATTCTGCAAAGTTGAATAATTTGACAAATAAATCATGACAATGAATTGTCAGAAGAATACATTACAATTGAATTTTTATCATAATTGCAATTTTGTTGATTCTGGAAAGAGTTCTGTGAATTGTACATGCTTAACCACAATGACGACAGATATTACAGTACACTACCAAGCACTGGAAATTATGTGTTCATCTTTTATTTTTAAGAACATCTATGGATAAGATCTGCTAGCTAGAAATTCAAACACACAGTGTCTCCAATTTTGAAATATGTATGTGTAGGTCTGAGTGTATACACACACACACACACACACACACACAAAACCAACTCCAACCTTTGTAATTTGGGGCTCAAGTCAAAGCTGGAAGGAGTCTCTACACATAGATCAGATAACAGTACAGGCTCTCAAAGCTAAGTTGCAAATGGGTGTTGGAAGAAGTAACACACAGAAGTGGTGGAGAGAGAAAATTAAAAGAGGAGAATAGGAAAAGAGAGAGAGAAAGAGATGCCATCCCAGGCAGGAAGATAAATGTATCCTTATAAAGTCAGATCCTTTTGGCCTAAGCAGAAAATTGAGCAAGAAAGCAGTGTATTTTATTTGAACAGACACTGACTCTGTTAGCAAAATGAAGGTGACTTAGAATTTCATGTACCAGCCAATAATTGTGGGTGAAGAGATGTTTTCAGCACAGCATTAGGAAATGTCAGGATTAAACAACTTTGGAGAAAACAACAACAACAACATAAGGATGGCCTTAATGAATATATTCCATTTTATCTCAGTGTGTTATTATAGTTAACTGTTTATCTTTCTTTATGTTATTCCTTTTTTAAAATATATTTTTTTTCTCTTTATAAATCAGAGGTGATCATTTCTATGGAGCACTTGTTAGGTACCAGACATGGGACTAGATGTTGCATGTACGCAGATTAAATGACACAATGTCTGACTGCAAGTGTGCGAACACACTGGTACCAACTCTCTGTTTGCTTTTCTAGGTAATCAAATGCAAAGCAGCTGTGCTATGGGAGTTAAAGAAACCCTTTTCCATTGAGGAGGTGGAGGTTGCCCCTCCCAAGGCCCATGAAGTTCGTATTAAGGTGAAATACATTTTTCCATTTGTATTTAAGTTTTAAAAATGCAGAAAAGTTAAAAAACGGAAACAACCAAAAATCCTGAGTCATTTTTATATAATCATCCAGAAAATACTTGTTTTCAAAGAAAGTTATAAATATAAATTATTAAATTTTTTAAAAGTGCATACAGTGTAATTCCAGTAAAATACAAAAGAATTTATGTGTTTGTACAGAAAAAAATTCAAAGGGATATATATCAAGACTTCAGAATCAATTAGCATTAGATGTTTTTATGTATTAATTTGCAATTTCTACTACTTTTTTTTAAAAGCATGCATTCTTGTATATTATTTAAGACTTCACTATTTCAAGATCAGTTACTTCACAGATTATTCTAAATTGTTTACTTCAAGAATGGAAGGTAGAGGAGGGTTTCAGCCTGGTTAACCTTGAGGATAAACTGAATCTTTCATATATGGGAATAGTAGGGATTATTAGCAAAACCCTTGAAAACATTTTGGAAGCACAATTTCAGGAAACTGGGATTTTTAAATTCACCTGAGACTCATAATCTTTTGGGAATCTAAGCATCTTCTCTTCACTCTGTAGATGGCGGCTGTAGGAATCTGTAGCACTGATGACCACGTGGTTAGTGGTAACATGGTGACCCCACTTCCTGTGATTTTAGGCCATGAGGCAGCCGGCATCGTGGAGAGTGTTGGAGAAGGGGTGACTACAGTCGAACCAGGTACAGGATTCACACTCAGGAAACATGCTTGTTCACGATCCTAAGATTTTCCCGCCTGGATGAGGAAACCGGCAATGAGGGACGAAAGCGCTTGCAGAAGGTCACCGCGCAGCCAGGACTTCAGGGGTTTCCTCTTTCCCTCTCTGCCTGCCTGACTCAAGCATGTATGTCTTCAGGCAGGCATGTATTCTACCCTTCAACCATTATGTACTGAGCATCTGCTAGATGCCAGGCACTAGGTTGGAGCCTGGAGATATGTGAGGATCAAAAGGGACACAGTGCCTACCAGTGTGGCATTCATAATCTAATAACTTCATGTTAATGTTGCTGAACACGGTCTTCTTCTATCAGGGCCCAGACAACTAGAAATGGGAGGAGGGAAAAAAACATAAGTATGGAAACTGTTCTGTGCTGAGTTCACAAGGTGGAGGCTACACGGCTACAACTGAATAAACATGACCTTTTCTTAGGTGACCTATGCAGCCACGTCACCAATCTCCTCTTCCAACATGGTCACTCTTCCTGAGCATGGAATCAATGAAACTGACTAGGTGAAAGGAAATGAAAGAAACATAGAAGGAGCCATCCACCATCAACAATGTCTGCCTTATTACCTTCAGCCATGCTTAATTGTGACTGGTTACAGATTACTAATTATAAAGGAAGAATAACTAGGACATTTCCATACCATCATTTTCACATAAATTTTACCTACAAAATGTTATGGGGCAACCATTTTTCTTGGACTTGTGGAATAGGTAGCATAGGTAATTAAAAATAAAAATTATGTTTAATTCTAAAAAATCACTTTCATTTCATTTTTTATTTTTATTTTTATTTATTTATTTATTTTTTTTTTTTTTTTTTGAGATGGAGTCTCGCTCTGTCGCCCAGGCTGAAGTACAGTGGCGCAATCTCAGCTCACTGTAACTTCCACCTCCCGGGTTCACACCATTCTCCTGCCTCAGCCTACCGAGTAGCTGGGACCACAGGCACCCACCACCATGACCAGCTAATTTTTTGTATTTTTAGTAGAGACGGGGTTTCACCATATTAGTCAGGATGGTCTCAATCTCCTGACCTCATGATCTGCCCACCTCGGCCTCCCAAAATGCTGGGATTACAGTCTAGAAAATCACTTTAGGCACTAGATTGGACCTGCCACTTCACCAAATACTTATTTGAACTGTAAACAGAAAAATAAAATGAACTGTCCAATTTGGGTTTCAGCTCCTACTAATTTCTTTAGTAGTAATAAATTAATAACTACTAAATAATAACTAATAACTGCTAAACTACTACTAATAACTACTAAATAATACTAATAATCACTAACTAGTTAGTAATAAGTTAATAACAAAATGACACCCTTACTTTTTACCTGTGCTCACTCCACTATAACAGGAAAAGTAGATAATTCACAAATAACCAGCTAAAAACATTTCAAAGTCAGTTCTTATCCTAAACGTCCCTAACTTACTGTGGAGGGTTGAAATTTCCAGAGGAATTTCTGGAATTGTTCTTTGTCCCATTTTTGATAGTTTTCCTCAAAAAAAGAACTAAGATCATTTTTTAAAAGCATTCATTTCATAATAAAGATAAACCTAGTCACTTTGAAAAGAAAAGAAGTAGTTCAAAATTCTCATTTTTATTGTAAATCAAACTATAACAAAAAACAGGTCTTACCAACATCTAGTGGCACTATTATACCCTACTTTCAACTAAAATTTATATTTCTGCTTACATTAAGATTTAAATAGTTAAGGATTAAATTAAATGTTTGTAAAGCCTCCAGGAGAAATTGATACACTACATAAAAGTAACTATTAATACAGTGGAAGCAATTTTTCTAATCCATGTTGTTTCCCATATTTGCATTTCCTCTCTAGGAATCTTCAGGCACTTATAAACCCAAACTGGAAACAAGGCTGTGGCAGGAAATGGCAAATGACATAGTTGTGATTGGACTGTATTTCTTGGAGACTTTTAAAGACACATGCTTCTAATGTTTCAAAGACATGTGAGCTTCCAGTTTATGCTCTATTAATACTGGATATAAATTGTAAAAGAATTTGTTTTATCCCTCTCCAGGTGATAAAGTCATCCCACTCGTTGTTCCTCAGTGTGGAAAATGCAGAATTTGTAAAACCCCGGAAAGGAACTACTGCTTGAAAAACGACTAGGTTTCTGATGCTCTCCCTGCAGAGACATTGAGTTTGCACGTTAGTTATGCTCCTGTCTCATGCCTTTGTGTGTCTGTGTATTGCACTGCCCAGTGTGAGCAATCCTCGGGGGACCCTGCAGGATGGCACCAGCAGGTTCACCTGCAGGGGGAAGCCCATCCACCACTTCCTCGGTGTCAGCAGCTTCTCCCAATACACGGTGGTGGATGAGAATGCAGTAGCCAAAATTGACGCAGCCTCACCCATGGAGAAAGTCTGCCTTATTGGCTGTGGATTTTCAACTGGTTATGGGTCTGCAGTCAAAGTTGCCAAGGTAAGAATGACAACGGGTGATAAAAACAGTTACACGCAGACTGTCAGGAACCCAAAGGGAAGCAATTTCTCACAAGAATCAAAGACTATTTTTGTAGATTTTGAATGTTGGCTAAGAATAGAAACACAATCCAGAAAGAATTGAGAGCACATGCTAGAAATTTCATGTGTTTATCAGATTAAAAAGTTGTTGAGAGTTAAGAAAATGTAAAGATTTTGTTTTCAATAATTACTCTTCTGTATTTGCTCTTTATGAGATCATGAAATATTAGGCCTGAGAACTCATTTAGTAATTCATTCAACAATTGGAAAGCACCTACACATGCCTCTGGCACCATAGGTTCTGCTAAGTTCTGAGATAGCAAAAATAAATAAAATGAAGCGTTTGCTTCATCTTTCTCAAATCTCCTGCTGAATCTTAGATCACGATACATAATTATTAGTACTTTTAAATCACAGTCACAAGCCTTGTATTTTTGTAAGTAAGATAGAAACTGGTGTTGTCCCCCATAGTATTGAATACTACTTGGAGAATGAATTATTGAATGAATGGACGCCCTTAAGGGAATATAAGAGTGAGATTATTTGGAACAGGAAGAGGATGTTACCCAAAATGAAGGCAGACTATGGGAGACTAGGTTTAATAAATAGCCCCTAGCCAACTAAGAAAAATTAGATGGCATCTTTTCCAAATTTCTATGACTTTAGCTCTTAGTCCCTTGTTCAATTGCCTCATCTATTATAACGGGTGATCTAAGTGAGCCTACCCAAGAACAGAAGCTGAGGATACTCATAACAATAGATTTTATTATTAAAATATAGACTAATATTTCATTGCTGTGTTATTCACTAGTGTATTTTTTAAAGCAGGAATATACTACTCACAACTACTGAACATAAATGAACCAAGGAGTTAATTACTGATGGTTTAAGTGGAATATTTTTCAGTCTCTTGGAGTAACCTTTTCCATTTACTTTATTTTTCAAATATTGCCTTTGTGTATGTATGAGATACTGAAGCTGGCTATCAAGGGATTTCAATCGAGAGTCCCTTCAAGACTGTAATCACTGCCATCTGGATCTCAAAGATCATCCAGTCCCCTTGTTCCCAGCCTGACTTTCCCATTGGAGTCACCTGGGGACTGAGTTCCACCTGCAGAGATTCTCATTTAATTGACATGGGCTGTGACCTGGACTGTGGGATAATTTTAAACCTGCCCAGATGAATCTAATATGCATCAGTTTGAGAACCACTCAACAATTTCAACTCCCTGAATTTAAAAATAAAGCAATTGAAACCAAAAGAGTTTTTGTTAACAGATTGAACAGAAGAGTTTGAGCAGCTCTTGATAAACACTAGCCATGGCACCTTATAAAGCTTAGGCACTTTCAAACAACCGTTGCTTAATCTATTCTTGCATTTTCTGAAAATACAGGTAACCCCAGGCTCTACCTGTGCTGTGTTTGGCCTGGGAGGGGTCGGCCTCTCTGCTGTTATGGGCTGTAAAGCAGCTGGAGCAGCCAGAATCATTGCGGTGGACATCAACAAGGACAAATTTGCAAAGGCCAAAGAGTTGGGTGCCACTGAATGCATCAACCCTCAAGACTACAAGAAACCCATCCAGGAGGTGCTAAAGGAAATGACTGATGGAGGTGTGGATTTTTCATTTGAAGTCATCGGTCGGCTTGACACCATGGTATGTACCATGACATGCCCTGAGATTTCTGCCTCTGCAACCTGGAGGATGCATTTAGGCTGCAGAATATATGTTTTATGTATAAAGGATATTTTTAATGATGAATGGAAATTTCCCATCATCTGTTACCTGGCTTGTTTAATTTATTGTTATGAGAAATCTTTCATTCTATCAACTATGCAAACCTGTCTCAAGTCATATTTCCTCTAGAGGAAAAGCAAAGGGCTTGCTTTTCTTAACTGAGCGATTACAGATAACTTTGTTAATTTTTAATTAAAAATTATAGGTTCAAGTAAACATAAATAATACAAATTCTGTTCTCAAATTGGAATGTTTTATTTTTCTTCCACATTCTTAACAAAAATGATTTAATAATTTTGCATGTGTTCTTAATAAATTCCAATTATTTTTTACATATTAGTATTTGGCCAAAAGAAATGAGCAATTTTAGGCCAACTATTGTTTTATTAACAAAAATATGCCCTAAGGAAAGTGACTGCTCAAATGCATCACTATATTTTATCACAGAAACTGGACAGTACCTGGTACAAAACTAGTACCCAATACTAGTAGGACTGAATACTTTCAAAAGTCAACAGATGTTTACCACCCCCCAAATTTCAAAGCTACATACTCATGGCATTGTTTATAGATTATATGAGACAATGCATGTAATGTACTTAGCACAGTGCCACGTGTCATATGGTAAGCTCCCAATAAATGTCAGCTGTCCTTTTCTCTTTTTCTTTGAGACAGGGTCTCACTCTGTCACTTAGGCTGAAGTGCAGTGGCATAATTATAACTCACTACAGCCTCAACCTCCTGAGCTCAAGCAATTCTCCTACCTTACCCTCCAAAAATGCTGAAAATATAGGAACAAGCTACCATGCCCAGCCTCAGTTGGCATTGTTGATATGAAATACTATTTCCAATCTTGCAGTACTTACACCATCTTTGGCTTATTGCATGGTATTACTTTCAAACAGTTACAAATATCAAAGGCAATGGAAAGCACATCTCTAGCTATATTTCACCTACCCAGAGTTCTCTAGAATCCTACTGAAAAAGTCTCCAGAGTCCAACACATTTCCATTGCTGAGATTTTCTAGAGGGTCCAGCAGTGTGGGTAATGCGGATCAGCACCCTGAGATCAATGTTCTCAGCAGCCTTGACCTCGAACAAATGCCACAGATGAATGAAGTGTCAAGAGATTACAACTTTTTCCAGGGCTATAGCTTTTCTCCTAATGTTCTTTTTCTATACCTTCCTCCATTTTCTCATGTGGAACTGGAGTGTACCTTATCTCAAGATACCAAATATCTCACAGCCACATGTTCTGAGGATGTCTGGTCTTCCAAAGGCCAGAATCCAAAATCAAAGAACTAATCATTATATATCTTGGGGCAATCCTAAACCATTTTCTAACTATAGAACATGTTCAGAAAGCTGATTGGAAAATACTTTCCGAACTGTCCTTTGAGGTTCCCTAATAATCAGTGTATTTTAATGTAAAACCTATATATATTTGGGGAGATAAAAACAATGTTTAAAACATGTCCATTTTGAGAAATGGACAGTAGAATTGTAGTATGTTAAAAAAGGAGACCATCAAGTGGACAAGAGATAAATTTTGGTGATATAATCATTTATTTTGTTTCCCATTAAAATATGTGGTTGAAAGTAATGGGTTCAAAATACCTATATAATAAATCAATGAAAAGTGAATTAACCAACTCACAGATTGCCTAAGAATTATGTGATGATGAAATTCTATGCTTATATAAGGAACTGGACTTAATATATATTTGTGATGATGTCTATCTCTTTATTCCTTTATTAGGAAGAATTAAGTGCACTCCAATTTATTCATCCATTCGTTCATTAAAAAAACATTTTCTGGGCATTTCCTAAATCCACAGCACTATCCTATGCAAAAAAGGGGAATGAAGGAGCAAAAGACATGATCTCTTCCCTCTACACACTCAAAATCCAGCTAAGTCTATTACATGATATTGTGCATTATGAGTAGGAACTATGCCACTCCACGTTAAGGATGCTAAATGTTCACTTTATTCCAGATGGCTTCCCTGTTATGTTGTCATGAGGCATGTGGCACAAGTGTCATCATAGGGGTACCTCCTAATTCCCAGAACCTCTCAATAAACCCTATGCTGCTACTGATTGGACGCACCTGGAAGGGAGCTATTTTTGGTGGTATGTGGTTAGGCTCGGAGCCAAATTCTCATTAACCTCAGCATATCTCCCCTTTTACAAGTGATAAGGAAAGGTTTTGAAGAGCAGATCAAAAATAAATTAAAATTCATTTTCTATCTATAGTCTCCAAATCAACTAGATACGGAACTAATGCAAGCAGAAGGTCCCAAAATAGACATTTCTGATGTCACCATTAACAAAGACCATTCATCTCCATCTATTTTTGTACTTGGGACTGTGTAAGGCATGGGAATTTCTAGTAAGACACAGAAATCTACAACGATATTTCATATCTACACCCAAATTTAGACAACTGTTAAATATGTTCCTTTGGGCATAACATCAGTACCATGATTTCTCTGTGGGAGAGAGAATAACCAGGGACCCTTGTTTATCTGTGATTTTTTTTTAAGTCTGAGCTCTATAAAAGCTTACTGAAGTACTCTATCTCTTACTAACCTCAGTCATTGCAGTCTGGAAGCAGCACCTTTTCTAAACTTTCATTTATTTGGAAAATTTTCTCTTCAATTCTCCTACTTAACCTTGTTGAATCTAACTATGATACCGTCTTCTTTTCAGGCTACAAGAGTAAAGAATGTGTCCCAAAACTTGTGGCTGATTTTATGGCTAAGAAGTTTTCATTGGATGCATTAATAACCCATGTTTTACCTTTTGAAAAAATAAATGAAGGATTTGACCTGCTTCACTCTGGGAAAAGGTAGATTTTAAGTTAGTTTTCTGTTTTGCTTTTTATCTACCATAGGGGATGTCTAGCAGAAAATGAAAAGGTGGAAGGATGAGAAAAATTAGAGTGCCTTCGTTTTTCCATTACCTGTTCAGTCTTTACATGGAGAGCATGTAAGAAAAGTTTAAAACTTCTGTGAGATGCTAAAAACAGCTGCTTTGCATTTCCTATTCTGCTGAAGCCAAATAATGTTGATTACTGCAAATCTGAATGATCAGAGCCACTAAGCCTTCTTTAAAAGAGAATAATCACCTTTGCTAAAAACAAAAAAAATTCTATTTAAACAACCATAATTATAACGTGGTGTCATTGAAGCCTCTACCTGCCACCTATATAAAGCTGACATTAGGTGGCTGTATATTTAAATAATTTTCAGGACATCCTCAACATTTTCATTATTGGAGTATGTGAAACTACATTTGGTTTGTTTTCTAAGCAGATCTTACTAGTTTTTTCTTTTTCCTTTTTTTACTTTTATGGTTTACAAAAATTTTTTTTCAGTAAAATTTATTGTAAAAGAGAAGTATACTAAACACTATTGTAAATGTTTGGCTTACTTTTTGTCTGAAGCTTAGAAAACTAAGCCAATTCTATTTCCTGTCTCTAACACTTAACTCTTACAACCAGCTAATAAAATGAATTTTGTCACCTGCATTTACATGAGGCACAACTGGAAACAGGCAGTTATACCTAACCTCTGCCTTCTAGCTCCAGAGTCTGAGATTTTTCTGCTATCCCATTCTTATTTTCACAAGATTTTCAACTTTAAATAGTGTTTCTTTGGCACTCACAAAATTATTATAGTAGACACTTTAACCGACAACATTGTTGAGGAGGAAAAGAAACTAGCACCCACAGAGCGCCAGCTGTTCTACTAAGTGTCTTACCTGCACTATCTTATGTGATTCCCAGGCAATGCTCAGTGTCAGTCTCAATCTCACTATGTTAGAGAAGAGAAAACTGAGACTCGGAGAAGGCATGACTTGGTCATAAATCATCAGATGATAGGAAGGAGAGCCAGAATTCAAAGGTAGATCTTGTTGTTAGCAAATCTATTCACTTCTATTAAACCATACTGCCCCTCAAGAGTGCATGGATATATGGACAACAGTAGCCATCAAAGGTTAGTTATCTTTGATATCATCATTATTATCATTGACATCATCATCATGATCATCATCATCATCATAGGATTGAAAAGATGATGGCAAATATAGAGATGAACAAAACCAGAGGACAGTGTTGAGCAACATTAGAAGTCATGAAGCATGCCTAAATTCACTTTATGAGAATGTCATATAGTAATATGCATATGTAAATATAATTAATCCTATCAATAAAATGAGATTAAAAATTGTAACATTCAATATTGGTAAGACTAAGGTGGCTAGGCACTTTCATGTACTTTCAGTAGTAATTGATACATCCTTTTGGGAAAGCAATTTGGTAATATGTGTCAGAAACCCTTAAAAAAAAAAACTGGATCTTTTGTTCCAGCAATTCCATTTCTAGAAATCTATTCTACAGAAATAATCAACTATTCAAACATACATATGTGTTTCAGCATGTTTACTTGTTTCTGTAATATCAAACATTAGAAACATTCTAAATTTCAACATGAGGAAAATGGTTTAATAAATTCCAATCAGCTATTAGAAATGAATGAAGCCATCAAAAAGAAATTACATCATTGGGAGATTCTCATGATATAATTTAGGCTAATATAATAAAGAATATAAATTTTATATACAATATCTCAAATTTTCAACAAGAGCAGTAAAACTTATACATATGTCTAGTAAAAAGTTGATAGAAATTCAAGAAAACATTGAGGATGACTATTTCTAGGTTGGGGCATTATGGATTACTTTTACTTTCTTCTTTCTGCTGTCTTGTATTCTCTGAATTATGTGCATATATTTTTCTTATATATGCATATGCATATACTCATATATTTTAAAAATTATTAAAGAGTCACAAAGACCATCATTTTCTAAAAATATTCATGAGAAGTTGGTTTGTAGAAAGGGCATTAATTCTAATGTAAATGTTACATTTCTAATATTCACAAGAATGAAGTATCTTGGAATTAATACAAATCGACTTTATTCTCTACTTCTAAGAATCCTTAAACATCTCTGTATCAAAGGTCTTTTAAACTTCCGGCATGGTCTTAAATTTGTTAAATTATCAGTTCTTTCAGGCAAGTTATTTATCGTCTTATAACGTGTGCAAATTTGTATTTGAGTTTTAATTCCAAAACTCTATACTAGATGTGCGACCAGACAAAGTTACAAATCTTTCTAAGTCTCGGTGTTTATAATCTCTAAAATCAAAATAATATGAAAACCTACCTCCTAGTGTTGATGTTTAGGTTGAAGTTTAAGTGAGAAAATGCATGAAGAATGCGACAAATAGCAAAAACTTATCACAAGTTATTATCCATTGTTGTATTTTATATTCCTTATTATACCAGGAACATGGGCACACAAGAATGATTTTTTGAAGATGCTAATGTGGTATTGAAGTCTAAACGACAGGCACACTCAGAATGTTGTGAGTGAGCTTAAAGTTGAGGAAAACACAAGAGAAAACCAAAAAAGATGAACTTTCCTTTGACTTGACTTGACCCAAATGCATGGGGGTGGGATTAGAGTGACTGAGAACAGACACTTAGATTTTCACTTAGGCATTTCAAATGCTCCTTGGACTCTCACATGGAAGCATGTGGGTTGTCTAAATGTTAATACAATGTCTCTTCTTTCCTACTGCAGTATCCGTACCATCCTAATGTTTTGAGACAATACAGATGTTTCCCATTGTGGCAGTCTTCAGCCTCCTCTACTCTACCTGATCTGCAGCAACAGCTGGGAAATATCATTAATTCTGCTCTTCAGAGATGTTATCAATAAATTACATGTGGGGGCTTTCCAAAGAAATTGAAATTGATGTAAAATTATTTTTCAAGCAAATGTCTAAAATCCAAATGAGAACTAAATAAAGTGTTGAACATCAGCTGGGGAATTGAAGCCAATAAACGTTCCTTCTTAACCATTCTACTTGTGTCATCTTTGCCATTGAGAAAAGCTATCTCCTATGACTTCTTGCATTTTTGGTATCTTCATAATCTTTAGTCATTGAATCCAGTGGAGGGGAACCTTCACTTGCCCTGAACACACACGTGCTGAGCCACTGTACTTGAAGTCTCCTACCTCTTATCTCAATTTTGTGACTCATGCACAAGCTTCAGTAGCCAATTTGATCAAGTGGAAGAAAGGGTATCAGTGATTGAAGATCAAATGAATGAAATGAAGCAAGAAGAGAAGTTTAGAGAAAAAAGAGTAAAAAGAAACAAGCAAAGCCTCCAAGAAATATGGGACTATGGGAAAAGACTAAATCTACATCTGATTGGTGTGCCTGAAAGTGACGGGGAGAATGGAACCAAGTTGGAAAACATTCTGCAGGATACTATCCAGGAGAACTTCCCCAACCTAGCAAGGCAGGCCAACATTCAAATTCAGGAAATACAGAGAATGCCACAAAGATACTCCTCGAGAAGAGCAACTCCAAGACACAAAATTATAATATTCACCAAAGTTGAAATGAAGGAAAAAATGTTAAGGGCAGCCAGAGAGAAATGTCTGGTTACCCACAAAGGAAAGCCCATCAGACTAACAGCAGATCTCTCATCAGAAACCTTAAAAGCCAGAAGAGAGTGGGGACAATATTCAACATCTAAAAGAAAATAATTTTCAACCCAGAATTTCATATCAAGCCAAAGTAAGCTTCATAAGTAAAGGACAAATAAAATCCTTTACAGACAAACAAATGCTGAGAGATTTTCTCACCACCAGGCCTGCCTTACAAGAGCTTCTGAAGGAAGCACTAAACATGGAAATGAAAAACCAGTACCAGCCACAGCAAAAACATGCCAAATGTAAAGACAATTGATGCTAGGAAGAAACTGCATCAACTAATGAGCAAAATAATCAGCTAACATCATAATGACAGGATCAAATTCACACATAACAATATTAACCTTAAATGTAAATGGGCTAAATGCTCCAATTAAAAGACACAGACTGGCAAATTGGATAAAGAGTCAAGACCCATCAGTGTGCTGTAATCAGGAGACCCATCTCAGGTGCAGAGACACATATAGGCTGAAGATAAAGGGATAGAGGAAGATCTACTAAGCAAATGGAAAACAAAAAAAGCAGGGGTTGCATTCCTAGTCTCTGATAAGACAGACTTTAAGCCAACAAAAATCAAAAGAGACAAAGAAGACTATTACATAATGGTAAAGGGATCAATTCACCAAGAAGAGCTAACTATCCTAAATATATATGCACCCAATATAGGAGCACCCAGATTCATAAGGCACACCCCTAGAGTCCTACAAAGAGACTTAGACTCCCACACAATAATAATGGGAGACTTTAACACCCTACTGTCAACATTAGACAGATCCACAAGACAGAAAGTTAACAAGGATATCCAGGAATTGAACTCAACTCTGCACCAAGCAGACCTAATAGACATCTACAGAATTCTCCACCCCAAATCAACAGAATATACATTCTTCTCAGCACCACATCACACTTATTCCAAAATTGACCACATAGTTGGAAGTAAAGCACTCCTCAGCAAATGTAAAAGAACAGAAATTATAACAAACTGTGTCTCAGACCACAGTGCAATCAAACTAGAACTCAGGATTAAGAAACTCACTCAAAACCGTTCAACTACATGGAAAACTGAACAACCTGCTCCTGAATGACTACTGGGTACATAACAAAATGAAGGCAGAAATAAAGATATTATATGAAACCAATGAGAACAAAGATACAACACACCAGAATCTCTGGGACACATTTAAAGCAGTGTGTAGAGGGAAATTTATACCACTAAATGCCCACAAGAGAAAGCAGGAAAAATCTACAATCGACACCCTAGCATCACAATTAAAAGAACAAGAGAAGCAAGAGCAAACACATTCAAAACCTAGCAGAAGGCAAGAAATGACTAAGATCAGAGCAGAACTGAAGGAGATAGAGACACAAAAAACCCTTCAAAAAATCAATGAATCCAGGAACTGGTTTTTGGAAAACGTCAACAAAATTGGTAGACTGCTAGCAAGACTAATAAAGAAGAAAAGAGAGAAGAATCAAATAGACACAACAAAGAATGATAAAGGGGATATAACCACCAATCCCACAGAAATACACACTACCATCAGAGAATACTATAAACACCTCTACACAAATAAACTAGAAAAACTAGAAGAAATGGATAAGTTCCTGGACACACACACCCTCCCAAGACTAAACCGGGAAGAAGTTGAAACCTTGAAAAGACTAGTAACAGGCTCTGAAATTGAGGCAATAATTAATAGCCTACCAACAACAACAACAAAAAAATCCAGGGCCAGACGGATTCACAGCCAAATTCTACCAGAGGTCCAAAGAGGAGCTGGTACCATTGCTTCTGAAACTATTCCAATCAATAGAAAAAGAGGGAATCCTCCCTAACTCATTTTATGAGGCCAGCATCATCCTGATACCAAAGCCTGGCAGAGACACAACAAAAAAAAGAGAATTTTAAACCAATATCCCTGATGAACATCGATGCAAAAATCCTCAATAAAATACTGGCAAACCGAATCCAGCAGCACATCAAAAAGCTTATCCACAACGATCAAGTTGGCTTCATCCCTGGGATGTGAGGCTGGTTCAACATAGGCAAATCAACAAACGTAATCCATCATATAAACAGAATCGAAGACAAAAACCAAATGATTATCTTAATAGACGCAGAAAAGGCTTTTGACAAAATTCAACAGCCCTTCATGCTAAAAACTCTCAATAAACTAGGTATCGAATGAATGTATCTCAAAATAACAAGAGCTTTTTATGAAAAATCCACAGCCAATATCATACTGAATGGGCAAAAACTGGAAGCATTCCCTTTGAAAACTGGCACAAGGCAGGGATGCCCTCTCTCACCACTCCCATTTAACATAGTGTTGGAAGTTCTAGCCAGGGCAATCAGGCTGGAGAAAGAAATAAAGGGTACTCGATTAGGAAAAGAGGAAGTCAAATTGTCCCTGTTTGCAGATGGCATGATTGTATATTTAGAAAACCCCATTGTCTCAGCCCAAAATCTCCTTAAGCTGATAAGCAACTTCAGCAAAGTCTCAGGATACAAAATCAATGTGCAAAAATCACAAGCATTCCTATACACCAAAAACAGACAAACAGAGAGCCAAATCATAAATGAACTCCTCTTCACAATTGCTTCAAAGAGAATAAAATACTTAGGAATTCAACTTACAAGGGATGTGAAGGACCTCTTCAAGGAGAACTACAAGCCACTGCTCATCGAAATAGCAGAGGATACAAAGAAATGGAAGAACATTCCATGCTCATGGATAAGAAGAATCAATATTGTGAAAATGGTCATACTGCCCAAGGTAATTGATAGATTCAATGCCATCCCCATCAAGCTACCAATGACTTTCTTCACAGAATTGGAAAAAACTATCTTAAAGTTCATATGGAACCAAAAAATAGCCCACATTGCCAAGACAAACCTAAGCAAAAAGAACAAAACTGGAGGCATCACGCTGCCTGACTTCGAACTATACTACAAGGCTACAGTAACCAAAATAGCATGGTACTGGTACCAAAACAGATATATAGACCAACAGAACAGAACAGAGGCCTCAGAAATAATGTCACACATCTACAACCATCTGATCTTTGACAAACCTGACAAAAACAAGCAGTGGGAAGGGATTCCCTATTTAATAAATGCTGCTGAAAAAACTGGCTAGCCATATGCAGAAAACTGAAACTGGACCCCTTCGTTACACCTATACAAAAATTAACTCAAGATGGATTAATGACTTAAACATAAAACCTAAAACCATCAAAACCTTAAAAGAAAACCTAGGCAATACCATTCAGGACATAGGCATGGGCAAAGACTTCATGACTAAAACACCAAAGCAATGGCAACAAAAGTCAAAATTGACAAATGGGATCTAATTAAACTAAAGAGCTTCTGCACAGCAAAAGAAACTACCATCAGAGTGAACAGGCAACCTACAGAATGGAAGAAAATTATTGCAATCTATCCATCTGACAAAGGGCTAAAATTCAGAATCTACAGGAACTTAAACAAATTTACAGGAAAAAAGTCAAACAACCCCATCAAAAAGTGGGTGAAGGATATGAACAGACACTTCTCAAAACAAGACATTTATGCAGCCAACAGACACATGAAAAAATGTTCATCATCACTGGCCATCAGAGAAATGCAAATCAAAACCACAATGAGCTACCATCTCACACCAGTTAGAATGGCAATCATTAAAAAGTCAGGAAACAACACGTGCTGGAGAGAATGTGGAGAAATAGGAATGCTTTTACACTGTTCGTAGGACTGTAAACTAGTTCAACCATTGTGGAAGACAGTCTGGCGATTCCTCAAGGATCTAGAACTAGAAATACCATTTGACCCAGCCATCCCATAACTGGGTATATACCCCAAGGATTATAAATCATACTGCTATAAAGACACATGCACACATATGTTTATTGCAGCACTATTCACAATAACAAAGATTTGGAACCAACCCAAATGTCCATCAATGATAGACTGGATTAAGAAAATGTGGCACATATACACCATGGAACACTACGTAGTCATAAAAAAGGATGAGCTCATGTCCTTTGTACAGACATGGATGAAGCTGGAAACCGTCATTCTGAGCAAACTATCACAATAAGAGAAAACCAAACACCGCACATTCTCACTTATAGGTGGGAATTGAACAGTGAGAACACTTGGACACAGGGCGGGAAATATCACACACCAGGGCCTGTCGTGGGGTGTGAGGAGGGGAGACGGATAGAATTAGGAGATAAACCTAATGTAAATGACGAGTTAATGGGTGCAGTACACCAACATGGCACACGTATACATATGTAACAAACCTGCATGTTGTGCACATGTACCCTAGAACTTAAAGTATAATAAAAAATAAATAAATAAAATAAAATAAAAGTAAAAGTAAAAAAAAGAAAACTTCAGACCAAATAAAGTTCAAAATAATATAAACTATCTCATGTCAAAAGCCTTGGGAAGAAATTACTCATAGAGTCATAGAAATGTTTTTCTTACTGGATCTTTTAGGAGGCTAAGATTATCAATGGCAGACATATAAGGCTAGATGTAAGAAAATTCTCATAGGCCTAAATATAAAATTTTAGAGTTATTAAACATGAAATTATTATATAGTCCAATAGATTTTTGGCTACAGTCTTGCAAGATTAATGCAAACAAGCTTTTGAATTACCTAGGTAATCCAGGATTTTGCCTTTTTCTCCCAAATGACTTATAATTGGATTTTCAATTGCCCTCTTGGGCCCCAGAGTGTTGGCAGCTGGGCATGTGTCTTCTACACAGAAACTTCCAAAATCATCCTTTGAAAAATCTGACCAGCCCAAGAGAAAATATCTACCCTTACTGACATTATATTCCCCAGCAAATAATCCCACCAGATAGTTCTACAGTGAATCTCACATGACACAGATGCCACCCATGTATTCAGAGCTTCCCAATAGCTCGTTAGTGCCCCGTCCGTCCTACAACAGAAGACAACCAAGATCATCAGAAATGTGGAGTGATTCTAGCTTTGCAATTGGAAAGAAAGAAACAAGGCAAAGAAAAAAGAAGTCAGAAGAAGTAATCCATGAAGTGAAAAAATACAAAATCTTTTTTTTTTAATTATACTTTATGTTCTAGGGTACAAGTGCACAATGTGCAGGTTTGTTACATATGTATACATGTGCCATGTTGGTGTGCTGCACCCATCAACTCATCATTTACAATTGGTATATCTCCTAATGCTATCCCTCCCCCATTCCCCCACCCCACAATAGGCCCCAGTGTGTGATGTTCCCCACCCTGTGTCCAAGTGTTCTCATTGTTCAATTCCCACCTATGAGTGAGAACATGAGGTGTTTGGTTTTCTGTTCTTGTGATAGTTTGCTGAGAATGATGGTCTCCAGCTGTATCCATGTCCCTACAAAGGACACGGACTCATCCTTTTTTATGGTTGCATAGTATTCCATGGTGTATATGTGCCACATTTTCTTAATCCAGTCTGTCAGCGGTTATTACTTGCAAAGAGAAAAGATATAATATGCATGGAAGAAGAATATGATACCATAAAAAATCTCTTGAGAATTAAAAATTTTCACAGCAGAGTAGAAATCCAATAGAAGCATAAAAGTTCTCAATAAATTTATCCCTCTGTGTGCCTTTTCTCCAGAAGATTACTAATGAAATGCCCCCAAACAGATAATTAATTCAGAAAGATGTGGTGTCTGACAAGCTGATGCTCTCACCCCGAGGAGAGGGAAGGGATTCCCCAGGACGAGGGTGAGGAGGCTCCAGGATGGCAGGTGGGGCCAGATGCGAAGCACCTCCTGCCCACATGGGAGTAAGTCAAAGACTCCAGAGAGATACATAACTGGGAATAAAATTTCCAGAGACTGTATCAACAATCATGCTATGTCTCAAGCAATTTAAATGGAAATAAAGTTGGCATGTTTCCGAAAAGTATGCTAAAAAACTCAGAAGTGGCTTTAAGGCTGACATAGACATACAAAATATGTGTCTATAAAACGGTAATAATAATAGAATCTGCCTCATAGAGTTATTCTGAGGTTTATGTGAGTGGGCAAATGTGAAGCATATAGAACAGCAATTGGCACATGCTCAGAGTGACAAGGATATTACCTATTATTATTCCTCAGGTTATTAAACTCTAGAGTTAGGCTTGCTGGAATCCTGGCCCTACCACTAGCTGTGTTACATTGGGAAATTTATGCAATCTCTCTAAACCTCAATGTCTTCATGTGTACAATGCTCATGGCATGGTATCTACCTCATAAGTTAATGCTAAACATTGCACAAAATGAGGCAATATATGTGCAAAAGTGAGCAAAATCAGCACTTTATGAATATTAGATATAGATAGTAATCATTTATATTTTACAAAAATTTATACTTTTAATTTCAAAAATGAAAAAAGTCTTCACCATTAAAGAGCTCTTTAGGAAGAGTTTTCAGGAAGTTTTATATTGTGACAACCATAGCATTTGTATTACTCTGTATTGTTTTAATAAACACTTGGTATTTCTACATCATCTCAGTAAATATACTTTTAAGCATCTGCCAAGCATATTATCACATAATTTAAAATACATCAATACATCATCAAAACACTTTTGGAACATTCAGATGGTTTGTAGTTTGGCTTTAACAGAAAAGTCTGGATGGAACATCTTTGCTTTTGGATTGGGCTTCTTAGATTATTTCCTAACTCCCTTCACAGGAGGAATGTAAACAAACATTTTGCTCTCTCACACATGCTCTTCTTGGCAGTATTCCAGGCTCCACAGCTACTGGAAGACCAGCAATCATTTCAGCTCCCTCGACATCTTGGGCTTCAGTTCCAAAATCAAAATGAAACGCTAATTGAGTAGAAATTGATGGCTTTGAATGTGAGATTTTCAAAAATTGCTCTAGGAACTTAAAATTTACTCAATTTAATGGAATAT
This sequence comes from Papio anubis, assembly GCF_008728515.1. Classification (NCBI taxonomy): domain Eukaryota; kingdom Metazoa; phylum Chordata; class Mammalia; order Primates; family Cercopithecidae; genus Papio; species Papio anubis. The sequence goes on from NC_044978.1 coordinate 89,794,112, forward strand.
TCTATAGAGTATTTATTCCATTCTCAAGTTCTATTTATTGCTACTAAAGTCCCTCTACCACTCTTCATTTGGCACCTCATATCCAAACATGCTTTAAAGTTTACTATTTATGCACATACATGAAATGTTACATTTTTTCTAGCAATCTTTAAAATAATATTAATCTCACCATTTTGCCAAGTTATTTAACCCCAAAAATGAAGGATTTGAACTGAAGATACTTTCTGCCAGTTACAATATTCTTTCTTGGGTCCATGTGAATTATGGACCTCTTGGGGTAAAGGAGACCGTTGGATCTCTTGCAGAGATGCTGGTCTGTCCTTCTCCAGGCTTTGGATTCACATCCCTGCACTACTCATCATTACCCGTATAATTACATTAGAGATGCCAGTCCTTGCCTTCCACTAACCTTCCAAGAGCACTTGTGGTAATTTGTTAAATCAGCAATAGAAAATTAACACACCCCTGTTGCAGACATGGCCATCTAAGGTTTGTGGGTAGACACATCTCCCTCTTTGACCACAACCTGGAAAAGCTCTCCAATTTTAAGAAGCCATAAGATTACATTAGGTCCACCTGGATAACTCAAGCTAATCTTCGAACCTCAAGACCTTTAACTGAATCACATCAACAAAATCTGTTGTTTGCCATGAAAAGCAACATAATCCTAGATTCCAGGGGTTAGGAGTAGGCATCTTTGGGGGTCATTATTCTACCTACAACACAGGAGATCACTGACCCAAACGGAACCAAATATATAATCTCTCTGGATAAGCTGAATTTAGAATACGGTACTTGGTGGAAATGGAATACAGAATTGGACTGGCTTGCAAAGACATATACACAGAGAGAAGCAGAGGAAAGTGATGCCATGTGACCCCTAGAGATTGATAGGGTTACCTTTGGATATTCCAGATGTTGCTTCAGGCTTGCCATAGTGCTCTGATACTAGAACATTGACATTCAATCATATGTCCCCTACTCTTCCCACTTGCTCATCTATATGTTTAAAAGGTGGGGCAAAGAGTAAGCACAGAGTAGTTGCCAGATGGTACTAAAGAAAGACAAACCCACAGCCAATATCATACTGAATGGGCAAAAGCTGGAAGCATTCCCCTTAAAAACCAGCACAAGACAAGAATGCCCTCTCTCACCGCTCCTATTCAACATAGTGTTGGAAGTTCTGGCCAGGGCAATCAGGCAAGAGAAAGAAATAAAGGGAACTCGGTTAGGAAAACAGGAAGTCAAATTCTTCCTGCTTGCGGATGCCATGATTGTATATTTAGAAAACCCCATCATCGCAGCCCAAAATCTCCTTAAGCTGATAAGCAACTTCAACAAAGTCTCAGCAAACAAAATCAATGTGCAAAAGTCACAAGCATTCCTATACACCAATAACAAACAAACAGAGAGCCAAATAATAAGTGAACTCCCATTCACAATTGCTACAAAGAGAATAAAATACAGAGGAATACAACTTACAAGGGATGTGAAGGACCTCTTCAAAGAGAACTACAAACCACTGCTCAAGGAAATAAGAGGGAACACAAACAAATGGAATAACATTCCATGCTCATGGATAGGAAGAATCAATATAATGAAAACGACCATAGTCCCCAAAGTAACATAGATTCAATGCTATCACCATCAATCTACAATTGGCTTTCTTCACAGAATTAGAAAAAACTACTTTACATTTTATATGGAACCAAAAAACATCCCATATAGCCAAGAAAATCCTAAGCAAAAAGAACAAAACTGGAGGCATCACGCAACCTGACTTCAAACTATACTACAAGGCTACAGATATATAGACCAATGGAACAGAACAGAGGCCTCAGAAATAATGCCACACATCTACAACCATCTGATCTTTGACAAACCTGACAAAAACAAGAAATGGGAAAGGATTCCCTATTTAATAAATGCTGTTGAAAAAACTGGCTAGCCATATGCAGAAAACTGAAACTGGACCCCTTCCTTACACCTTATATAAAGATTAACTCAAGATGAATTAAATACTTAAATGTAAGACCTAAAACCATAAAAACCCCAGAAGAAAACCTAGGCAATACCATTCAGGACATAGGCATGGGCGAAGACTTCGTGACTAAAACACAAAAAGCAATGGCAACAAAAGCCAAAACGGACTAATGGGATCTAATTAAACTAAAGAGCTTCTGCACAGCAAAAGAAACTATCATCAGAGTGAACAGGAAACCTATAGAATGGGAGAAAATTGTTGCAATCTATCCATCTGACAAAGGGCTAAAATCCAGAATCTATAAGGAACTTAAACAAATTCACAGGAGAAAAATAAAAAACTCCATCAAAAAGTGGGTGAAGGATATGAACAGACACTTCTCAAAATAAGACATTCATGCAGCCAGCAAACATATGAAAAAAAAAGCTCATCATCTCTGGTCATTAGAGAAATGCAAATCAAAACCACAATGAGATACCATCTCACGCCGGTTAGAGTGGTAATCATTAAAAAGTCAGGAAACAACTGACGCTGGAAAGGATGTAGAGAAATAGGAACACTTTTACACTGTTAATGGGAGTGTAAATTAGTTCAACCATTGTGGAAGACAGTGTGACAATTCCTCAAGGATATAGAACCAGAAATACCATTTGAGCCATCAATCCCATTACTGGGTATCTCCCAAAGGATTATAAATCATTTTACTATAAAGACACATGCACATGTATGTTTATTGCAGCACTGTTTACAATAGCAAAGACTTGGAACCAACCCAAATGCCTATCAGTGTTAGACTGGATAAAGAAAATGTGGCACATACACAAGATGCAATACTATGCAGCCATAAAAAAAAGGATGAGTTCACATCCTTTGCAGGGACATGGATGAAGCTGTAAACTATCATTCTCAGCAAACTAACACAAGAATAGAAAACCAAACACTACATGTTCTCACTCTTAAGTGAGAGTTGAACAATGAGAATGCATGGACACAGGGAGGGGAACATCACACACTGGGGCCTGTTGAGGGGTGGGGGCTAGGAGACAGATAGCAGATAGAAGATAGAAGATAGAGATAGAGACAGATAACAGATAGAAGAAATACCTAATGTACATGATGGGTTGATGGGTGCAGCAAACCACCATGTCTTGTGTATACCTATGTAACAAACCTGCATGTTCTGCACATGTATCCCAGAATTTAAAGAATAATTTAAAAAAAGAAGAAGAAAGAAGAAGAAGAAGGAGGAGGAGGAGGAAGGAGATGATGAAGAAGAAGAAATGAGATGACAAACAGGGAGGAGGAGGAGGAGAAGGAGAAGGAGGAGGAGGAAAAAAAAACAAAGATCTCCTGACTCTATGGAGTTTATCCCAAAGTACTTTTGGCCACTGTGTTCACAAAGTGATAGAAGCTCGTAAGCAAATACCACATTTCCAAATTCATTTGGGCCTTGAAAACAAGGTGGTAGTGGCTACACTTCCCTTAAATGCTAAGTCTCCAGATGTGAGAGAGGATTAAACAGAAAAATGTATGAAAGGGTGTATTAAAGGAAAAAAAGATAGTCAGTATTATTTGTCTATACTGTTGATCGCATCTATACCTCTCAATTGCACCTCATCTTTCTTGATAAATCCTTTTTTGTGATTGATAATATTATTTTGGGATTGATAACAGATTTTTATTTATTTACTTTTTCTATTTTAATAGGTTTTGGGGGAACAGGTGGTGTTTGGTTACATGAATAGGTTCTTTAGTGGTGATTTCTGAGATTTTGGTGTATCCATCACTCAAGCAGTGTACACCATACCCAATGTGTAGTATTTTATCCCTGATCCCCCTCCCTCCCTCGTCACTGAGTCCCCAAAGTCCATTGTATCATACAATGATATTGCCTTAGCATCCTCATAGCTCAGCTCCCACTTGTGTGAAAATATACTTGGTTTCTCATTCCTGAGTTACTTCACTTAGAATAATGTTCTCCAATTCCACACAGGTTGCTACCAATGCCACTATTTAGATGCTTTATATGGCTGAGTAGTGTTCCATTGTTTGTGTGTGTGTGTGTGTGTGTGTGTGTGTGTGTGTGTGTGTGTATAATGAAAATATATATTTTCTTTATCTAGTCAATGATTGATGGGCATTTGGACTGGCTCTATATTTTTGCAATTGTGAATTGTGCTGCTATAAGAATGGTTGTGCAAGTATTTCTCTTTCATATAATGACTTCTTTTCCTCTGTGTAGATACCCAGTAGTGGGATTGCTGAATCAAATGGTAGATCTTCTTTTAGTTCTTTAAGGAATCTCCTCACTGTTTTCCAAGTGGTTGTACTAGTTTACATTCCCACCAACAGTGTACAAGTGTTCCCTGTTCACCATATCCACACCAACATCCATTATTTTGATTTTTTGATTACAGCCATTCTTACAGGAGTAAGGTGGCATAATACTGTGATTTCGAGTTGCATTTCCATAATCAATAGTGATATTGAGCATTTTTTCATTTGTTTGTTGGTGATTTGCTTATTTTCTTTTGGGAATTGTCTACTAATATCCTTAGTTCTCTTTTGAATAGGATTGTTTGTTTTTTCTTGCTGATTTGTTTGAGTTGTTTGTAGATTCTGGATATGAGTCCTTGGTCAGATGTATAGATTGCCAAGATTTTCTCCCACTCTGTGTGTTGTCTGTTCAATCTACTAATTATTTCTTTTGCTGTGCAGACACTTTTTAGCTTAATTAAGTCTTGTCCATTTACCATTGTGTTTGTTGCATTTGCTTTGGGTTTTTGATCATGAAATCTCTGCCAATGTCTGGAAGGGTTTTTCCAATGTTATCTTCTAGAATTTTTATGACTTCGGGTATTTGATTTAAGTCTTTGATCCATCTTGAGTTGATTTCTTTATAAAATGGGAGATGAAGATCCTGTTTCATTCTTCTACATATGGTTTGTCAACTATCCCAGCACCATTTGTTGAATAGAGTGTCCTTTCCCCACTTTATGTTTTTCTTTGCTTTATCAAAGATCAGTTGGCTATAAGTATTTGGGTTTATTTCTGGGTTCTCTGTTCTGTTCCATTGGTCTGCAAGCCTGTTTTTATACCAGTACCATTCTGTTTTGGTTACTATAGCCTTACAGAAAAGTTTGAAGTCGGGTAACTCATTGTCTCCAGATTTGTTCTTTTTGCTTAGTCTTGCGGTGGCTATGTGGAGCCTTTTTTGGTTCCACATGAATTTTAGATTGTTTGTTCTAGCTCTGTGAAGAACAATGGTGGTATTTTGATGGGAATTGCATTGAATTTGTAGATTGCTTTTGGCAGTGTGGTCATTTTCACAATATTGATTCCACCATTCATGATCATGGGATGTATTTCCACTTGTTTGTGTCATCTATGTTTTTTTCAGTAGTGTTTTGTAGTTTTCCTTGTAGAGGTATTTCACCTCCTTGGATAAGTGTATTACTAAGTATTTAATTTTTTTGCAGCTATTGTAAAAGGGTTGAGTTCTTGATTTGATTCTCAGCTTGGCCACTGTTTGTATATAGCAAGGCTATTGATTTAGGTACATTACTTTTGTATCCTGAAACTTTGCTGAATTCATTTACCAGTTCTAGCAGCTTTTTGGATGAGTCTTTAGGATTTTCTAGGCATATGATCATATTATCAGCAAACAGCAACAGTTTGACTTCTTCTTCACTGATTCGGATGCCCTTTATTTCTTTCTCTTATCCGATTGCTCTATCTAGGACTTCCAGTATTATGTTGAATAGAAGTGGAGAAAGTAGACACCCTTGTCTTGTTCCAGTTCTCAAGGAAATGCTTTCAACTTTTCCCCATTCAGTATTATGTTGGCTGCGGGTTTGTCATAGATGGCCTTTATTACCTTAAGGTGTATCCCTTTTATGCCCATTTTGCTGAGGGTTTTAATCACATAGAATGCTGGATTTTATCAAATGCTTTTTCTGCATCTATTGACATGGTCATGTGATTTGTGTTTTTAATTCTGTTTATGTGGTGTATCACATTTATTGACTTGTATATGTTAAACCTTCCCTGCATCCCTGGTATGAAACCCACTTGATCATCATGGATTATCTTTTTGATTTACTGTTGGATTCAGGTCACTAGTACTTTGTTGAGAATTTCTTCATCAGAGATATTGGTCTGTAGCTTTGTTTTTTTCTTATGTCCTTTCTTCGTTTTGGTATTAGGGTGACACTGGCTTCATGGTTGACTTAAGGAAGATTCCCTCTTTCTCTATCATTTGGAATAGCGTCAATAGGATACATACCAATTCTTCTTTGAATGTCTGATAGAATTCAGCTGTGAATACGTCTGGTCTAGGGCTTTTTTCTTTATTTGTTGCTAACTTTTTAATTATCATTTCAAATGCACTGCTTGTTATTGGCCTGTTAAGAGTATCTATTACCTACTGATTTAATCTAGATCAGTTATATCTCTCCAGGAATTTATCCATTTCCTCTAGGTTTTCTAGTTTATGCACAAAAAGGTGTTCATAGTAGCCTTGAGTGATTTTTTGTATTTCTGTGGTATTGGTTGTAATTTTTCCCATTTCATTTCTAATTGAATTTATTTGGATCTTCCCTCTTCTTTTTGTAGTTAATCTTGCCAATGGTCTATCAATTTTATTTATCTTTTCAAAGAACCAGCTTTTTAAAATTTATCTTTTGTATTTTTTTGTTTCAATTTCATTTAGTTCTGCTTTGATCTTGATTATTTCTTTTCTGCTGGGTTTGGGTTTGGTTTGCTATTGTTTCTCTATCTCCTTGAGTTGTGACTTGAGATTGTCTATTTGTGTTCTTTCAGTCTTTTTGATGGGGACATTTAATGAATGCTATGAACTTTCCTCCTGGTATCACTTTGCTGTATCCTAGAGGTTTTGACAAGTTGTGTCACTATTATCATTCAATTCAAATAACTTTTTAATTTCCATCTTGATTTCATTGTTGACACAATGATCATTCAAGAGCAGGTAATTTAATTTTCATGTATTTGCATAGTTTTGAGGGTTCCTTTTGGAGTTGATTTCAAATTTTATTTGACTACTTGCCATAATTTCAATTTTCTTAAATTTATTGAGACTTCTTTTGTCATCTATCATATGGTCTACCTTGGAGAATGTTCCATGTGCTGACGAATAGAATGTATATTCTGCAGTTGTTGGGCAGAATGGTCTATAAGTATCTGGGAAGTCAATTTGTTGTAGGCTATAGTTTAAGTCCATTGTTTCTTTGCTGACTTTCTGTCTTGATGACCTGTCTAGTGCTGTTAGTGGAATATTGAAATCTCCTACTATTATTGTGTTGCTGTCTATCTCATTTCTTAGGTCTAGTAGTAATCATTTTGTAAATTTTGGAGCTCCAGTGTTAGGTGCTTATATATTTAGGATTGTGATATTTTTCTGTTGGACTGGTACTTTTATCATTATATAATATCCCTCTTTGTCTTTTTTAACTTCTGTTGCTTTAAAATTTGTTTTGTCTGACATAAGAATAGCTACTCTTGCTCACTTTTGGTTGCCATTTGCATGGAATATCTTTTTCCACCTCTTTACCTTAAGTTTATGTGAGTCCTTATGTGTCAGGTGAGTCTCTTGAAGACAGTGGATACTTTGTTGGTGAATTCTTATCCATTCTGCCATTCTATATATTTTAAGTGGAGCATTTAGGTCATTTACATTCAAAGTTAGTATTCAGATGTGAGGTGCTATTCTATTCATTGTGCCATTTGTTTCCTGTATACCTTGTTTTTTTTTCTTTTTTTTTCCATCATGTTGTTGTTTTATAGGTCCTGTCAGATTTATGTTTGAAAGAGGCTCTCTTTTAATGTGATTCCAGCATTTGTTTCAAGATTTGGAGCTCCTTTTAGCAGTTCCTGTAGTTCTGGCTTGGTAATGACTGGTTCTCTCAGCATTTGTTTATCTGAAAAAGACTGTATCTTTCCTTCATTTAGGAAGCTTAGTTTTGATGGATAATTGTTTTGTTTAAGGAGGTCAAAGGAAGGATCCCAATCTCTTCTAGCTTGTATGGTTTCTGCTGAGAAATCTGCTGTTAATCTGACAGGTTTTCCTTTATAGGTTCCCTGACACTTCTGCCTCATAGCTCTTAAGATTCTTTCCTTCATCCTGATGAGTATGGGCCTAGGTGGTGACCTTTTTGTGAAGAGTTTCTCAGGGATTCTTTTGGCTTCACGTATTTGTATCTCTAGATCTCTCGCAAGGCCAGGGAAGTTTTCCCTGCTTATTCTCTCAAATGTTTTGCAAAACCTTTAGATTTCTCTTCTTCCTCAAAAACACCAATTATTCTGATGTTTGGTTATTTAACATAATTCCCAACTTAAAATAAAGTGAATAATTCAATAGTACTGTTCTGGTAACATCCTTGTGAGGCTTAAAAGTAATGCATGCTGTTTATAGCAGCACAATTTGTAATTACAAAAATATGGAACCAAACTAAATGCCCATCAACAAACATAGATAAAGAAAATATGGTATATATACACCATGGACTACTACTCAGCCATTAAACAGAATAAAATAAAATAATAGACTTTGCAGTAACCTGAATGGAGCTGGAGACCATTATTCTAAGTGAAGTAACTCAGAAATGGAAAACCAAACATCATATGTTCTCATTTATAAAAGGGAGCTAAGCTATGAAGATTCAAAGGCATAAGAATGATATAATGAGCTTTGGGAACTCGAGGAGGAAGGTTGAGAGGGGAGGTGAGGGATATAAGACTACATATTGGGTGCAGTGTATACTGTTTGAGTAAAGGGTGCACAAAAATCTCAGAAATCACCACTAAAGAGCTTACCCAGGTAACCAAAAACCACTTGTATCCCAAAAACTATTTAAATTAAAAATAAATAAATTTCAAATATAAATATAATGTATATAACTCATCCAGCAGAGGCCACAATGTGCCTGTCACATCATAAGCACCTGATAATCAGGAACTCCTACTATTAGTACCTTACTTCCAAGTATTCTGATATTTATTTTGGCATTGACCATGTTGAACATCCTGCAAAGTTGAATAATTTGACAAATAAATAATGAAAATGAATTGTTGGAAGAATACATTTTAATTGAATTTTTAAAATAATATTTGCAATTTTGTTGATTCTGTCTAGAAAGAGTTCTGTGAATTTTACTTGCTTTACCACAATGAAGACGGATATTACAGTACACTGCCAAGCACTGGAAATATGTGTTCAACTTTTATTTTTAGAACATCTATGGATAAGATCTGTTAGCTAGAAATTCAAACACACAGTGACTCCAATTTTGAAATATGTATGTGTGGGTCTGAGTGTATACACACACACACACACACACACACATATACACCCCACCAACTCTAACCTCTGTAATCTGGGGCTCAAACCAAAGCTAGAAAGAGTCTCTACACATAAATCAAATAACGGAACAGGCTGCGAAAGCTAAGTTGCAAATGGGTGTTGGAAACAAGTAACACACAGAAGTGGTGAAGAGAGAAAATTAAAAGAGGAGAATAGGCAAATACAAGGAGAAAGAGACGTCATCCCATGCAGGAAGGTAAATATATTCTTATAGAGTCAGATCCTGTTGGCCTAAGCAGAAAATTGACCAAGAAAGCAGTGTATTTTATGTGAACAGATACTAACTCTGTCAGCAAAATGAAGGTGACATGGAACTTCATGTACCAGTCAATAGTTGTAGGTAAACAAACGTTTTCAGCACAGCATTAGGAAATGTCAAGCAAGATTAAACATCTTTGGAGAAAAAAAGCAACAGCAACATAAGGATGGCCTTAATGAATGTATTCCATTTTATCTTAGTGTGTTATTATACTTAACTGTGTTTATCTATTTTTATATGTAATCACATATGTAATCACATTTTAATATGTAGCTCACTGCAATCTCTACCTCCAGGGTTTGAACGATTCTCCTGCCTCAGCCTCCCTAGTAGCTGGGATTACAGGCGCCCGCCACCACACCCAGCTAATTTTTTTTTTGTATTTTTAGTAGACACGGGGTTTCACCGTGTTAACCAGGCTGGCCTCCAACTCCTGACCTCGTGATACGCTGCCCTGGCCTCCCAAAGTGTTGTGATTACATGCTTTTTTAAAAGGTATTTTTATTCTCTTTATAAGCCAGAGGAGATCATTTCTATGGAGCACTTGTTAGGTACCAGACATAGGAGTAGATGTTGCATGTACAAAGATGAAATGACACAATTTCTGACTTCAAGAGTGGGAAAACACTGGTACCATCTCTCTGATTTTATAGGTAATCAAATGCAAAGCAGCTGTGCTATGGGAGTTAAAGAATCCCTTTTCTAGAGGTAAGGCCCATGAAGTTCGTATTAAGGTGAAACACATTTTTCCATTTGTATTTAAATTTTTAAAAACTCAGAAAAGGGACAAGTCGGAAGGCAGGGAGACGCCAAGGTGGACAAGATGGTGGCGGCAGCTGCCCAGGGCGGGAGAAGTGGTGGTAAGGGAGGCAGTAGTGGGACTGGCGGTGGTTCCTGCTGCAAGACAGGCAGTGGCCCTAGCGGCTTGTTTGAAGATAGATGATAAGCCTGTAAAAATTGACAAGTAGGATGGATCAGCCGTGAAAAACTCTTTGGGTGATTCTGCCAAAAAGGAAAGATCCTACAGGAATGGATCCTGACGATATTTGGCAACTGTCCTCCATCTTAAAAGGTTTGATGACAAATACACCTTGAAGCTGACCTTCATCCGTGGAAGAACAAAGCAGCAGCGGGAACCCAAGTTCACCAAGTCCATGGCTAAGTTTTTTGACCACAATGGGATCCACTGGTCGTGGATGCATATAAGCCTGAAATATCCAGGCTCCATGACAGTCATGACAGTCTCGCCATAGAAAGAAAAACAAAATAGCAAATTCTAAAAGTAGCCCTCTTTCTGCTGGATCTTGCTGAATTACTGACTTCGGGGGTGGGGGAGATAAAAAGAACTTAAAATGGGTAAAGTAAGAAATGTTAAAAAGTCTCTGTTTTGCCCTGAAATTTTAGTCTATTCTGGATAAATAGGATTTTCTGACACAGATGTGAGAAGTTGTAGCTCTGATGTCAGGCCGTAGTCTCCTTGGTCTGCTGATTGCATTATTTTAATTTGCTTTTCTGGGAAAGCAGTTTTGCTAAAAGCAGTACAGATTTTTTCCTTTGTACCTAGCAATACATTATATAGTATAGCTTTGGGCCAATTAGCATTTTAAGACTCAATTTTTTAAAATTATTAATCTGTTGTTGACTTTGTGAATTCCTATTTCAACAAGTGTTTCCTTGAAAAATTCAGAATACAACTTCTTGAGTATGACAGCTTTCCTTCACACACTATTTTTGAGGGTGTGTATATATCTGATTTGGTGAGAATTTTAAAAACACAGCTTTTGCTTGTAATCCCAGCACTTTGGGAGGCTGAGGCGGGCGGATCATGAGGTCAGGAGATCAAGACCATCCTGGCTAACATGATGAAACCCCATCTCTACTAAAAAACACAAAAACTCAGCCAGGCATGGTGGCAGGCGCCTGTAGTCCCAGCTACTCAGGAGGCTGAGGCAGAAGAATGGCCTGAACCCAGAGGCGGAGCTTGCAGTGAGCCGAGATCCCACCACAGTACTCCAGCCTGGGCTACAGAGTGAGACTCCGTCTCGAAACAAAAACAAAAACAAAAAACAAGAAAAAGCAAAAAAAAAAAAAAAAAAACACACACACACACATGGCTTTTAAATTTGTTTGAAACAGACCTTTTGCCTGTTACATTTTGCGCTTTTAACCAATTAAAGAAGCCAATGGCATTTTAATTTTATATTGTGTTTTCTACTAGTATATCCCTGTTGATTTGTTTGTGCCTTTTATTAACTGCCATTTAAAATTTTTTTTCAATAAAAGGATGGAAGATGTGAAAAAAAAAAAACTCAGAAAAGTTAAAAACGGACAACCAAAAATCCACTAAGACTTTTTTTATATATAATCAACCAGCAAATAGAATACACTTGTTGTGACAGAAAGGTATAAATATAAATTATTAAATTTTTAAAAAGTGATCAAAGAATACATACAATATAATTCCAGTAAAAGACAGAAAAAAATTTCAAAGGGATATGTATCAAGACTTCAAAATCAATTAGCATTAGATATTTTCTATGTGTTAATTTGCAATTTCTACTTCCATTTTTTTAAAGTATGCATTCTTGTATATTATTTAAGATGTAACTAATTCAGTATCAATTACTTCACAGATTATTCTAAATTGTTTAATTCAAGAAAGGAAGGTAGAGGAGGGTTTCAGCCTGGATAACCTTGAGGATAAACTCAATCTTTCGTATTTGGGAATAGTAGGATTAGCAAAACCCTTGAAAACATTTTGAAAGCACAATTTCAGGAAACTGGGATTTTTAAATTCATCTGAGACTCATGATCTTTTCTGAATCTAAACATCTTCTCTTTACTCTGTAGATGGTGGTGTAGGAATCTGTAGCACAGATGACCAAGTGGTTAGTGGTACCACGGTGACCCCACTCCCTGTGATTTTAAGCCATGAGGCAGCTGGCATAGTGGAGAGCGCTGGAGAAGGGGTGACTACAGTCAAACCAGGTACAGGATTCACACTCAGGGAACATGCTTGGTTCACCATCCTAAGATTTCCCAGCCTGGATGAGGAAACAGAGGCAGTGAGAGACGAAAGGGCTTGCACAAGGTCACCATGCAGCCAGGACTTCAGGTGTTTTCCTCGTTCCCTCTCGGCCTGCCTGACTCAAGCATGTATGCATTCAGTCACTCATGTATTCTACCCTTCAACCATTATGTACTGAGTATCTACTAGACGCCAGGCACCAGGTTAGTGTCTGGAGATACGTGAGGATCAAAAGGGACACAGTGCCTACCAGTGTAGCATTCATAATCTAGTAACTTCTGTATTAGTGTTGGTGAACACGGTCTTCTGTCAGGGCCGAGACAACTAGAAATGGGAGGAGGGAAAAAGCATAAGTATGGACATTGTTCTGTGCTGAGTTCACAAAATGGAGGCTACATGGCTAGAGCCGAATGAACATGAACTTTTCTTAGGTGACCTATGCAGCCCCTTCACCAATTTCCTCTTCCAACATGGTCTCTCTTCCTGAGCATGGAATCAATGAAACAGACTAGGTGAAAGGAAATGAAAGAGACATAGAAGGAACCATCCCGCCATCAACAATATCTGCCTTATTACCTTTAGCCATGCTTAAATGCCACTGGTTATGGATTGCTAATTATACAGGGGGAATAACTAGGATGTTTCTATACCATCATTTTCACATGAATTTTACATATAAAATGTTATGGGCCAACCATTTTTCTTGGTCTTGTGGAATACGTAGTGTAGATGATTAAAAATAAAAATTATGTTTAATTTTTAAAAATCACTTTTGCGGCCGGGCGCGGTGGCTCAAGCCTGTAATCCCAGCACTTTGGGAGGCCGAGACGGGCGGATCACGAGGTCAGGAGATCAAGACCATCCTGGTTAATATGGTGAAACCCCGTCTCTACTAAAAAGTACAAAAAAAAAAAACTAGCCGGGCAAGGTGGCGGGCGCCTGTAGTCCCAGCTACTCGGGAGGCTGAGGCAGGAGAATGGCGTGAACCCGGGAGGCGGAGCTTGTAGTGAGCTGAGATCTGGCCACTGCACTCCAGCCTGGGCGATAGAGCGAAACTCCGTCTCAAAAAAAAAAAAAAAAAAAAAAATCACTTTTGCTGCTAGATTGGACCTGCCACCTTACCAAATACTTATTTGAACTGTGAACAGAAAAATAAAATGAACTGTTTAATTTGAGTTTCAGCTCTTACTAATTTCTTTAGTCAGAAATTAATAACAAAATGACACCCTTACTTTTCACCCCTTCTCCCTCCACCACAATAGGAACAGTAAATAATTCACAAATTATCACCAGCTAAAAACATTTCAAAGTCAGTTCTTATCCTAAAAGTCCCTAACTTATTGTAGAGGGTTGAAATTTCCAGAGGAATTTCTGAAATTATTCTTTGTCCCATTTTTGTTAGTTTTCCTCAAAAAAGAACTAAGATCATTTTAAAAGCATTCATTTCATAATAAAGATAAACCTAGTCACTTTGAAAAGAATTAGTTCAAAATTCTCATTTTTATTGTAAATCAAACTATAATAAAAAACAGGTCTTACCAACATCTAGTGGCACAATTATACCCTACTTTCAACTAAAATTTATATTTATACTTACAGTAAGATTTAAATAGTTAAGGATTAAATTAAATGTCTGTAAAGCCTCCAGGAGAAATTGATACACTGCATACAAGTTAACACAGTGAAAGCAATTTTTCCAATCCATGTTGTTTCCCATATTTGCATTTCCTCTTTAGGAATCTTCAGGCACTTATAAACCCAAACGTATAAACAAGGCTGTGGCAGGCAATGACAAATGACATAGTTGTGATTGGACTGTAGTTTTTGGAGACTTTTAAAGACACATGCTTCTAATTTTTTTTTTTCTTTTTTTTTTTGAGACGGAGTCTGACTGTGTCGCCCAGGCTGGAGTGCAGTGGCGCGATCTCCGCTCACTGCAAGCTCCGCCTCCCGGGTTCACGCCATTCTCCTGCCTCACCCTCCCGAGTAGCTGGGACTACAGGCGCCCATCACCACGCCCGGCTAATTTGTTTGTATTTTTAGTAGAGACGGGGTTTGATGGTCTCGATCTCCTGACCTGGTGATCTGCCCACCTTGGCCTCCCAAAGTGCTGGGATTACAGGCGTGAGCCACTGCGCCTGGCCAGCTTCTAATGTTTTAAAGACATGTGAGCTTTAAGTTTTTGTTCTATTAATACCTGGATAGAAATTGTAAAAGAATTTGTTTTATCCCTCTCCAGGTGATAAAGTCATCCCACCTCTTATTCCTCAGTGTGGAAAATGCAGACTCTCAAAATCTGGAAAGCAACTACTGCTTGAAAAACGAGTAGGTTTCTGATGCTCTCTTTGCTCAGATACTGAGTGTGCACAATAGTTATGCTCCTGTCTCATTCCTTTGTGTGTCTCTATATTGCATTGTCCAGTGTGAGCAATCCTCGGGGGACCCTGCAGGATGGCACCAGGAGGTTCACCTGCAGGGTGAAGTCCATCCACCACTTCGTTGGCATTAGTAGCTTCTCTCAGTACGCGGTGGTGGATAAGAATGCAGTGGCCAAAATTGATGCAGCCTCGCCCCTGGAGAAAGTCTGCCTCATTGGCTGTGGATTTTCAACTGGCTATGGGTCTGCAGTCAAAGTTGCCAAGGTAAGAATGACAATGGATGATAAAAACCAGTTACACGCAGACTGTCAGGAACGAAAAGGGAAGCAATTTCGCACAATATTTGAAGATTATTTTTGTAGATCTGAAGTGTTGATTAAGAGTAGAAAAATGGGGCCGGGTGCGGTGGCTCACGCCTGTAATCCCAGCACTTTGGGAGGCCAAGACAGGTGGATCACGAGGTCAGGAGATCGAGACCATCCTGGCTGCCAATACAGGAAACTTTGGTTCTACTAAAATACAAAAAATTAGCCGGGCGCTGGGTGGCGGGATGCTTCTGTAGTCCCAGCTACTCGGAGGCTGAGGCAGGAGAATGTGAACTCCAGAGGCGGATTGCAGTGAGTCGAGATCACACCACTGCACTCCAGCCTGGGTGACAGAGCAAGACTCCGCCAAAAAAAAAAAAAAAAAAAAAAAAGAAAAAGAAAAGAAGAGTAGAAAATCTGCCCAGAAAGTATTGAGAACACAGGCTAGAAATTTCACCTGTTTATCACAGGATAAAAGCTGTTAAGAAAAAATGTAAAGTACTTCATTTTCAATAAGTATTCTGTATTTGCCTTTATGAGGTCATGAAATGTTAGGCCTGAGAATTCATTTAGTAATTCTTTCAACAATTAGAGCACCTACACATGCCTCAGGCACCCCAGGTTCTGCTAGGTTCTGAGACAGCAAAGTAAATGAAAACAGCTGCTTGTCTCTGAGGAGCATCTAGTTCATGGATCCTCTACCCCAGAATTAGGATCAACAGTAGAGTCCAAACCTTTTCCGATGCACTTCCAGCTAAGGCTCACCCACTCTGTGGATTCAGATGAAAGTAATGAAGCTTCAGTGATGCTGCATCTACCATCATGGCTTTCACTAAGCAAATAATCCTCCTACCATGAACATATACCACACATATACTTGCAAAGTGTTCACTTCAAGCTGAAATTTTTAAAGGCTCCTCATCTGAGTAGTAGGCTGAAAATCTAGTAGTATCTTTTATTTTATGAAACTGAGGTCTAGATATATAAAGATATTTGCCCCAAATCTCACTGCTGGTTAATGAGAGCTGAGACTAGAACATCATCTTTTCTCAAATCTCCTGCTGAATCTTTAAACACAATACATACTATTAGCACTTTAAATCACAGTCAAAGCCTTGTATTTTTGTAAATAAGATAGAAAGTGGTGTTGTACCCCATAGTATTGGAATAACACTTGGTCAATGAATGAGAATAGACACCCTAAGGAATATAAGGCTGATTATTATTTGGGACGGTAAACATGTTACCCACAATGAAGGCTGACTATGGGAGAACAGGTTAATCAATAGCCCTAGCCAATTTAAACAATTCTAGAGCTTTGATCCTGAAGTGGATTAGTGCCGCTGTTGCTGCTCTTGCTGAATCTAGAACCAGAGCTGGTGACATGGACTGGAGGAGGAGCGAAGATGCTTACCGGTGTCCGAGATCCTGAGGCGGAGAAGAGGAAGAGGAGGAATTAGTGGATCCCCTAACAACAGTGAGAGAGCAATGAAAGCAGTTGGAGAAATGTGCAAAGGCCCGGGAATCCAAGAGCTCTGTGATGATGCGGTATCCTCATCACATACAGAAGAGAGGACTGCAATGAGGAGCTCTTAGACTTTTGTAGATGCAAGGGACCATTGCATGGCCCACAAACTCTTAACAACTTTGAAATAAATGTGTGGACTTATTCACCCCAGCCTTCATCTTCTGGGCCTCAGAATATTTCCTTATGGTTTTGGATATGCCATTTGTTTCTTATTTGTATAACTGTAAGTTCACGTGAACCTCATGGATTTTGGCTTAGGCTGGTAGCTTCTATGTAATTCGCAGTGATTCCATCTTAATAAAAGTTCTGTGATCTGCAAAAAAAATAAAAATAAAAAAATAAAAAAACAATTTAGAGCATATCTTTCCCAAATTTCTGTGACTTTAGCAGTTAGTCCTTTGTTCAATTGCCTCATCCGTTTTAGCAGTTGGTCTAAGTGAGCCTATGCAAGAACAGAAGATGAGAATACTCATAACAATAGGTTGTATCATTATTAAAATACAGACAAACGTTTCATTGTGTGTTGTTCACTAGTGTATTTTTAAAGCAGGGATATACTCTTCACGACTATCGAATGTTAATGAACCAACAAGTTAATTATTGAGGGTTTAATGGAAATTTTTCTGTCTCCTGGAGTAGCCTTTTCCACTTATTTTATTTTCCAAATATTGCCTTTGTGTATGTATGAGATACTGAAGCCGGCTATCAAGGGATTTCAGCAATCGGGAGTCCCTTCAAGATTGTAATCACTGCCATCTGGATCTCAAAGATCATCCAGTCCCCTGGTTCCCAGCTGAGTTCCACCTGCAGAGATTCTCATTTAATTGGCATGGACTGTGGCCTGGATAGTGGGATGGTCTTAAATCTCCCCAGATGAATCCAATATACAGCAGTTTAAGAACCACTGACAAGTTCAACCCCCTGAATTTAAACATGAATCAACTGAAGCCAAAAGAGGTTTTGATAACAGGTTGGACAGAAGAGTCTGAGCAGCATTTGATAAACACTAGGCATGGCATTTTATAAAGCTTAGGCACTTTCTAACAATCATTACTTAATCCATTTTTGCGTTTTCCAAAAGCACAGGTCACCCCAGGCTCTACCTGTGCTGTGTTTGGCCTGGGAGGGGTCGGCCTATCCGTTGTTATGGGCTGTAAATCAGCTGGAGTGGCCAGGATCATTGCAATGGACATCAACAAGGACAAATTTGCAAAGGCAAAGAGTTGGGTGCCACTGAATGCATCAACCCTCAAGACTACAAGAAACCCATCCAAGTGGTGCTAAAGGAAATGACTGATGGAGGTGTGGATTTTTCTTTTTTTCTTTTTTTTTTTTTTTTGAGACGGAGTCTCGCTCTGGCGCCCAGGCTGGAGTGCAGTGGCCGGATCTCAGCTCACTGCAAGCTCCGCCTCCCGGGTTCCCGCCATTCTCCTGCCTCAGCCTCCCGAGTAGCTGGGACTACAGGCGCCCGCCACCTCGCCCGGCTAGTTTTTTGTATTTTTTAGTAGAGACGGGGTTTCACCGTGTTAGCCAGGATGGTCTCGATCTCCTGACCTCGTGATCCGCCCGTCTCGGCCTCCCAAAGTGCTGGGATTACAGGCTTGAGCCACCGCGCCCGGCCAGATTTTTCATTTGAAGTCATCGGTCGGCTTGATACCATGGTATGTACCATGACATGCCCTGAGATTTTTGCCTCTGCAACCTGGAGGATGTTTTTAGGCAACAGAATATACATATTATATATAAAGGATATTTTAAATGATGAATGGAAATTTCCCATCATCTGTTTGTTAACTGGCTTATTTAATTTATTGTTATGAAAAATCTACTATTGAATCAGCTACACAAACTTGTCTCAAGTCGTATTTCCTTTTGAGGAAAGAAAAGCGGCTTGTTTTTCTTAACTGTATCATTACAAATTTACTTTATTAATTTTCAGTTGAAACTTGAAACTCAAGTAACTATAAATAATAAGAATTATGCTCTCAAATTGGCTAGTTTTATTTTTCTCCCACAATTTTAAGAAAAACAGTTTAACAATTTTGTATATGTTCTTGATTAATTCCAAACTTTTTATACATATTATTCTTTGGCCAAAAGAAATGAGCAATTTTAGACCAACTATTATTTTATTGACAGGAAATGTGCTCTAAGGAAAGTGACTGCTTTAATATATCACTATATTTTACCACAGAGACAGGACAGTGCCTGGCACGTAGATGGCATCCAATACTAGTTGGACTGAATATTTTAAAAATCAACAGATTTTTACTACCCCCAAACTTAAGAGCTACATACCTCATAGCATTGTTTATAGATTACATAAGACAATACATGTGACATACTTAGCACAGTGCCACCTGTCATATGGTAAGCTTCCAATAAATGTCAGCTGCCTTTTTTTTTTTTTTTTTTTTTGAGTCAGGGTCTCACTCTGCCATCCAGGCTGAAGTGCAGTGACATGATTATAGCTCACTGCAGCCTCTACCTCCTGGGCCCAAGTAATTCTCTTACCTCAGCCTCCAGAAATGCAGGGATTCGAGGCATGAGCAAGCACACCTAACCTCAGTTGGCATTATTGATATCAAATATTATTTCCAATCTTGCAGTGCTTATATCATCTTTGGCTTATACATGATTTACTTTCACATAATTACAAATATCAATCGCAATGGGAAACACATCTCTAGTTATATTTCACCTACCCAGAATTCTCTAGAATCCTACTAAAAAAGTCTCCAGAGACCAACAGGTTTCCATTGCTGAGGTTTTCTAAAAGGTCCAGCAGTGTGGGTAACAGGGAGCAGAACCCCAGAGATCAAAGCTTTTGGCAGCCTTGACCTGGGACAGATGCCACAGAGTAATAAAGTGTCAAGAGAATTCAATTTTTCCAGGGCTATGGCTTTTCTCTTTATGCTCTTTTTCTATATTTCTGTCCATTTTCTCATGTGCAACTGGAGTGTACCTTATCTCAAGATACCAAATATCTCACAGCCACATGTTCTGAGGATGTCTGGTCTTCCAAAGCTCAGAATCCAAAATCAAAGAACTAATCATTATATATCTTGGGAGGATTCTAAACCATTTTGTTGCTACAGAACATGTTCAAAATCCTGACTAGAGAATTCTTTCTAGACTGTCTTTTGAGGTTCCTGAATAATCAGTGCATTTCAATGTAACACTGATATACATTTGGGGAGATAAAAACAATATTTAAAACATGTCCATTTCATATATGGACAGAATAGGAGTCCATTTAAAATGGAGGCCATCAAGTAGACAAGAGACTAATTTTGGTGATATAATCATTTCACTTGTTCACCGTTAAAATATCTGCTTGAAAGTACTGAGTTCAAAATAACTACTTAATAAATGAATGAAAAATGCATTAACTCACTCACAGATTGCCTAAGAATTTTGTGATGATGAAATTGTATGCTTATATAAGGAATCAGACTTTATATATGTTTGTAATGATGTTTTCCTCTTCATTTCTTTATTAGGAAGAATTAAGTGCACACCAAGTTATTCATCTATTCTTTCATTCAAAAACCACTTTCTGGGCATTTCCTAAATCCACAGCACTATTCTATGCAAAAAAAAAAAAAAAAAAGCGGGGGGATGAAGGAGCAAAGGACATGATCTCTTCCCTCTACACAGTCACAATCCAGCTAAGCCTATTACATGATATTGTGCATTATGAGTAGGAACTATGTGACTCCACGTTAAGGATGCTAAATATTCACTTTATTCCAGATGGCTTCCCTGTTATGTTGTCATGAGACATGTGGCACAAGTGTCATTTTAGGGGTACCTCCTGATTCCCAGAACCTCTCAATGAACCCTATGCTGCTACTGACTGGACGCACCTGGAAGGGGGCTATTTTTGGTGGTATGTAGTTAGGTTTCAGAGCCAAATTCTCATTAACCTTAAAATTTCTCCCTTTTTACAAGTGACAAGGCAAGGTTTTTAAAAGCAATGTGATCAAAAATAAATTAAAATTCCTATTCTATTTATAGGCTGCAAATCTACTAGATGTAGAACTAATGCAGACAGAAGGTCCCAAAATAGACTTTTCTAATGTCACCGCTAACCAGGACCTTTCTTTCATCTCCATCTGTTTTCGAACCTGTGACTCTGTAAGGCATAGAAATTTCTAGTAGGACATAGAAATCTATAACAATATTTCATATCTACACCCAAATTAGGACAACTGATAAATTTGCTCCTTAACTTTGGGCATAAGCATCTGTACTACAACATCTCTTCGAGAAAGATAGTGAGTAAGACTCTTGTTATCTGCAAATTTTTTTCTAGGTCAAAGCACTGTAAAAGATATTGAAGTTACTCTATCTCTTATTAACCTCAGTTATAGCAGTCTGGAATGCACTTTTTCTAAACTTTCATTTATTTGGAAAATCTTCTCTTCAATTCTCCTATTTACCCCTGGTTGAATCTAACAATGATATTGTCTTCTTTTCAGGCTTTAAGAGTAAAGAATCTGTCCCCAGACTTGTGGCTGACTTTATGGCTAAGAAGTTTTCATTGGATGCACTAATAACCAATGTTTTACCTTTTGAAAAAATAAATGAAGGATTTGACCTGCTTCACTCTGGGAAAAGGTAGATTTAAAGTTGGTTTTTGTTTTGCTTTGTATTCTACAGTAGTGGGTTGTCTAGCAGAGAATGAAAAAGTGGAAAGATGAGAAAAAATTAGAGTGCCTTTGTTTTTCCATTACCTGTTCAGTCTTTGCATGCAGCACATGTAAGATCTTACTGTGAGAAGCTGAAAATAGTTGCTTTGCATTTCCTATTTTGTTGAAGTCAAATTATGTTGATTACAGCAAATCTGAATGATCAGAGTCACGCAGCCTTCTTTAAAAGAGAACACTCACCTTTGACTAAATAAATGGATAAAGTCTATTTAAACAACCATAATTATAACATGGAGTCAGTGAAGCCTCTGCCTGTTGCCTAAATAATGCTGACACTTAATGGTTGTAAATTTAAATTATTTTCAGGACATCCTCAACATTTTCATTATGGGAATAGGTGAAACTTACTAGTTTTATTTTTTCTTTGCAGTTTACAAATTTTTTTTAACAATAAAAGTTATTGTAAAAGAGAAGGGTACTAAACCCTATTTTATTTATTTATTTTTATATGGAGTCTCGCTCTGTCACCCAGGCTGGAGTGCAGTGGCGCGATTTTGGCTCACTGCAAGCTCTGCCTCCTGGGTTCACGCCATTCTCTTGCCTCAGCCTCCCAAGTAGCTGGGACTACAGGCGCCCGCCAATTCGCCCAGCTACTTTTTGTATTTTTAGTAGAGACAGGGTTTCACCATGTTAGCCAGGATGGTCTCGATCTGCTGACCTCATGATCTGCGCGCCTCAGCCTCCCCAAGTGCTGGGATTACAGGTGTGAGCCACTGCGCCCAGCTGACTAAACCCTATTTTAAATGTCTGCCTTACATTTTCACTAACGCTTAGAAAAATAAGACAATTATATTTCCTACCGCTAACATTTCACACTTACAACCAGCTAATAAAATGAATTTTGTCACCTGCATTTATATGAGGCACAACTGGAAACAGACAGTTATATCTAACCCCTGCCTTCTAGCTCCAGAGTCTGAGATTTTTCTGCTATCCCACTCTTATGTTCATGAGGCTTTCAAGTTTAAGTAGCATTTCTTAGGCACTCACCAATCTGCTATACTAGATACTTTATCCAACAAATAGTCTTGATGAGGGAAAGAAACTAGCACCCTCAGAGCACCAGCAAGTTTGACTAAGTGTCTTACCTGCATTATCGCATGTGATTACCAGACAATGTTCAGTGTCAGTCTCAATATCATTATCTTTGAGAGGAGAAAACTGAGACTTGGAGAAGACATGACTTTGCCAAAATCATCAGGTGGTGGTAGAAAGGGGAGCCAGAATTCAAAGGTAGATCTTGTTGTTAGCAAATCTATTCACTTTCTATTAAACTACACCACCCCTCAAGAGTGCATGGATATATAAACGTATACATATATGGAAAACAACAGTCATCAAAGGTTAGTTATCATTGTCATCGTTATTATCAATGACCTCATCATCATGATCATCATCATAGGATTGAAAAGATGATGGCAAATACAGAGATGACCACAACAAAAGGACAGTGCTGAGCAACAAAAGAAGTCATTAAGCATGCCTAAATTCACTTTATGAGAATGTCATATAGTAATATGCATATTTAAATAAAATGAATTCTATCAATAAGCAAAGATTTAAAATTGTAATGATCAATATTGTTAAAAGTAAGGTGACATGGGCACTTTCACATACTTTCAATTGTAATGGATACATTCTTTTGGGAAAGCAATTTGGTAATTTGCATTAGAAGCCTTACAAAAGAAAACTAGATCCTTTGTCCCAGTGAGTCCCTTTCTAGAAACATATTCTATAGAAATAATCAACTATTCAAACATACATATAGGTTTAAGTCTGTTTACTTGTTATCTGTAATGTCAAAAATTAGAAACATTCTAAAACTCCAACATTAAGAACATGATTTAATAAATTCCAACCAACTATTAGAAATGAAAGAAATGACTTCACTGGGAAATCCTTATGATGTAATTTTAGGCTCATAAAATAAAGAATGTAAATATTATACAAAATGGTCACAAATTTTCAATAAGAACAGAAAAAATGTACATATTTCCAGAAAAAAGTTGGTAGAAATTCAATAAAACATTGACACTGATTATTTCTAGGCTGTGGGATTATAGATTCCTTTTCCTTTCTTCTTTCTGCTGTCCTGTATTCTCCAAATTATGTGCATGTATTCACACGTACATAATTTTTAAAGAGTCACAAAGACCATCTTTTTCCAATCATCAGAAGTTGGTTTATAGATAGGACATTAATTCTAGTGTAAATGAGGTGGGTGGATCACCTGAGGTCAGGAGTTCAAGACCAGCCTGGCCAACATGGTGAAACCCTGTCTCTACTAAAAATAAAAAAATTAGCCAGGCATGGTAGCATATGCCTATAATCTCAGCTACTCAGGAGGCTGAGGTAGGAGAATCCCTTGAACCTGGGAGGCAGATGTTGCAGTGAACTGAGATCCTGCCATTGCACTCCAGCCTGGGCTGTAAGAGTGAAATTCCATCTCAAAAAAAAAAAAAATGAAGTGTCAAAATTAATACAAATCAACTTTATTCTCTCTTTCTAAGAATCCTTAAACATCTCTGTATCAAAGGTCTATCAAACCTCGAACTCTATACTAACAACCAGAGCAAGTTACAAATCCTGCTAAGTGTCAGTTTATATAATCTCTAAGATGGAAATAATATGAAAACCTACCTCCTAGTGTCATTGTTTAGGTTGAAGTTTCAGTAAGAAAATGCATGAAGAATGTGACAAATAGAACTTATTGCAAGTTATTATCTATTGTTTTTGTTTTGTTTTGTTTTGTTTTTTGAGACACGGTTTTGCTCTTGTTGACCAGGCTGGAGTGACTTCCAGCAAATTTTGACTCTGGAATCAAGAATTTCTCTATTTGCCGATCCCCTCTCCATAATGGAACTTTGTGAATGTACATAGTTTGTACTCATTTTAGCCAGCAGGGAGGCAGGGATAACCATTACATCCAAAATGAATACCTAAAGGAAAAAATGACAATATTTAACCTGAAAGTTCCATTCTGTTCATTGGTACCCAATGCAAATATTTATGCCTACATTTAAAGGATGAGGAGGAGTTTGACAGAAGCAAAACTGGAGGAGGACATCCAAGACCAAGGGTTCAGCAGGAAAGAGCAGAGCATATTTAGGAAATTCTAAGTATTTAGTATTAGTGGCCCATAAATTTCATAATGGGAAAGGTCTGTGGCCAAGTAACAGCGATTCCTGGATTCCTTACAAAAAGATCATGTGCACCACTTTAGGTCCACCAGGACACAAGCCACTCTGTGGTTACACTTTTATATTTTGATTTTGACTTGCCTCCTTCCCCACCAATGTCAATGTAACTAGGAGCCAGTGCATGGTGCAGAAGCCTCCCATGTGCCACTCCCACCCCATGGAGGACTGTGCCACTCTATGACAACACTGGCAGTGCTCACCTAATGCCCCCCACTCCACCTGCTCCCCTAGCCTGGGAGGAAGGAGGGTGGAAGCTAGATGTCAACTTCTGTTCCACTGGCAGGATTTGATGACCACTGCTGTGACACGGACATGTAGAACCCCATTTTCTTTTTCTGGATCTCACACCATCAGCATCAGTGTAAAAGCCACAGAGTACCCAGCAACAGGTAGTGTCCCATGATGTTATCTTAGGGAGATTAAGAAAACGGTCTTGACCCTGAGTATCTCCTTCAGCATTCTTGACAATCACATGTTCTCTACGTTTAAAAGACCCTTCCAAGTGGGCAAAACTCTTTCATTAACCTCATCCCAGCTTGACTAAGTATTGTTAGGAAATTTCAGAGACATGGCATCAAGATGGTAAGTGTGTGGGATACAAGGGATAGGGAGGAGGCTAGTTCCAAAGTGTTTGCCTGACAACTTGGTGTGGATGGTCAGTCCCTCCACCAACTTGCGATCTAAAGACATTATCAGGTATTTGTGGTAAAGAGGGTTGTCTTAGTCCGTTTTGTGCTACTATAACAGAATACCTGAGACTGAGTAGTTTACAATGAAGAGATTTATTGGCTAACAGTTCTGGAGGCTGCGGATTTTAATATCGATGTGTCAACATCTGTTCAAAGGTTTCTTGTTATATCATTACATGGTAGAAGGTATGAGAGTGAGAGAGAGCAAGAGAAGGCTGAACTCACATTTTTGCAATGTGATTAATCCTAACTTAGAGCATGGTATAGCCCTGCTGGCCTACTTACTTCTTAAGGGTTCCACCTCTTTTTTTTTGAGATGGAGTCTCACTCTGTTGCCCAGGCTGGAGTGCATTGGCGCGATCTCGGCTCACTGCAAGCTCCACCTCCTGGGTTCATGCCATTCTCCTGCCTTAGCCTCCTGAGTAGCTGGGACTACAGGTGCCTGCAACCATGCCCAGCTAATTTTTTTAATTTTTTTATTTTATTTTTTATTTTTTTGTATTTTTAGTAGAGACGGGGTTTTACCAGGTTAGCCAGGATGATCTCCATCTGACCACCGTGATCTGCCTGCCTCGGCCTCCCAAAGTGCTGGGATTACAGGCGTGAGCCACTGCGCCTGGCCTCCACCTCTTAATACTCTTACATTGGCAACTAAACTTCATCATAAGTCTTGGAGGAGACAGTAATGGTTAAATTTGGAAATGGACTTGATGAGTTTGAAGGCCTTCTAGGATTTTCTAATATAGTTGTTTATACAAAGTCTGGAGCTAAACATGGGAGGTACATTTCTTGTAAGGCCAACCTTTAGTCATCTTTGTTTGACAGGGATCTCTAACTGCGATTAATAGCAGAGTCCTTACAGTTTCTTTGTTCCCCTTTCGTAACTGCAAAAACTGTTGGTTAAATCCTCTACTTAAAACTCCCAATGTGGCGGTATGATGTGGCTCAGCCTGTAATCCCAGCACTTTGGGAGGCTGAGACTGAGCGGATCACAAAGGTCAGGAGGTCGAGACCATCCTGGCTAACCACGGTGAAACCCGTCTCTACTAAAAAATACAAAAACAGCCAGGCAGTGGCGGGCGCCTGTGGTCCCAGCTACTCCGGAGGCTGAGGCGGAGAATGGCGTAAACCCGGGAGGCGGAGCTTGCAGTGAGCTGAGATCCGGCCACTGCACTCCAGCCTGGGCGACAGAGCCAGACTCAGTCTCAAAAAAAAAAAAAATTTGAAATTGAATTTTTCATTTTTAAATAATTTTAGCCAGTAGCTTATATTGCCAGTATCTTCCATGCCTTCCTGCAAGTCAAAATCTTATCCCAAGTGACAGTCTCAGCTCTACTCACCCATCTTCATCGTATCATGGTGAAGTTTCCCCAAATTCTCTCTCCTTCCTGAAGCCTTTCTGTGAAGAGATCCCTTTCTAAACATCTCCCTTGATTACACATAAAAGTTTACTCTCAATTTTTTTTAATGTACTTGAAAAAACAAACACAGTTGAAGGGGGATAATTATATAAAGCATTTCTTCACACATATGTTAGTTTTCTATTTCTGAGTAACAAGTACCACACAATTATTGGCTTGAATGAACACCATTTATTCTCTCATGGCTTCTGCAGGTGAAAAATCTGGAAACAGCTGAACTAGTTGCTCCAACTAGAGTCTCAACAGTATTAGCTGGCCTGTGTTCCTTTCTGGAGCTTGGGGCCCTCTTTCTGGCTCACATTGCTGTTGCCAGAATTCAGTTCCCAGTGGCTGTGGGACTGAGTCTTCTGCTTTCTTACTGGATGTCGACCAGGGAACAATCTCAGCATGGCTCTCTCTGCATACCCTCTCATGCTCCCAAACTCCTGACTCTGAAACCCCTCAAGTCTAACACAACAGAGTCTCCTACAATGTCAGATGATCACACACATGACTATTCCATCAGCACTTGCTCTGTAACACAACCTAATCCAGGGAGTGGATGTCCCATCATAGTCAAAATTTCCATCCTCATGTAAGCATAAGGGATCATACAAGACATGTATACCAGGGAGGTGGAATCTTGGGAGTCGGCTTAGAATTCTGTCTACCATCATGTTTCAATAAGTTTGGCCTGCTATACCAAACATAACAGACTGGATGGCTGAAATAACAAACATTTATTTCTCACCATTATGGAGGATGGGGAGTACAAGACCAAGGGGCCAATAGAACTGTGCCTGGTGAAGGGCAACTTCCTGGCCTGTAGACATACACCTTCCCTCTGTATCCTCACATGACTGAGAGAATGATCACCTTGTGTCTCTTCTTATAATGGTACTAACCCCATTCCTGAGGATGGAATCACCTCCCAAAGCCCCACCTCCAGATACCGTCACATTGGGGATTAGACCAACACGTGAATTTTGGTGGAACACAAACCTTCAGTCTGTACCACACAACATGACAGTAGAATTCATGAGGATGCTCTCGATGTCAAATTCCTGTAAATTATTAAAGAATGTAATTGACATTCTTGAAGAAATTATTAAAGAAATTTGATTGTCCTGCCTCTATTAAAGACTTTCAAGAATATTATGCAAATGAATTTTTATTATGGAGCAAATAAATCAAATCAAATCAAAACAAAATGGGAGGTTGACTTCAATAATTTCATGAATATATTTAAAATCAAATTCTTAGCATGGAGAAAAATCTCAAATTCTAGTATAAAGAAATAAACCAAAAAAGAAAGAAATAGACAAGGAAAAATATTTTCAACATATATGATTGACAAAAAATAGATATTTCTAATATCCAAGTGCATTTTATTTAAAAATAGACAACCCAGTAGGAAAATGGACAATGATGAAATTTCATAGGAGAGGAAATTAAAATGACCAACAAGCATATTAAATGGTATTGAGCCTTGGTAGTTGTCAAAAAAATACAAACTAAAGCAAAATGAGATATCACACATTAGCTTTTGGTATGGGTAGAAATATGCATTGTCATAGGTATCTGATAAGAAATTTGTGATATTTATTAAAATTTACAATGTGCTTGTCCCCAGCAATATCACATTTTGGAATAGAATCCATATAAATAAAAATATCTGTGCATAAGGACATAGAGACAAGACTACCTACTGCAGCCTTATTTGTAGAAGAAACAAAAATTTTTAAACTGAGTGATGGACAGAATAAGGAATGATAACTCCCAATTTTGAATGGTAAGTGGATCTTTCTTTAAAAACAGGGAGCTGGGTGTGGTGGCTCATGCCTGTAACCCCATCACTTGGGAGGCCACGGTGTGAGGATCACCTGAGCTCAGGAGTTCAAGACCAGCCTGGGCAACATGACAAAAAGTCGTCTCTACACAATTAGCCAGGCATAGTGGCATGTGACTGTAGTCTCAGCTATTTGGGAAGCTGAGTTAGGAGAATCACTGGATCCCAGGAAGCAGAGGTTGCAGGGAGCCATGACCGTGCACTGCACTCTAGCTTGGGCAACAGAGAAAGACCCTGTCTTAAAATATATATATATATCTTAAAATCTGGCAGTATTAAAATTATAAATCACTATAAAAAGCAAGGTACAGAGTAATTTGTATTGTATGATCCAATTTTTGTGAAAGACAAAACAAATTTTACGCCTGTTCCTCTACCATGCCTCCCCAAGTCCTTCATTCCAAATAGCACCTCTGTCTCTACTCTCAAAGCAACAACTGATCCCTGTGATAGGACACTTCCCAGCCAGGCTGATAGGTAGACTTGGCTGCCTGTGTGTCTTTTCTTCAGAGAGCGTGAGCTTCCTTTTATGAATAATAATTATAGCTAACATTTAGGAGGGTGCTCCTACCTGCTAAACTCTGTGATCAGTACTTTAAATTGATTATTTAATTTATTCACTAAACAGTCCTTTAAAATGGTGCTGTTATTCCTCTTCATCTTACAGATAAGGAAACTAAGGGAAAACAAACAAACAACAACAACAACAAAATGAAATAATAAGTGCAAGCACACAGAGCTAGTAAGGAATAGGGTCTGCCAGGTCCCAAAAGGCATGCCATCACCACTGCCCCATACTGCTTCTGGCACCGGGAGAGGTCATGTCTTACTCATCTCTGTCGCTCCACTGGACCCAGCTTAGAGCCTGACCTAGGGAGATGCTCAGTCAATGCTGATTAATTTTAGGTAGAACAGCAATGTCAGGCACAGTGAGCACTTTTGCTGTGATTGATTGGGTGTCTGATTCTCTGCTATGAAGAGAAGGGGAGTGCTGGATCAAATACATCCCTCTGGTGCCTAGCTCTCTGCTTTATTTGTCCTGCGTTCTTGCTCCTCCTTCTTCTTAACTGCACCACTTGGGTTCAGAGCTGGAGCTTAGTCCAGTCAAAGGAAAAACAGAACTCTGAATGGCCTGAGTGAGCCTGAAGGACACATACAAAGTCTAGCAAGTGAAAAAAGAGAGATTAAAAGTGGGAAATATTTAATATAATCAAGATGTTATCTGAAATTGGTATATTGCAAACAATGTCCAGATTTCAAATGCTGATTCAGTGCCCATTCATTCTGAAAATGGTGTTAATTGAATAATACATGATGTATGTGGTTTAAAGACTCCAGATAACATGTGTAGAATTAAGTACTATTTCTGCTTTGCTGACTAAGGCAAATAATTCATTGAAATCTCCTGTAATGCAGAGAGGAAAGAAATCACATATGTGCAGCAGGAAAAGTACATGCAAGAGTTTCATGTGGAATAAGATTCTCTATACGTGTAACAGATAAAGTAATACAGAGTTAAAGAATGGCTTAATATTTTTCTATAAGTAAGAAATAACACATATTATGTTGACTTATTTTGGAAAAACAGTTTACCTAAATGTCTCACAATGTATGGCTTCTTATCATCATCTTTCTTCTGTGTCTATAAAAATAATTTTAGGCCGGGCGCGGTGGCTCAAGCCTGTAATCCCAGCACTTTGGGAGGCCGAGACGGGCGGATCATGAGGTCAGGAGATCGAGACCATCCTGGCTAACCCGGTGAAACTCCGTCTCTACTAAAAAATACAAAAAACTAGCCGGCGAGGTGGCGGGCGCCTGTAGTCCCAGCTACTCGGGAGGCTGAGGCAGGAGGAGCATGAACTGGAGGCGGAGCTTGCGGAGCTGAGATCCCGCCACCGCACTCCAGCCTGGCGAGGAGTTTAGACTCCGGCTCAAAATAAGAAGGATGAATACACATTAATAATAATACTAATAATAATAATAATTTTATTGCGGGTTTATGCCAAATTAAATATAACTGTTCGGGTAAATCTAAGATTATAAAAGTCTCTAATCATGAATTTATCTTTATATGAAGAAGTTGAAATTTACAAGAACTATACTTTGAAGTCTTATACACCTGAAAGTTCAAACTGACAAATGGTTTTATATAAGGACTTAGAATCAGAGGGCTTTGAATCATTTCTGCAAAATTTCATGTCAAATTACTAAAGCACAGCAAATCAAAGCATTAGAAATGTCATAATTAAGCAAGCCAAATAAGTACAAAAAGTTTTATTACACATATTTTAACATAGTTAATAAAATTTCCACAGATTTTATATATATATATACACACACACACACACACACAGACACACACACACACACACACAGAGCAGTATTCTCATTCTTAAAAGTCATCATGGTTCTTATCGCAAGTGATAGTAATACAATTTTGAAAACTGATTAGCACTAAAAACATATATTATGCTTCAATTTCACGTAGATACATACTTATAAAATATATACAGATACACACGTACATAGAGATTATACACATTCAATTCATAAAGTATGTTTTACTAAGCTCAAAGAGCTTTGAAGCTCTTTCTAGTACATTTGTTATACTGAAAGTTGATCACATAGCAATAACCATTCAAGTCAGAGTTCCTATGGTTTTTAAGCAGACACAAAGGCACAGCAAAGTAGTTAGAAACAGCTAACAAGTGACCAGTTTTCAATTGTCTTTTTCCAACTCTATTCAAATATTCATTGCTGATTACCATTCATAGTTGACTAGCGAATTCCAAATGAGGTAGAAAAATAACCAGCAGAAAGAAAAATTAAATACACCAAAGTCTGGATGACAAAGTACCAATAAAGAACTAAAAAGGGAAAAGCATAAATGTTGATGAGGAGAACAGAAGAACAAATAGGTGCTAAATCCTCCCCACCTATAAACTACATCAGACAGTAGTCATCTCTGTTTAACCCTTTCATAACTGCGTGCCTTCACAAGGCCTCTACTCTTTCAAAAGTTAATAATAACTCATAGAGTTACTATGAGGATTAAATGACTGAATAACATAAAGCATAAGGTGCTTGGCGTATTGTAAGAGACAAATAAATGTTAGCTATTAGCATTGTCATTATTATTATTTAACTTTTCAATACAGTGTTTAAACAGATCCTGGGATAAAGAAAATAATAGAACTTTGGATCCAGGTAATGCTGAATTCTATCTCAGATCTGTGCATTATCAGCCATGTGATCATGGGAAAATTGCTCATTCTTTCTAAGCCTCAGTCTTTTCATCTACAAAATAAGACATGATTATTTTTATTATTTCCAATGTATATGATAGGAAGAACACTGAAGGTTATATTATAAAAATGAGCTCTAAAAAAAATGCATTTCAGTTGAATATTTCTTAGCATATTTTAGTGTATGTCAATTTCACTATCGAAATGTTTTGACTGGCAGTACTTTCCAACAGTGAAACAGAAATTGATATGAATGAACAACAATTTAATTCAGCACTGAAATCAAGAATAAAAATATCTTAGTGAATTTAATTCCTAAGAATAACTATTAAGATGCTGATGTAAAGATTCAAAACCGGCCAGGTGTGGTGGGTCATACCCAAAATCCCAGCACTTTGGGAGGCCGAGGAGGGTGGATCACCTGAGGTCAGAAGTTCAAGACCAGCCTGGCCAATATGGTGAAACCTCATCTGTACTAAAATTGCAAAAATTAGCTAGGCATAGTGGCATGCCCCGTAATCCTAGCTACTCAGGAGGGAAGAGAAAGAGAAGGAAAAAAAGAAGAAAGCTTCACTCTTCAATTTTGACTTCTGCATTTCTTGACTCAAATCTAACCTAGAAAAGAGTCTCTGTATATAAAAGAGACAACATGTGCATGCTAAGTTCCAAATGAGTTAGATAAACAAGAAGCACCACATTAGTAATGTGGAGAGAGAGCTAAAGGACAGTGGAGCAGATAAACAAAGAGTGGAGAAGAAGCACTCCCACTAAGTCAGGAGAGAGAAGAGAATCAGGGAAACAGGAAGATACAGGGAATGATAAACAGGGATTCTCTCTTTGTTTTCTAGTGCTACTGTAACAAATTACCATAGACTGAGTGACTAGAGCTCTCAACCCTCAATTCAGAGAGTGTGTAAATATCCCTCTTGACTCTCCCAATGGTAGTTGGAAAGATGTGGGGCAATGGAGAGTTTGTTGTTGGTTTCCATGTTTTCCTTTTTAATAAGAGAGAGATGAATATGTTAAAAAGCTGACAAATCAATGGTGGCTGGCAAGATGGCTGACTAGGAACAGCTCTGGTTTGCTATTCTCAGCAAGATCAATGCAGAAGGTGGGTGATTTCTGCATTTTCAACTGAGGTATTCAGTTCATCTCATTGGGACTGGTTAGACAGTGGGTGCAGCACATGGAGGGTGAGCCAAAGCAGAGTGGGGCATCGCCTCACCTGGGAAGTGCAAGAAGTCAGGGAACTCCCTCCCTTACCCAAGCAAAGCCGTGAAGGACTGTGCCCTGAGGGACAGGTGCACTCTGGCCCAAATATTATTCTTTTCCCATGGTCTTCACAACTTGCAGACCAGGAGATTCCCTCAGGTGCCTACGCCACCAGGGCCTGGGGTTTCAAGCACAAAACTGGGCAACAATTTGGCCAGACACCAAGCTAGCTGCAAAAGTTTTTTTTCATACCCCAGTGGCACCTGGAATGCCAGTGAGACAGAACCATTCACTCACCTGAAAAGAGAGCTTAAGCCAGGGAGCCAAGTGGTCTATCTCAGTGGATCCCACCCCCATGAAGCCCAGCAAGCAGAGATCCATGGGTTTGAAATTCTCACAGCCAGCCCAGCAGTCTGAAGTCAACCAGTGACACTCGACATTGATAGAGGGGGGAGCATCCACCATTACTGAGGCTTAAGTAGACGATTTTCCCCTCACAGTGTAAACAAAGCTGCCAGGAAGTTTGGACTGGGCAGAGCCCACCATAGCTCAGCAAAGCCACTGTAGCCAGATTGCCTCTCTAGATTTCTCCTCTCTGGGCAAGGCATCTCTGAAAGAAAGGCAGAAGCCCCAGTCAGGGGCTTATAGATAAAACTCCCATTTCCCTGGGACAGAGCATCTGGGGGAAGGGGTGGCTAGACTTCTGCCTTCAGCAGACTTAAATATTCCTGCCTGACAACTCTGACAAGAGCAGCAGATCTCCCAGCACACCACTCAAGCTCTGCTAAGGGACAGACTGCCTCTTCAAGAGGGTACCTGACCCCCGTGCCTCCTGACTGAGAGACACCTCCCTGTAGGGGCCAACAGACACCTCATACAGGAGAGCTCTGGCTGGCATCTGGCAGGTGCCTCTCTGGGACAAAACTTCCAGAGGAAGGAACACACAGCAATCTTGCTGTTCTGCAGCCTCCGCTGCTGATACCCAGGCAAACAGGGTCTGGAGTGGACTTCCAGCAAACTCCAGCAGACCTGTACCAGAGGGCCCTACTGTAAGAAGGAAAACTAATAAACAGAAAGAAATAGAATCAATATTTAAAAAAAAAAAAAAGGCATCCACACAGAAACCCGATCTGAAGGTCACCAACATCAAAGACCAAAGGTAGATAAATCCACGAAGATGAGGAAAAACCAGTGCAAAAAGGCTGAAAATTCCAAAAATCAAAAGCCTCTTCTCCTTCAAAGGATCAAAACTCCTTGACAGCAAGGGAACAAAACCAGACAGAGAATAAGTTTGATAAATTGACAGAAGGAGGCTTCAGAAGGTGGGTAATAACAAACTCCTCTAAGCTAAAGGAGCACATTCTAACCCAATGCAAGGAAGTTAAGAACCTTGAAAAAAGGTTAGAGGAATTGCTAACTAGAATAACCAGTTTAGAGAAGAACATAAATGAACTGATGGAGCTGAAAAACACAGCATGAGAACTTTGTGAAGCATACACAAGTATCAATAGCTGAATAGATCAAGCAGAAGAAAGGATATCAGAGACCGAAGATCAACTTAATGAAATAAAGCATGAAGACAACATTAGAGAAAAAAGAATGAAAAGGAACAAACAAAGCCTCCAAGAAATATGGAACTATATCAAAAGACCAAACCTACATTTGATTGGTGTACCTGAAAGTGGCGAGGAGAATGGAACCAAATTGGCAAACACTCTTCAGAATATTATCCAGTAGAACCTCTCCAACCTAGCAAGACAGGCCAACATTCAAATTCAGGAAATACAGAGAACACCACTAAGATATTCCTCAAGAAGAGAAACACCAAGACACACAATCGTCGTATTCACCAAGGTTGAAATGAAGGAAAAAATGTTAAGGGCAGCCAGAGAGAAAGGTCGGATTACCCACAAAGGGAAGTCCATCAGACTAACAGTGGATCTCTTGGCAGAAACCCTACAAGACAGAAGAGAGCAAGGGGACAATATTCGACATTCTTAAAGAAAAGAATTTTCAACCCACAATTTCATATCCAACCAAACGAAGCTTCATAAGTGAAGGAGAAATAAAATGCTTTCCCAACAAGCAAATGCTGAGGGATTTTGTCACCATCAGACCTGCCTTACAAGAACTCCTGAAGGAAGCACTAAATATGGAAAGGAAAAAACGATACCAGCCACTGCAAAAACATACCAAATTGTAAAGATCATCGACACTATGAAGAAATTGCATCAATTAAGAGGTGAAATAACCAGCTAGCATCATAATAACAGAATCAAATGCACACATAACAATATTAACCTTAAATGTAAATGAGCTAAATGCCCCAATTAAAAGACACAGACTGGCAAATTGGTTACAGAGTCAAGACCCATCAGTTTGCTGTATTCAGGAGACCAATTTCATGTGCAAAGACACACATAGGCTCAAAATAAAGTGATGGAGAAATATTTACCAAGCAAATGGAAAGCAAAAAAAAAATCAGGGATTATAATCCCAGCCTCTGATGAAACAGACTTTAAACCAACAAAGATCAACAAAGACGAAGAAGGGCATTACATAATGGTAAAGGGATCAATGTAACAAGAAGAGCTAACTATCCTAAATATATATGCACCCAATACAGAAGCACCCAAAATCATAAAGCAAGTTCTTAGAGACCTACAAAGAGACTTAGACTCACACAGAATAATAGTGGGAGACTTTAAAACCCCACTGTCATTATTACACAGATCAATGAGATAGAAGACTAACAAGGATATTCAGGACTTGAACTCAGCTCTAGAACCAGTGGACTTAAAAGACATCTACAGAACTCTCCACCCCAAATCAACAAAATATACATTCTTCTCAGCACCACATAGCACTTATTTTAAAATTGACCACATAATTGGAAGTAAAACACTCCTCAACAAATGCAAAGGAACAGAAATCATAACAAACAGTCTCTCAGACCACAGTGCAATCAAATTAGAATTCACAATGAAGAAACTCACTCAAAACTGCACAACTACATGGAAACTGAAGAACCTGCTCCTGAATGAATACTGAGTAATAAAGAAATTAAGGCACAAATAAATAAGTTATTTGAAACCAATGAGAATGAATACACAATATACCAGAATCTCTGAGACACAGCTAAAGCAGTGGTTAGAGGGAAATTTATAGCACTAAATACCCACAAGAGAAAGCAGAAATGATTGAAAATCGACACCCTAACATCACAATTAAAAGAAATAGAGATTGACTGGGCATGGTGGCTCATGCCTGTAATCCCAACACTTTGGGAGGCTGAAGCAGGTGAATCATGATGTCAGGAGATTGAGACAATCCTGGCTAACATGAAGAAACCCTGTCTCTCCAAAAAAAAAAAAAAAAAAAAATACAAAGAGTTATCCAAGCATGGTGGCACACACCCATACTCCCAGTTACTCAGAAGGCTGAGGCAGAAGAATCACTTGAACTCAGGAGGTGGAGGTTGCAATGAGCCAAGATCATACCAATGCACTCCAGCCTGGGCAACAGAGTGAGACCCCATATCAAAAAACAAAAACAAAAACAAAAAGGAATAGAGAAGCAAGAGCAAGCAAATTCACACACTAGCAGAAGACAAGAAATAACTAAGATCAGAGCAGAAATGAAGGAGATAGAGACACAAAAAACCATCCAAAAAATCAATGAATCTAGGAGCTGTTTTTTTGAAAAGATCAACAAAATAGACCACTAGCAGACTAATAAAGAAGAAAAGGAGAAGAATCAAATAGACACAACAAAAAATGATAAAGGGAAAATCACCACTGATCCCCCAGAAATACAAACTACCATCAGAGAATACTATAAACACCTTCATACAAATAAACTAGAAAATCTAGAAGAAATTGATAAATTCCTGGACACATACACTCTGTGAAGACTAAACCAGGAAGAAGTTGAATCCCTGAATAGACCAATAACAACTTCTGAAATTGAGGCAGGAATTAATAGTCTACCAACCCAAAAAAAGACCAGGACCAAATGGATTCACAGCCTAATTCTACCAGAGGTACAAAGAGGAGCTGGTAACATTCCTTCTGAAACTATTCCAAACAGTACAAAAACAGGAACTCCTCCCTAACTCATTTTATGAGGCCAGCATCTTCCTGATACTAAAACCTGGCAGACACAACAAAAAAAGAAAATATCAGGCCAATATCACTGATGAACATCGATGTGAAAATCCTCAATAAAATAGTGGCAAACTGAATCCAGCAGCACATTGAAAAGCTTATCCACTATAATCAAGTCAGATTCATCCCTGGGATGCAAGACTGGTTCAACATATGCAAATCAATAAACAAACTCCATCACATAAACAGAAATAATGAAAAAAAGACACATGATTGTCTCAATAGATGAAGAAAAGGCCCTCAATAAAATTCAACAGTGCTTCATGGTAAAAACTCTCAATAAACTAAGTATTAATGGAATGTATTTCAAAATAATAAGAGCTATTTATAACAAACCCACAGCCCATAACATACTGATGGGCAAAGGCTGGAAGCGTTCCCTTTGAAAACCGACACAAGACAAGGATGCCCTCTCTCACCACTCCTAATCAACATAGTATTGGAAGTTCTGGCCAGGGCAATCAGGCAAGAGAAAGAAACAAATGGTATTCACATAGGAAGAGAGGAAGTCAAACTGTCTCTGTTTGCAGATGACATGATTGTAAATTTAGAAAACCCCATCGTCTCAGCCCAAAATTTCCTTAAGTTAATTAGCAACTTCAGCAGTTTCTGGATACAAAATCAATGTGCAAAACTCACAAGCATTCCTATACACTGATAACAGCTGGAGAGCCAAATTATAAGTGAACTCCCATTCACAATTACTACAAAGAGAATAAAATACCTAGGAGTACAACTTACATGGGGTGT
This sequence comes from Papio anubis, assembly GCF_008728515.1. Classification (NCBI taxonomy): domain Eukaryota; kingdom Metazoa; phylum Chordata; class Mammalia; order Primates; family Cercopithecidae; genus Papio; species Papio anubis. The sequence goes on from NC_044978.1 coordinate 89,832,198, forward strand.
GAAGGACCTCTTCAAGGAGAACTACAAACCACTGCTCAAGGAAATAAGGGGATACACAAACAAATCGAAAAACATTCCATGCTCATGGATAGAAAGAATCAATATCATGAAAATGGTCATGCTGTCCAAAGTAATATATAGATTCAATGCTATCCCCATCAAGCTACCATTGACTTTCTTCACATAATTAGAAAAAAACTGCTTTAAATTTCATATGGAACCAAAAGAGATCCCATATGGCAAAGACAATCCTAAGCAAAACAAACAAACAAAGCTGGAGCCATCACACTACCTGACTACAAGCTATACTACAAGGCTACAGTTACCAAAACAGCATGGTATTGGTACCAAAACAGATATAGACCAATGGAACAGAACAGAGGCCTCAGAAATAACACTATACATCTTCAGTAATCTGATCTTTGACAAACCTGACAAAAACAAGAAATGGGGAAAGGATTCCCTATTTAATAAATAGTGTTGGGGAAAACTGACTAGCCATATGTGGAAAACTGAAACTGGACTACTTACTTACACCTTATACAAAAATTAACTCAGGATGGATTAAAGACTTAAACATAAGACCTAAAACCAAAAAACCCTAGAAGGAAACCTAGGTAATACCATTCTGGATGTAGGCATGGGCAAGGACTTCATGACTAAAACACCAAAGCAATAGCAACAAAAGCCAAAATAGACAAATAGGATCTAATTAAACCAAAGAGCTTCTGCACAGCAAAAGAAACTACCATCAGAGTGAAGAGGCAACCTACAGAATGGGAGAAAATTTTTGCAATCTACCCATCTGACAAAGGGCTAATATCCAGAATCTACAAAGAACTCAAACAAATTTACAAGAAAATAACAAACAACCCCATCAAAAAGTGGGCAAGGGATATGAACAGACACTTCTCAAAAGAAGATATCTATGCAGTCAACAGATACATGAAAAAAATGCTTATCATCACTGGTCAACAGAGCAATGCAAATCAAAACCACAATGAGATACCATCTCAAGTCAGTTAGAATGGCAATCATTAAAATGTCAGGAAACCACAGATACTGGAGAGGATGGGGAGATATAGGAACACTTTTACACTGTTGGTGGGAGTGTAAATTAGTTCAACCATTGTGGAAGACAGTGTGGCGGTTCCTCAAGGATCTAGAACTAGATTTACCATTTGACCCAGCGATCCCATTACTGGGTATATACCCAAAGGATTATAAATCATAATACTATAAAGACACACACACATGTATGTTTATTGCAGCACTATTCACAGCAGCAAAGACTTGGAACCAACCCAAATATCCATCAGTGATAGACTGGATTAAGAAAATGTGGCACATATAAATCATGGAATACCATGCAGTCATAAAAAGGATGACTTCATATTCTTTGCAGGGACTGGGATGAAGCTGAAAACCAGCATTCTCAGAAAAGTAACACAAGGACAGAAAATCAAACACTGCAAGTTCTCACTCATATGTGGGAATTGAACAATGAGATCACTTGGACACAGTGGGGGGAATATCACACACCAGGGCCTGTCAGGGGGAGGGGGACTGGGAGAGGGATAGCATTAGGAGAAATACCTAATGTAAATGATGAGTTGATGGGTGCAGCAAACCAACATGGCACATGTATACCTATGTATCAAACCTGCACGTTGTACACATGTACCCTAGAATTTAAGGTATAAAAGGAATAAAAAATAAAAAGTAAAAAATAAAGCCCTTACAATGGTCTAGAAGTACCTGCACAATGTGCCCTACAATGGTGTAGAAGTACCTAAATAATCTGGCCCCCATTCCTCTCTCAGCTCATCTGATGCTTTCTTCTATTTTGCTCCCTCCTCTCCAATCACACTGGCTTCCCTGGTATTCTTCAAATATGTTTCTCATTCTTTTATCTTAGTGCCTTTGCCTGGAATATTATTTTCCTACATATTCACATATGTAAGAAATTTTAAATCATCCTCATTAAAATCGAAGCTCCTAACATATTTCTCCTTATATATCTATATCATTGTTTTTATTTTTAAAAAATACTATATGGTTTATATTTATGGTTTAAGTCCCTTGCTCAATAATATAAAACTTCATGAGTCTGGAGATGTTTTTATTTGTTGATGTATTCCCAAAGCCAAGAACAGTGCTTGTCACACATAGTAGCGTCTCTTTCTGTCTCTGTGTACGTATGTGAGTGCATGTGTGCATGCACACATTTTATTTGTGTGTTTGTGTTTAGTTGTTGTTTTTGTTGAATGGATGAATGAAGGAATGGACGACATATCACCTACCCACCCCCTTGCTCACGTAACTTACACTTACTTATCTTCTTCCTGTTCCTTAAACATGCTTAGTTCTTTCTTTCTTTCAGGGCTTTACATTTTTCTTTTTTTTTAATTTATTTATTATTATACTTTAAGCTAGAAGTGATGTGTTAATCTGCAGGTTTTAATACATATGTATACTTGTGCCATGTTGGGTCTGCTGCACTCCATCAACTCGCTGCCTGGCATCAGGTATAACTCCCACGCAATCCCTCCCTCCCCACATGATAGGCCCCGTGTGTGATGTTCCCCTTCCCGGAGTCCGGCGGATCTCATTGTTCAGTTCCCACCCCTATGAGTGAGCAGAACATGCTTGGTTTTCTGTTCTTGTGATAGTTTGTTAAGAATGATGGATTCCAGCTGCATCCATGTCCCTACAAAGGACGCTTGCAAACTCATCCTTTTATGGCTGCATAGGGGTATTCCATGGTATATGTGCCACATTTTCTTAATCCAATCTGTCATCACCGATGGACATCTGAAGCCACCCAAGTCCCCGGCCATTAGAATTAGTGTCGGCAATAAACATACGCGGTATGTGTCTTTATAGCAGCATAATTTCTTATAACTTTTGCATATCCCCAGTAATGGGATGGTTAAATATATGGTACATCTAGTTCTTAGATCCTTGAGGAACGCCATACTGTTCTCCATAATGGTTGAACTAGTTTACAATCCCACCACAACAGTGTAAAGTGTTCCTATTTCTCCACATCCTCTCCCAGCACCTGCTGTTTCCTCTCTGACTTTTAATGATCGCTTATTCTAACTGGTGTGAGATGGTGACCATTGTGGTTTTGATTTGCATTTCTCTGATGGCCAGTGATGATGAGCATTTTTCATATGTCTGTTGGCTGTATGAATGTCTCTTTGAGAAATGTCTGTTCATATCCTTTTGCCCACTTTTGATGGGGTTGTTTTGTTTTTTCTTTGTAAATTTGTTTGAGTTCTTGTAGGTTCTGGATATTAGCCTTGTCAGATGAGTAGATTGCAAAAAATTTTCTCCCCATTCTGTAGGTTGGCCTGTTCACTCTGATGGTAGTTTTTGCTGTGCAGAAGCTTCTTTAGTTTAATTAGATCCCATTTGTCAATTTTAGCTTTAAGCGCCGCCAGCTTATGTTTTAGACATGAAGCTCCTGCCTACGCCTCATGTCCTGAAATGTATACCACCCAGGTTTTCTCCTTAGGATTTTGCATGGTGGCTAGTCTGAACACAAGCCTCCCTAATCCATCTTGAATCAATTTTCAGAGCAAGGAGTAAGGAAAGGATCCAGTTTCAGCTTTCTACTTCTATGGCTAGCCACTTTCCCAGCACCATTTATTGGGAATAGGGGAATCCTTTCCCATTTCTTGTTTCTCTCAGGTTTGTCAAAGACTCAGATGTGATGTGTGGTATTATTTCTGGAGGACTCTGTTCTGTTCCATTGTCTATATTCTTGCTTTTGGTACCAGTACCATGCTGTTTTTTGCTACTAGCTCTTGTAGTATGCTTCAGTTTGCAGCTATGCCTCCCTCCTCCTCCTCCTCCTCCTCCTCCTCCTCCCTCCTCCCTCCCTCCTCCTCCCTCCTCCCTCCACCACTGTTCTGGCTCTTGTTCCCATGAACTTCCCAATTCCCCAAAACCCCACAGGCACAATCCATACCACCTTGCAGCATGGCCATCACCTACACACCTCCTATCCATGAGCATGCATGCCCTTCCACTTGTTTGTGTCCCCTTTATTCTCACCAAAGCCTCCCTCCTTGAAGAGGTCTCAGCATCCCTCTGTGCCAGATCAGATGCATTCTTTAGCGCACTCAGAGAATGGTGTTCATTCATGATTTGCCTCTGTGTTTGTTCGTTATTGGTGTATAAGAAGGTTGTGATTTTGCACATTAATTTTGTATCCTGAGATTTTGCTGAAGTTGCTTATCAGCTTAAGGAGATTTTGGGCTGAGACAATAGGGTTTTCTAACATACAATCATGTCATCTGCAAACAGGGACAATTTGACTTCTTCTTCCTAACTGAATACCTCCCCTGATTTCTTTTCTGCCCACCGTTCTAGCCAGAACTTCCAACACTATGTTGAATAGGAGTGTGGTGAGAGAGGGCATCCCTGTCTTTTGTGCCAGTTTTCAAAGGGAATTTTTCCAGTTTTTGCCCATTCAGTATGATATTGCTGTAATTTGTCATAGCATTTTTATTATTTTGAGGTACGTTCCATCAACACAATCGAATCTATTGAGCCGCTTTTAGCATGAAGGGCTGTTGAATTTTGTCGCTCTTTCTGCATCTATTGAGATAATCATGTGGTTCTTGTCTTTGGTTCTTGTTTATATGCTGGATTGTGTTTATTGATTTACATTGAACCAGCCTTTTGCAGATCCCAGGGATGAAGCCTCCACTTTTGATCAAGTGAAACAAGCTTTTGATGCTGTTGAACTGGTTTGCCAGTATTCTATTGAGGATTTTTGCATCGATGTTCTCATCAGGATATTGGTCTAAAATTCTTTTTGTTGTGTTCTGCCAGGCTTTTAATGTGGATGATGTTGGCCTCATAAAATGAGTTAGAGGATCTCCTTTTCACATTGATTGGAATAGTTTCAGAAGGAATGGTACCAACTCCTCCTTTATACCTCTGGTAGAATTCAGCTGTGAATCCATCTGGTCCTGACTTTTTTTGGTTGGTAGGCTATTACTATTGCCTCAATTTTGTTTCCTACCATGTCTATTCAGGGATTCAACTTTCCCTGGTTTAGTCTTGGAAGATGTAAGTGTCCAGGAAATTATCCATTTCTTTCAGGGTTTTCCAGTTTATTTATGAGGTGTTTATAGTATTCTCTGATGGTACTTGTATTTCTGTGGGTCTGTGGTGATATCCCCTTTATCATTTTTAATTCAAGGGGCCGCATCTTCTTCTTCTTTTCTTCTTTATTAGTTCATAGCGGTCTGTCAATTTTGTTGGATCTTTTCAAAACCAATTCTGATTCATTGATTTTTGAGGGTTTTTGTGTCTCTATCTCCTTCAGTTCTGCCCTGATCTTAGTTATTTCTTGCCTTCTTGCTAGTTTGGAATGTGTTTCTTAGTTTTTAATTCGCGATGTTAGAGTGTCACTTTTTGATCTTTTCCAGCTTGTGGGCATTTAGTTATAAATTTCTCTGCACACTGTTAAATGTAAACCCAGAGATTCTGGTATGTTGTATCTGCCTCTCATTGGTTTCAAAGAACATCTTTATTTCATTTCTGTTCCAGAATACCAGGAGCAGGTTGTTCAGTTTCCATGTAGTTGAGCTTGGAGTTTCTTAGGTCCTGAGTTCTTAGTTTGATTGCACTGTGGTTCCGAGAGACAGTTTGTTATAATTTCACTTGCAGAGCTGAGGAGTGCTTACTTCCAATTATATGGTCAATTTTGGAGTAAGTAACATGTGTTGCTGAGAAGAATGTGTATATTCTGTTGATTTGGGGTGGGAGTTCTATAGATGTTCATTAGGTCTGCTGTGAGATGAGTTCAATCCCTGACATCCTTGTTAACTTTCTGTCTCGCTGATCTGTCTAATGCCAACAGTGGAGTGTCAGTTTTTTCCCAGCCAGCTTGTATGGGAGTCTAAGTCTCCTTTGTAAGTCTCTATGACTCTGCTTCTATGAATCTGGGTGCTCCTGTATTGGGTGCATATATTTAGGATAGTTAGCTCTTCCTGTTGGATTGATCCCTTGACCATAATGGCCTTCTTGTCTCTTTTGATCTTTGATGGTTTAAAAGTCTGTTTTAGACAGATCTAGGATTGTAACCCCTTGCTTTTTTTCATCATTTGTTTGGTAAATCTTCCTCCATCCCTTTATTTTTGAGCCTATGGGCTGTCTCGGCGCGGTGGAGATGGGTCTCCTGAATACAGCAGACTGATGTGGGTCTTGACTCTTTATCCAGTTTGCCAGTCTGTGTCTTTTCATTGGTTAGTCCATTTACATTTAAGGTTAAGATTGTTATGTGTGAACTTCTTCTGATCCTGCCATTAAGGATATTAACTGGCTATTTTGTTCGCTAGTTGATGCAGTTTCATGGTCTTACATTTGCATGTTTTTGCAATGGCTGGCACTGTTGTCTTTCCATAGTTGAGGCTTTCTCCCTTTCCAGGGTCTCTTTTGTATATATACCTTAGTGGTGACAAAATCCTAAGCATTTGCTTATCTGTAAGGATTTTATTTCTCCTTCACTTTATGAAACTTGCCTGTTTCGATATGAAATCAAGTTGAAATTCCTTTTCTTTAAGAATGTTGAATATTGGCCCCACTCTCTCTGGCTTGGAGAGTTTCAATGAGATCTGCTGTGAGTCTCGATGCTTCCTTTGTGGGTAACCCATCTTCTCTCTGGCTGCCTCTTACATTTTTTCCTTCATTTCCGTCCTGGTGAATCTGGCACTATGTCTTGAGTTGCTCTGTCGAGGAGTATCTTTGCATGCTCTCTGTATTTCCTGGATTTTGAATGTTGGCCTGCTGTGGGGAAGTTCTCCTGATGATATCCTGAAGAGTGTTTTCCAACTTGGTTCCATTTTCCCCTCACTCTCAGGCACCCCCATCAGATCTAGATTTGGTCTTTTACACAATCCCATACTCTTTTGGCAGGCTTTGTTCATTTCTTTTCTTTCTTTTTCTTTGGTTTCTCTTCTCGCCATTTTATTCATTTGATCCTCAATCTGATACTTTTCTTCCAGGCTGATCGAAGCCTGTTACTGAAGCTTGTGCATTTGTCACGTATTTCTCGCGGTCGCGGTTTTCATCTCTTTCATTTCGCTTATGACCTTCTCTGCATTAATTACTCTTAGCCGGGCCAATTCTTCCACTTTTTTTCAAGATTTTAGTTTCTTTTGCGCTAAGTAATGCATCTTTAGCTCTTGAGAAATTTGATGGACTGAAGCCTCTTTCTCTCATCTCGCCGTCATTCTCCTGGCCCAGCCGATCCGTTGCTGGCGATGAGCTGGCGGCCCTTTGCCGGGAGATGCTGTGCTCTATTTTTGAATTTCCAGCTTTTCTGCCCTGCTTTTTCCCCACCTTTGTGTTTTATCTGCCTCTGGTCTCTTTGATGATGGTGATGTACTGATGCTGTTTTATGTAGGTGTCCTTCCTGTTTGAGAGTTTTCCTTCTAACAGAAGTCAGGACCCCAGCTGTAGGTCTGTTGGAGATTGCTTGAGTCCACTCCAGACCCTGTTTGCCTGGGTATCAGCAGCAGAGGCTGCAGAAGATAGAATATCCTCTGAACAGCGAGTGTACCTGTCTGATTCTTTGCTTTGGAAGCCTCTCAGGGGTGTATCACTCACCCTGTGAGGTGTGGGTGTCAGACTGCCCCTCAGTGGGGATGTCTCCCAGTTAGGCTACTCAGGGACCCAGTTGAGCAGGTGCAGTCTGTCCCTTCTCTCAGATCTCTCAACCTGTGTTGGGAGATCCACCTTCAAAGCTGTCAGACAGAAAGTCAAGCGGCGCCTGCAGAGGTGTCTGCTTTTTGTTGTTGTTGTTGTTGTTGTTGTGTAGCTGTGCCCTGTCCCCAGAGGTGAGCCCACAGAGACAGGCAGTAGTTTTGAGGCTGCTGTGAGCTCCACCCAGCTGGAGCTTCCCCAGCAGCTTTGTTTTTCATCACTTAAGCCTCAAGCAATGGCGGCACCCTCCCCCAGCCTCGCTGCTGCCTGCCAGATCACAGACTGCTGTGCTGGGGCAATGAGGGAGAGGCCCGGGCGTGGGACCTCCCCCGCCAGGTGTGGGCTATGATCTCCTGGTGCCTGTTTGCTTAAAAGCAATGGCTGGGGCAGTGGGAGTTACCGATTTTCCAGGCCAGGTAAGTTCAGTTCCCCTGGCTAGAAAAGGATTCCTCTTGCGCTCCCAGGTGGAGGCCATGCCTCTGGCCTGCCAGCCTGCCCGGCTGCAGCAGCTGACCAGCACCGATAGGTCCCGCAGTGAGATGAACCCAGTACCTCAGTTGAAAATGCAGAAATCACCTGCCTCTGTGTCAAGCCAAGGCTTTGGGAGTTGGAGACTGGATGTTCCTATTCGCCATCTTTGCTCCCAATACACGGGTTTTTACATTTTTACCTTCATATTCTGGTACATATAAAGTCTCTACTCTTCAAAATTTGCACTAAGCATTTAATGTGAATCCTTCAGTCTCAGTTTTAAAATTTATTTTGAGAGCTCTTACCCGAAAATTCTATCAGAAAGAAGTCTCACTCATTGCTCTTTGTTCCAGCTTTCTGTTTGTTTCCTTTAGAGTACTTCTTATGCTCTTAAACTGTTTTGTTTACAAAGGTGATAACCTCCTTATTGTCTGTATATTAAAACATTTAATCCCTATAAAAAAAAAAAACAACCCCATCAAAATGTGGGCAAAGGATATGAACAGACACTTCTCAAAAGAAGACATTTATGAAGCCAACAAACATATGATAAAAAGCTCATCCTCACTGGTCGTTAGAGAAATGCAAATCAAAACTACAATGAGATACCATCTCACACCAGTTAGAATGGCGATCATTAAAAAGTCAGGAAACAACAGATGCTGGAGAGGATGTTGAGAAATAGGAACACTTTTACGCTGTAGGTGGGAGTGTAAATCAGTTCGGACATTGTGAAAGACAATGTGGAGATTCCTTAAGGATCTAGAACCAGAAATACCATTTAAGCCAACAATCCCATTACTGGGTATATACTTAAAGGATTATAAATCATTCTACTATAGAGACACATGCACAGGTATGTTTATTGCGGCTCTATTCAAAATAGCAAAGACTTGGAACCAACACAAATACCCATCAATGATAGACTGGATAAAGAAAATGTGACACATATACACCATGGAATACTATGCAGTCATAATAAGGGATGAGTGAAGATGGCCGAATAGAAACAGCTCTAGCCTCCAGGTCCCAGCATGAGTGACACAGAAGACGGGTGATTTCTGCATTTTCAACTGAGGTACCAGGTTCATCTCACTGGGGCATGTCAGACAATTGGTGCTGGTCCACGGGTGCAGCCCAACCAGTGAGAGCTGAAGCAGGGTGAGGCATTGCCTCAGCTGGGAAGCGCAAGGGGGAAGGGAATTCCTTTTCCTAGCCAAAGGAAATTGAGACATGCAACACCTGGAAAATTGGATAACTCCCACCCTAATACTGCGCTTTACCAAGGGTCTTAGCAAACGGCACACCAGGAGATTATATCCCACACCTGGCCCAGAGGATCCCAAGCCCACAGAACCTCCCTCATTGCTAGCACAGCAGTCTGAGCTGGAGGCTTAAGTAGGTAAACAAAGCCCCAGGGAAGCTCGAAGCCGGTGGAGCCCACCACAGGTCAAGGAGGCCTGCCTGCCTCTGTAGACTCCACCTCTGGGGAAAGGGCATAGCTAAACAAAAAGCACAAGAAACCTCAGCAGAGGTAAATGTCCCTGTCTGACAGCTTTGAAGACAGCAGTGGATCTCCCAGCACGGAGGTTGAGATCTGAACACGGACAGACTGCCTGCTCAAGTGGGTCCCTGACTCCTGAGTAGCCTAACTGGGAGACATCCCCCACTAGGTGCAGACTGACACCTCACACCTCAGATGGCTGGCTACACCCCTGAGACGAAGCTTCCAGAGCACGAATCAGACAGCAACACTCGCTGTTCAGCAATATTCTATCTTCTGCAGCCTCCGCTGCTGATAACCCAGGCAAACAGGGTCTGGAATGGACCTCAAGCAAACTCCAACAGACCTGCAGCTGAGGGTCCTGACTGTTAGAAGGAAAACTAACAAACAGAAAGGACAGCCAAACCAAAACCCCATCAGAACATCACCATCATCAAAGACCAAAGGCAGATGAAACCACAAAGATGGGGAAAAAGCAGTGCAGCAAACCTGGAAATTCAAACAATCAGAGCTCATCTCCCCCTCCAAAGGAATGCAGCTCATCACCAGCACGGAACAAAGCTGGAAGGAGAATGACTTTCATGAGTTGAGAGAAGAAGGCTTCAGTTGATCAAACTTCTCGTAGCTAAAGGAGGAACTATGTAACCAGGGAAAAGAAACTAAAAACCTTGAAAAAAGATTTGACGAATGGCTAACTAGAATAACCAATGTAGAGAAGTCCTTAAAAGAACTGATAGAGATGAAAACCATAACGCGAGAACTAAGTGACAAATGCACAAGCTTCAGTAACTGACTCGATCAACTGGAAGAAAGAGTAACAGCGACTGAAGATCAAATGAATGAAATGAAGTGAGAAGAAAAGTGTAGAGAAAAAAGAGTAAAAAGAAATGAAAAAACCCTCCAAGAAATATGGGATTATGTGAAAAGACCAAATCTACGACTGATTGGTGTGCCTGAAAGTGATGGGGAAAATGGAACCAAGTTGGAAAACACAATGCAGGATATCATCCAGGAGAATGTCCCCAACCTAGCAAGACAGGCCAACATTCAAATTCAGGAAATACAGAGAACACCAAAAAGATACTCATCAAGAAGAGAAACTCCAAGACACATAATTGTCAGATTCACTAAAATTGAAATGAAGGAAAAAATGTTAAGGGCAGCCAGAGAGAACGGTCAGGTTACCCACAAAGGGAAGCCCATCAGACTAACAGCAGATCTCTTGACAGAAACTCTACAAGCCAGAAGAGAGTCGGGGCCAATATTCAACATTCTTAAAGAAAAGAATTTTCAACCCAGAATTTCATATCCAGCCAAACTAAGTTTCATCAGTGAAGAAGAAATAAAATCCTTTACAGATAAGCAAATGCTTAGAGATTTTGTCACCACCAGGCCTGCCCTACAAGAGATCCTGAAGGAAGCACTCAACATGGAAAGGAACAACCGGTACCAGCCATTGCAAAAACATGCCAAAATGTAAAGACCATTGATGTTAGGAAGAAACTGCATCAACTAACGAGCAAAATAACCAGCGTATATCATAATGATAGGATCAAGTTCACACAGAACAATATTAACCTTAAATGTAAATGGACTAAAGGGTCCAAATAAAGACATAGACTGGCAAATTGGATAAAGAGTGAAGACCCATCAGTCTGCTACATTCAGGAGACCCATCTACATGCGATGAATAGCCATAAGTTCGGGGAAGGGATGGAGGAAAGATCTACTAAGCAATGTGGAAAACAAAAGTAGGGTTGCAATCTTAGTCTTCGATAGGGAAAACAGACTTTAAATCATCATCAAAGATCAAATGAGACAGCAGGGCCATTAATGGTAGCGATCACTGAGTGAAGAGCTAATTATCATGCACTAATGTTACCTGCCCGATAAAGCAAGTCTCAGAGATTTACAAAGAGACGCAGACCTTACATATAATGGGAGACTTTACCACTTCATCAACATTGTGACAGATCAACAAGACAGAAAAGTTAACAAGACACATGACCCGAACCTCAACCTACCTGGCACTCCAATAGAGATCTATAGTTTACCAAATCAACAGAATACATTCTTCGTTATCAATAGAGCTCCATCTCATTCAAAGCCGACCACATAGTTGAAAGTAAAAGCATCAGCAATGTGCACAAAGAACAGAAATTATAACAAACTGTTCAGACATAGTGCAACCAAACCAGAACTCGTGACAAGAAATCAATTAATACGGAAACCGAATGACTACCGGGCAATGAAGGCAGCAGGGTCAAAGATGTTCTTGAAACCAATGAGAACAAAGACACGATAACATCATTATTTAAAGCAGTGTGAGGAGTAAAGACTAATGCCCAATAAAGAAAGCTGCGAAAGATTTCACCGACAACTCCCAACACCACCAAAGAACTCAAAAGGTAGTTGTTTTAGAGAAGCAAGACAAAACACACTGTGCAGAAGGCGTTAGTCAACCAAGATCAGAGTAGAACCGAAGGATAATACGAAAAATTAAAAATAATTAGTCCAGGACAAGTTTTAAAGATCAAACAAAATTGACAGAGATCAGTAAGCAAAGACTAATAAAGAAGAAAACAGTATAAAGAATCAACAGATGCAATAAAAATGATAAAGGATATCATCATTTATTCTCACAGAAACACAAACCACCAAACAAGAGCAATACCATAAATCAGTTCATGCAAATGTAAACTGAAAACCTAGAAGAAATGGATAATTTTCCCGACTACCATAGCTCTTCCAAGACAAACCAGAAAGAAGTTACGAATGAACACATAGTTTCCGAAATTGAGGCACAATTATAAGCCAACAACCAAAGAAGTCCAGGAACAGATGAATTAATAAGTCAGCCTTCTACCAGAGGCACGCTTATGAGTTGGCACGACCTCCTTTCTGAAATTCAGCCTCCAATCAATAGAAAAGAGGAATCCTCCCCAAACTCATTTGATGAGGCCGATCAACTTCGATACAGTTCGGCAGGAACAAGTTATAGTTTTGATCAATATCCCCATGAACACGATGTAAAGTCTCCTCACCGGGCAAACCGAATTCAGCAGTTATCAAAAGCTATTCACCATGATCAAGGGCCATTCTCGGGAGGCCGGTTCAATACAACCGGACAAATGTAATTCAGCGATAGCAAACAAACCAAAGACAAAACCACAAAGATTATTCAACAGATGAAGCCTTACCAAAATTCAACATCTTCATTAAAACTCTCAATAAATTAGTATTGATGGAACGCGACAAATAATTGAAGAGTTGGAGTTTACGATAAACTACAGTTAATATCATACTGAATGAAGTAAAATCGAAATTTCAACCGAGAAGAGTCACTCTATTCAACATATAAGTTGAGTTCAAGAACAAGCGTGCCATAGAACAAAGCATACCGCTTAGAAAGATGAAGTCAACAACTCCGTACCAAGATTTACGACAAGTTATTTGAAAGGCCCCATTGTTCACCACCTTCTGCCGACAAGAACCAAGTTTCAGACAAAATCATGCGAAAATCACAGCATTCCTTATACACCAGGTCAAGACGTAAATAGAGAGCCAAATCTCGAATGAACTTCATATCAAATAAAGCTCAAGAGAATAAACAGCCTAGGAACCAAATCCTGGCCAAAGCGATCTAAATGGTCTACAAAATCACGTCAATGCAAAGAGACAAACAAATGGAAGAACATAATATGCCATGGATAGAAGAATCAGACAGAAATGACCATGCCGCTCGCTACCATAGATTCACCATTACTATTGCTGTCAATGACTTCTTTAATTGAAAATGTCATGGAACCAAAAGACGATACAAGACAATCTCAAGTTAAAGAATAAAAAGCTGATATCATATTTCCGATCAAATATACTAAAGAGTAACCAAAACAGCATAGTACTGGCAGCCAAAAACAGATACAGACCATGGAAACAGAGTCACCACACGCCTAGATGATCTGGACAAAACTCGACAAAAAACAGTGAAAGACTTCATATTTCAAATGAAAGGAGCCAAATATGGGTGCAAAGTTGAACTGGACTTTTCCTTACCTATACAAAAATTACTCAAGATGGATAGAGACTGGGGTTGCCTAAAACCATAAAAACCTCTAGAAGAAAACCCAGTAATACCATTCAGACATAGTACGGGCGCGACTTCACATCTAAAAACACAGCAATGGCAACAAAGCAAATTGACAATGGGATCTTCATTGAGCTTGCATAGCAAAGAATTATCAGAGTGAATAAGGCAACCTGCAACGGGAGAAAATTTCTGCACCCACCCATCTGGACAAAGGCCAATATCCAGAACCTACAAAGAACTCAAAACAAATTTACAAGAAAATAACAAGCAACCCCATCAAAAGTGGGGCCAAGGATATGAACAGACACTTCAAAAGAAGACATTTTTTTAATTTGTGATGATATTATTATACTGTAAGCTGTAGGGTACATGTGCACAACGCAGGTTTGTTACATATGTATACTTGTGCCTGTTGGTGTGCTGCACCCATCAACTCGCCATTTACATCAGGTATAATCCCCAATGCAATCCTCCTCCCTCCCCATGATAGGCCCTCGGGTGTGATGTTCCCTTCCCCGAGTCCAAGTGATTCATTGTTCAGTTCCCACCTATGAGTGAGAACATGTGTTTGGTTTTCTGTTCTTGTGGATAGTTTTATTAAGAAATGATGGATTCCAGGCTGCAATCATGTCCCTACAAAGGACACAAACTCATCCTTTTTATGGCTACATAGTATTCCATGGTGTATATGCAAAGCATTATTTTCTTAACTAATCTGTCACTGATGCACATTTGGGTTGATTCCAAGTCTTTGCTATTAGAATAGTGCTGCAATAAACATAATGTGCATGTGTCTTAGAGCAGTATAATTTATAATCCTTGGGTATATACCCAGTAATGGGATGGTTGGGTCATATGGTACATCTAGTTCTAGATCCTGAGGAATCGCCATACTGTTTTCCATAATGGTTGAATCCAGTTTACTATCCCACCAACAGTGTAAAAGTGTTCTATTTCTCCACATCCTTCCAGCACCTGTTGTTTCCTGGCCTTTTAATGATCGCCATTCTAACTGGTGAGATGGTATCTCATTGTGGTTTTGATTTGCATTTGATGGCCAGTGATGATGAGCATTTTTTCAGGTGTTTGTTGGCTGTATGAATGTCTTTTGAGAAATGTCTATTCATATCCTTTGCCCACTTTTTGATGGGGTTGTTTTTTTCTTGTAAATTTGTTTGAGTTCTTTGTAGGTTCTGGATATTAGCCTCATAGATGGATACTTGCAAAAATTTTCTCCCATTCTGTAGGTTGCCTGTTCACTCTGATGGTAGTTTTTGCTGTGCAGAAGCCTTTAGTTTAATGAGATCCCATTGTCAATTTTGGTTTTGCTGCCGTTGCTTTTGGTGTTTTAGACATGAAGTTCTTGCCCATGCCTATGTCCTGAATGGTACTACCTAGGTTTTCCTCTAGGATTTTGTTATGGTATTAGGTCTAACATTTAAGTCTCTAATCCATCTTGAATTAATTTTCGTGATAAGGAGTAAGGAAAGATCCAGTTTCAGCTTTCTACTTATGGCTAGCCAATTTTCCCAGCACCATTTATTAAATAGGGAATCCTTTCCCCATTTCTTGTTTTCTCTCTCAGGTTTGTCAAAGATCAGATGGCTGTAGATGTGTGGTATTATTTCGAGGACTCTGTTCTGTTCCATTGGTCTATATCTCTGTTTCTGGTACCAGTACCATGCTGTTTCTTTGCTACTGTAGCCTTGTAGTATAGTTTTGAAGTCAGGTAGCTGGATGCTCCAGCTTTGTTCTTTGACTTAGGATTGTCTTGAGATGGCTCTTTTTTGGTTCCATGAACCTTAAAGCAGTTTTTTCCAATTCTGTGAAGAAACTCATTGGTAGCTTGATGGGGATGGCATTGAATCTATAAATTACCTTGGGCAGTATGGCCATTTTCACGAGCATTGATTCTTCCTATCCATGAGCTATTGCATGTTCTTCATTTGTTTGTCCCTTTATTTCCCCACTGAGCAGTGGTTTGTAGTTCCTCCTTGAAGAGGTCCTTTACATCCCTTTGTAAGTTGGATTCCTAGGGTATTTGATTCTCTTTGAAGCAATTGTGAATGGAAGTTCATTCATGATTTGGCTCTCTGTTTGTCTGTTACTGGTGTATAAGAATGCTTGTGATTTTTGCACATTAATTTTGTATCCTGAGATCTTTGCTGAAGTTGCTTATCAGCGCATGAGATTTTGGGCTGAGACGGGGTTTCTAAATATACAATCATGTCATCTGCAAACAGGGATAATTTGACTTCTTTCTAACTGGAATACCTCCTTTGATTTCTCTTGCCTGATTGCCCTAGCCAGAACTTCCAACACTATGTTGAATAGGAGTGGTGAGAGAGGGCATCCCTGTCTTGTGCCAGTTTTCAAAGGAATTTTTCCAGTTTTTGCCCATTCAGTATGATATTGGCTGGGTTTGTCATAAATAGCTCTTATTATTTTGAGGTATCGCTCCATCAATACCGAATTTATTGAGCGCTTTTAGCATGAAGGGCTGTTGAATTTTGTCAAAAGCCTTTTTCTGCATCTATTGAGATAAATCATATGGTTCTCTTGTCTTGGTTCTGTTTATATGCTGGATTATGTTTATTGATTTTGCTATCGTTGAACTAGCCTTGCATCCCAGGGATGAAGCCCACTTGATCAAGGTGGTGATAAGCTTTTGATGCTGGGTTGAATCCGGTTTGCCAGTATTTTATTGAGGATTTTTGCATCTATGTTCACTGTATGTTTGCCCAAAAATTCTCTTTTTTTGTTGTATCTCTGCCAGGCTTTGGTATCAGGATGATGTTGGCCTCATAAAAATGAGTGCTAGGAGGATTCTCTTTTCTATTGATTGAATAGTTTCAGAAGGAAATGGTACCAACTCTCCTTGTACCTCTGGTAGAATTCAGCTGTGAATCCATCTGGTCCTGGACTTTTTTTGGTTGGTAGGCTATTAATTGTTGCCTCCCCACTCAGAGCCTGCTATTGGTCTATTCAGGATTCAACTTCTTCCTGGTTTAGTCTTGAAGAGTGTAAGTGTCCAGGAAATTATCCATTTCTTCTAGATTTTCCAGTTTATTTCCATGTGAGAGGTGTTTATAGTATTCTCTGCTGGTAGTTTGTATTTCTGTGGGGTCGGTGGTGATATCCCTTTATCATTTTAATTAAGGCCGATTTGATTCTCTTTCTTTCTTCTTTTATTAGTCTTGCTAGTGGTCTGTCAATTTTGTTGATCTTTTCAAAACCAACTCTGGATTCATTGATTTTTTGGAGGGTTTTTGTGTTCTCTATCTCCTTCCAGTTCTGCTCTGATCTTTAGTTATATTTCTAGCCTTCCTGCTAGCTTTCTCAATGTGTTTGCTCTTGCTTCTCTTAATTCTTTTAATTATGTATGTTAGAGTGTCAATTTTAGATCTTTCCTGCTTTCTTGTGGGCATTTCTAGGTGCTATAAATTTCCCTCTACACACTGCTTTAAATGTCCTGGTGATTCTGGTATGTTGTATCTTTGTTCTCATTGGTTTCAAAGAACATCTTTATTTTGCCTTCTTCATTTCGTTGGTGTACCCAGTACTGGTTCAGGAGCAGGTTGTTCAGTTTCCATGTAGTTGAGCGGTTTTGATTGAGTTTCTTAGTCCTGAGTTCTAGTTTGATTTGCACTGTGGTCTGAGAGAGACAGTTTGTTATTATTTCTGTTCTTGCATTTGCTGAGCAGTGCTTTACTCCAATTACGTGGTCAATTTTGGAATAAGTAATATGTGGTGCTGAGAAGAATGTATATTCCAAGCTGATTTGGGGTGGAGAGTTCTATATTGCCTATTAGGTCTGCTTGCTGAAGAGATGTTGAGTCTTCAATTCTGGATATCCTTGTTAACTTTCTGTCTCGCTGATCTGTCTAATGTTGACAGTGGAGGCAGTTGGAAGTCTCCCATTATTATTGTATGGGAGTCTAAGTTCTTTGTAAGTCTCTAAGGACTTCTGCCATGAATCTGGGGTGCTCCTGTATTGGGTGCATATATATTTAGGATAGTTAGCTCTTCCTGTTGAATTGATCCCTGGACCATTGCAATGGCCTTGTCTCTTTTGGATTTTTGATGGTTTAAAAGTCTGTTTTATCAGAGACTAGTATTGCAACCCCGCTTTTTGTTCTCCATTTGCTTGGTAAATCTTTCCTCCATCCCTTTATTTTGAGCCTATGTGTATGTCTCAAGGCAGGAGATGGGTCTCCTGGAATACGTTAAGACTGATGGGTCTTGACTTTTGATCCAGTTTGCCAGTCTGTGTCTCTTAATTGGAGCATTTAGTCCATTTGCATTTAAGGTTAAGATTGTTATGTGTGAACTTTGATCCCGCCATTATGATATTAACTGGTTATTTTGCTCATTAGTTGATATATAGTTTCTTCCCAGCCGATGGTCTTTACATTTTGCACATGTTTTTGAGATGGCTGGTACTGGTTGTTCCTTTCCATGTTTGGGGTACTTCCTTCAGGGTTCTTGTAAGGCAGGCCTAGTGGTGACAAAATCTCTAAGCATTTGCTCATCTGTAAAAGGATTTTATTTCTCCTTCACTTATGAAACTTAGTTTGGCTGATATGAAATTCTGGGTTGAAAATTTTCTTAAGAATGTTGAATATTGGCCCCCACTCTCTGGCTTGGAGAGTTTCTACGAGTGATCTTGCCAGAGTCTGATGTGGGCTTCTCGGTAAACCTACCTTTCTCTGGCTGCCCCTTTAAGATTTTTTCCCTTCATTTCAACTTCTCTTGGTGAACTGGCAATTATGTGTCTTGGAGCTGCTCTGTCGAGAGCATCTTGTATGTTCTCTGTATTTCCTGGATTTGAATGTTGGCTCAAGTTCTACTAGGTTAGTTCTGATATCCTGGTAAGCCGAACTGGTTCCACGCCTCACTTTCAGGGCACCCTCTAATCAGACGTGGTAGATTTGTCTTTTACATAATCCCATAATTTTGTGGCTTCGGTTCATTTCTTTGGTTTCTCTTCTCGCTTCCATTTTATCTATTTGATCCTTCGACCTGATACTCTTTCTTCCAGTTGATCGAGTCGTGGTTACTGGAAGTTTGTGACGAGTTCACGATTTCTCGTGGTCAGCGGGAGCTTTCATCTCTTTTCTATTTCCTTTGTTTATGACCTTCAGCATTAATTACTTTATCATTAATTCTTCCACTTCAAGATTTTATTTCTTTATAGCTTTGGTATCGACCTCTTTAGCTCTGAGAAATTTGATGGACTGGAAGCTCTTCTCTCTCATCTCACAAAAGTCATTCTCCTCGGCCCAGCTTTGATCCGCTGTTACATGAGCTGCGCCCTTTGCCGGGGAGATGCTACTTTTGTTTTGAATTTCCAGCTTTTTCTGCCCTGCTTTTTCCCCATCTTTGTGGTTTTATCTGCCTCTGGTCTTTGATGATGGTGATGTACTGATGGGTTTTGTAGGTGTCCTTCCTGTTTGAGAGTTTTCCTTCTAACAGTCAGGACCTCCTAGCTGTAGGTCTGTTGGAGATTGCTTGAGGTCCACTCCAGACCCCTGTTTGCCTGGGTATCAGCAGCAGAGACTGCAGAAGATAGAATATTTCTGGAACAGCAAGTGTACCTGTCTGATTCTTGCTTTGGAAGCTTCCTCTCAGGGTGTACTCCAATTGTGAGGTGTGGGGTGTCAGGACTGCCCCCTAGTGGGGATGTCTCCCAGTTAGGCTACTCAGGGGTCAGGGACCCGCTTGAGCAGGAGTCTGTCCCTCTCAGATCTCTAACCTCGTGTTGGGAGATCCAATGCTCTCTTCAAAGCTGCCGTGACAGAGTCGCTGGGCCCGCAGAGGTATCTGCTGCTTTGTTATTGTTTACTGTGCCCCGGCTCCCAGAGGTGGGAGTCTCCACAGAGACAGGCAGGTTTTGAGGCCGCTGTGAGCTCCACCCAGTTCGAAGCTCCCAGCAGCTTTGTTTACCTACTTAAGCCTGAGCAATGGCGTGGCGCCCCCAGCCTCGCTAAGCTGCCTTTGCCGTAGATCACAGACTGCTGTGATAGTCGAGGAGGCTCCGTGGGTGTGGGACCCTCCCAGCCAGGTGTGGATATGATCTCCTGGTGTGCCTGTTTGCTCAAAGCGCAGTATTGGGGTGGGAGTTACCCGGATTCTCCAGGTGTTGTGTGTGTCTCAGTTCCCTGGCTAGGAGTGATTCCTTCCCTGTGCTTCCCAGGTGAGGGGCACGCCTCGCCCTGCTTCAGCTCCGCTGGTCGGCTGCAGCAAGCTGACTATACCTCCGGGATCTTCCGCACTCTTCTAAAGTGAGATGAACCCAGTACCAGTTGAAAATGCCGAACAATCGTTCTGTGTCGCTGGCGCCGGAGTTGAAGCACTGGAGCTGCTCCTATTCGCCGCCTTGTCTCGGCCACCCCAAAAAGAAATACATTTATACAGCCAACAGACACATGAAAAATGATCATCATCACTGGCCATCAGAGAAATGCAAATCAAAACCACAATGATACCATCTCACACCAGTTAGAATGGCTGCATCATCAAAAATCAGGAACAGCAGGTGCTGGAGAGTGATGTGGAGAAACAGGGAACACTTTTACACTGTTGCGGGACTAAAAACTAGTTCAACCATTGTGGAAGACAGTGTGGCAATTGGCTGATCTAGAACTAGAAATACCATATGACCCAGCCATCCCATCACCGGGTATATACCCAAAGAATTATGTCATATTGCCTAAAAGACACACATGCACATGTATGTTTATTATGCACTATTCACAATAGCAAAGACTTGGAACCAACCCAAATGTCCATCAATGATAGACTAGGATTAAGAAAAATGTAAGTACATATACACCCTCATGGAATTACTATGCAAGTTTTCATAAAGGGATGAGTTCCATGGGGTCCTTTGTACATGCATGCAGCTGGAAATCATCATTCTGAGCAAACTATCGCAAGAACAGAAAACCAAACACCACATGTTCTCACTCATAGATGGGAAATGAACAATCAGATCACTTGGACACAGAAGGGGAACATCACACACCAGGTCCTATTGTGGGGAGGGGGTAGGGGGGAGGGATAGCATTAGGAGATATACCTAATGTAAATGACAAGTTAATGAGTGCAGCACACCAACATGACACATGTATACATATGTAACAAACTTGCACGTTGTGCACATGTACCCTAGAACTTGAAGTATAAAAAAAAAAAAAAAAAAAAACGCCAGGAGAAAAAAAATAAAGTAAAATAAAGGATGAGTTCATGTCCTTTGCAGGTACATGGATGAAGCTGGAAACCATCATTCTCAACAAACTAACAAAAGAACAGAAAACCAGACATTGCATGTTCTCATTCATAAGTGTGACTTGAACATGAGAACACATGGACACAGGGAGGGGAACATCACACACCAGGGCCTGTCAAGGGGTAGGGGGATAGGGGAGGGATGGCATTAGGATAAATACCTAATGTAGATGACGGGTTGATGGGTGCAGCAAACCACCATGGCACGTGTATACCTATGTAACAAACCTGCATGTTCTGCATGTGTACCACAGAGCTTAATGTATCAAAACAAAAACAAAAACAAAACAAAACAAAACAAAAGGAAACAGCAGATGCTGGAAACGATGTGGAGAAATAGGAATGCTTTTACACTGTTAGTGGGAATATAAATAAGTTCAAACATTGTGGAAGGCAGTGTGGCGATTCCTCAAGGATCTAGAACCAGAAATACCATTTGACCCAGCGATCCCATTACTAGGTATATACCCAAAGGATTATAAATCATTCTACTATAAAGACACACGCACACATATGTTTATTGCAGCACTATTCACAATAGCAAAGACTTGGAACCAGCCCAAATGCCCATCAACAGTAGACTGGATAAAGAAAATGTGGCACATATACACCATGGAATACTATGCAACCATTAAAAAAAAAGGATGAGGGGACATGGATGAGGCTGGAAACCATCATTCTCAACAAACTAACACAAGAACAGAAAACCAAACACCGCATGTTCTCACTCATAAGTGGGAGTTGAACAATGAGAACCTATGGACACAGGGAGGGGAACATCACACACTGGGGCCTGTCAGGGGGTGGGGGGCTGGAGGAGAGATAGCATTAGTAGAAACACCTAATGTCAATGACGGGTTGATGGATGCAGCAAACCACCATGGCACGTGCATCCCTATGTAACAAACCTGCAGGTTCTGCACATGTATCCCAGAACTTAAAGTATTATTTAAAGAAAGAAAGCTGACAAATCACGTTGTGAATAAGCAAAAATAAGTAACAGTGAGTTTCCTTAAAAGATGTACATGATGGAGAAGAAGGGTAGAATAAGCGTGGGTGCTGAAGTAATAGGAAGCTGAGGGAGTTTCTGTCTACCTTTTATTGTAATTTATTTATTCAATACTTACTGACTTTCTACTATGTATCAGGCAGCTAAGGTAGAGAAATATTAGAGATTGAAGGTCCCTACTCTCATAGAAATTCAATTCTAGAGGAGGCATTTAGACATTAAGCACTAAAAACTTTAAGATATACTTTGGAGGCAGAGCTGGCAGGGTTTGTTAATGAATTGGACATGGAGAGGGGAAAGACTTTTCTCTAGAGTGTGAATATTCTATGTACAGTAAGTTCATCTCCTGAGGCAAAGGGAGATGGAGGAAAATAGGATGATGATGTTCAGAGGTTTGACGTGAG
This sequence comes from Papio anubis, assembly GCF_008728515.1. NCBI lineage: Eukaryota > Metazoa > Chordata > Mammalia > Primates > Cercopithecidae > Papio > Papio anubis. Next base: position 89,854,694 of record NC_044978.1, read on the forward strand.
TGTTGAAAGATTAAGATAGCTATTTCAGGAGACTGGGCAGCAAGCTGGCTAGGAAAATGTCATTGGATTGCCAGGCAATGTTGAGGCTTCATTTGATCTTGCTGATCAAATATAGTCAGTCCTCCATATCTGCAGGTTCTGAGGTTCTGCACCCATGGACTCAACCAACTATGAATCCAAAATATTTTTTTTAAATTGAAAATAACAATACAACAATTAAAAAATACAAATTTTAAAATGCAGTGTAACAATTATTTACATAGCATTTACATTTTACCAGGTATTATAAGTAACCTAGAGATTATTTAAAATATACAGGAGGGTGTGCATAGATTATATGTAAATACTATGCAATTTATATGAGGGACTTGTGCATATGCAGATTTTGATGTCTCCAGGGTTCCTGGAACAAATCCCTCAGGTTCCAAGGGACACTGTACATACAATGGAACCAATCTGCCCTGTGACTTTCCCCACCCACCTTCAACTGCTCAAGGATGTCCACATGACTGCCAGAGTAGCTGTCAAACTCTTCCCAAACCCCAAGAATCTGGTAAGATTTCATTGGCTGAGGAGTGAGCACCAGACTCATGCTAGCAAAGATAGCCTTCCTTACATCTCTGGACTTAAGATGAGGGAAAGAGCAGAATTCCCCTGTTACAGTTAGACTTAAGAATCAAACATTTTTATTGGTCATATTTCCTAACTCTATAACAAAAGCAAGTCAATGGCGAGCAACTGAAATCAATGTTCTGAGAGATAACATAATAATAACAGGTAGCACTTATACATGGGTCCTGCTATGTGCTAGGCACAAATTCAAGCGTTTGTCATATAATAACTCTCTTAATGCTTATAACAAATTTATGAGGTGGGTACTACTATTATCATAGCTTATTGATAGGTAAACTGGGGCACAGAAAGTTTGAGTTTCTTGCCTTATGTCACAGAACGTGAGAAATAAAGCTAAGATTTGAACCCAGATCTACTAGGGCTAACATCTCTGCTCTTAACCACTATGCTACACCACTTCACATAAGAGAGAGGGAAAGTCTTTAAGTTGAATGGTTTCAAGTTTCTGCTCCCACTTGTATTTCTGCCCACTTTCTTTGTTTGGTTGTTCACTCCTTTCACGGTTTCTATCAGTCAAAATTTTCCCTCTATTCCCTAAGGTTATGCATGCTAGGCTTTTGTAACTTGGAAACAAGAGCCCACGGATAGCAAGGTTATTCATGCTGGGTTTTCATAGGTTGGAAACAAGTGGACCATAGTGATACACTTCACTGATATCCCTCAAATATGTAACTCACTGAATGAAGTGGGTCAGGGAATCAGTAAAGATTCCGCCCCCTTCGATTCCACCTATACATAGATTCTATAGTAAAGCAAATAATTGGTTAATTATCACCTGTAATCTCTTAAAACTCAGACCACAGGAAGCTCCACATTTAGACAACTTGGCTGGGAAAAAAGTGGCTACCGTTGCAGGATTTAGTACGATACTACAAGAAAGGCAAGCCCAGGCTGGCCCTTCTGAGCAGGATATTTCAAACCAGAACACTCCTTCATTTCAAGTAACAGTCAGTCTCCTCAGGCTGTTGGGTATTCATCCAAACTCTGCTGAACAGGAACAATATATCGATTGCAAGAGCAGATACGTAGGTACAGAAAGCATGGGAACCAGGATACTGCAGGAGAAGGTTATCTAAGGAGAGAGAAGAATGAACAGGCCTCAGCCCTTTTAGCCCCATCCAAGTACCTGTCTTCTTAAACTATCTTGCCCATAAATGTAATACATCGCTATGTAAAGCATAATTATCTGGGATGCCTCCTAAGAGAATTCTCTTGGCCAAATTTCAGAACAATTGAGGCAAGTCTCTTCACCCTAGCCCAGGTTCTGGTTCAAGTCTTAAAGCAAAAGCCTGAAAAAGTCCTAAGAGAAAGGGCAGGTCCCCACACTGTATGCTAAGACAGAAGCAGTATAAAGGGGCCAGGACCCTGACAGAATTTCTGAATTATCTGCAGATATAAAATCCTTCGCATGAAACACAAACAACTGAGTAACAGATTGCTGTTGCCAGAAAATCTCCAAATGTAGAGGCTTGCAATTGCTGAACCTTGTCCCAAATTACTGTCTCACCCGCTCCTTCCCAAACTACCCTCCCCTTACAGTGGCTGTAAACTGCGAAGGTGGCAGTCCTCAGCAGAGAAACTGCTTCACTGTCTCCCTCCGTGGAGGCTGTGAAGGATGCTAGACAAATGATGTCTAATGAGGTGAATTGGGGCAAAGTGACAATAGTGTAAAAGCCTCCAAAATGTGACCTGAAAATTTATCCAACAAAATGCAGACATCCCCAACTCAAGATTGTTCGTCCTACAACCTTTTGACTTTACAATGGTGCAAAAAGTATACGCATTTGGTAGAAATCATACTTCAAACTTTTGATCTTTTCCTGGGCTAGTTATATGCAGTATGATACTCTCTTGCAATGCTAGGCACCAGCAGCCAGCACAGCTCCCAGTCAGTCACGCAAGGGTAAACAGCCAGGACTTTACAATGTACTGTATTCTGAGATGATTTTATCCAACTATAGGGTAATATAAATGTTCTGAGCATATTTAAGGAAGGCTAGGCTGAGCTATGATGTTTCATAGGTTAGGTGTATTAAATCCATTGTCAACTTGCAATGGGTTTATCAGGACATGACTCCATTGTATGTAGGAGCATTTGTAATTATGTATGTTTTTATAAACAGATTAACTGTAGTATTATTTTTAAGAAAATAACACTGACAGCAATATATGTCAAGTACTAGTAAACTGATTAAACAAAACATGATATATTAGTCAATAAAATCCCAAGTGATCTTAACAAATTACTTGTAATGCATTCATAATGTTAAGTAGAAGAACAATGATATGGTTTGGGTCTATGTCCCCAAATCTCATGTCAAATTGTAATCCCCAATGTTGGAGGTGGGGTATGGTGGGAGGTGATTGGATCATGAGGCAGATTTCCTCTTTTGTGTTATTTTCTTGATAATGAGTTATCGCAAGATCTGGTTGTTTAAAAAGTGTGTAGCGCTTCCCCGACCCCCTTCCTCCTGCTTTGGTCATATAAGACATGGCTGCTTCCCCTTCACCTTCCTCCATGATTGAAACTTTCCTGAGGCTTCCCCAGCCATGCTTACTGTACAGCCTGAGGAACTATGAGCTAATGAAATTACCCAGTCTCTATAAATTACCCAGTCTCAGGTATTTCTTTACAGCAGTGGAATAATGAACTAATACAAACAGGCTGTAAAACAGCATGCTCAGTATGATCATACTGACACACATACACCTGCATGTTGACTGGAAGGACTCATCCTGAAATGTTAACAGTGGTAGTAGCTAGGTGCCTTTTGTCACAGTTGATCTCCCTTTACATTTCTCAGAGTTTTCTAAGATTTTTGTGTTGAGCGTGTACTATTTTTGAAATTAGGAAAATTTTTTCATGAAATACATTTTTTCAGGTATACATTTTATATTTTTATTTTTAATTTATGTGAGTATATAATAGCTGCATATATTTATGTGGTACATGAAATATTTTGATACAGTCATAGGATGCACAATAATCACATCAGGGTAAATGGGATATCCATCCCCTCAAGCAGTTATCCTCTGTGTTACCTACAATTCAATTATACTCCTTTAGTTATTTTAAAACGTACAATTTAATTATCATTGACTATAGTCACCCTGTTGTATTATCAAATACTAGATCTTGTTCATTCTAACTATCTTTTGTACCCTTTAACCAAACCCACTTCCCCCAACCCCCTCACCACCCTTTCCAGTCTCTGGTGACCATCATTCTACTCTCCACCTCCATGAGTTTAACATGAAGCATATTTTTTATACAAGATTGGTAGGTGAAATCAAAACTAATTTATCCTCAGAAACAAGTAATATTTTCTTTATCATTTTATTTGAACTTCTCTTGTGACATTTGTCCCTTTTTCTTGTACGGCAAGACATGTATTATCTCCTCCATTGGAGTCTGAATTTCTTGATAACACAACAGATTTTCTCAGCTCAGTATACTTTACAATTACTAGTGCAATAATAATACCCTGCAAATAGAACATAAATAAATTATGAAGAGAATTAGTATCACCATATATTAAGGTATATGGAAAAGATAAAGCATTTAAATTATTGAAGTGCTGCTGCAAGAATAGACAGAAAGTCACATAGAACAATAGACAGTCTCCGAGAAAGAACTTGTAAATATAAGAACTTCTTACCGAAGATGCTAATTAACATAGAAAATAATCACGAGTTCATGCTGGGACAATTTGTTTAGCTTCTTACTTCACACAAAATAATTTTCAGCTGAATTTAAGAGTTAAATGTTTGAAAATCAAACTATAAAAATCTAGAAGGGGCCAACTGCGATGGCTCATACCCGTAATCCCAGCACTTAGGGAAGCTGAGGCGGGTAGATCGCCTGAGGTCAGGAGTTTGAGACCAGCCTGGCTAACATGGCGAAACCCTGTCTCTACTAAAAATACAAAAATTAGCTGGGCATGGTGGCGTGCTCCTGTAATCGCAGCTACTCCGGAGCCTGAGGAGGGAGAATCGTTTGAACCCGGGAGGCATAGGTTGCAGTAAGCCAAGATTGCACCATTGCACTCCAGACTGGGTGACTAGAGTGAAACTCCATCTCAAAACAAAAACAAAAAAAAATCTAGAAAGAAAGATAAAAAATGTATTTGGTCTCTATATGAAGAGAATTTTCAAAGTATAGAAACAATAACGAAGAAAAAGATATTTTTACGAACCAAAATTTTTAAACATATATATAATTTCATTCAAAATTGAAGGTCAAAAATTAACAAAGGAAAAACATGTCTGACAAGGTGACAAATAATAATTCACTCCTTTAACATATAAAGAACTCGAATGCATTAATCAGAAAAAGGTGCCAGTAGATACTTACACAAACTATATGACCAAATACTTCACAAAAGGGGAAAATACAAATGACTAAAACAAACATAGAAAATATTCAACATCACTAGCACTGAAAGAAATACTAATGAAAGGCCAGACGCAGTGGCTCAAGCCTGTAATCTCAGCAATTTGGGAGGCCAAAGCTGGCGGATCACCTGAGGTCAGAAGTTCAAGACCAGCCTGAGTTCACATGGTGAAACCCCATCTCTAATAAAAATACAAAACAGTTAGCTGGACATGGTGGCAGGCACCTGTAATCTTAGCTACTCAGGAGGCTGAGGCAGGAGAATAGCTTGAACCTGGGAGGCGGAGGTTGCAGTGAGCCAAGATCATGCCATTGCACTCCAGCCTGGGCAACAAAAGTGAAACTCAATCTCAAAAAAAAAAAAACAAAAAAAGAAAGAAAGAAATGCTAATGAAAAAGAAATATTAGGTTGGTGCAAAAGTGATTTGTCATTACTTTTAATGGCAAAAACTGCAATCACTTTTACACCAAGCTAATAGTTAGCTTTTTATGCCTGTCAAGATATTTTGTGTTTAACAGTTATAGTCAGTGCTAATTTGGGTGGAGTAAATAATGACATAGACATTCTATTTTACTTCTAGGCAGCATGCCAAATGATTCAGCCTTTCTGAAAAGAGGTATGTAAGTCAATTTAACCCAAATAATGTCTTTATCTTTTCCCAAGTAATTCTCAAGGAAACCAAGCAAGTAAAAATTATGAACAATAGTGTTCATCACAATATTATTTATAATAGTCAAAACAATAGAAATATTTCTATGTCTAGGTAATTACTGATTAAGCAAATCAGAACACACTCAAATGATAGACTACAAGGGAGAGCTGGGCAAGATGGCCAAACAGGAACCATTCTGGTCTGCAGCTTCCAGCAAGAAAAACGCAGAAGGCAGGTGATTTCTGCATTTCCAACTGAGGTACCCGGTTCAACTCATTGGGACTGGTTAGATAGTGGGTCCAGCCCATGGAGGGCCAGCAGAAGCAGGGTGGGGTGTCGCCTCAAGGGGAAGCACAAGGAGTTGGAAAACTCTCCTCCCCTAGCCAAGTGAAGCCATGAGGGACTGTGCCATGAGGGAGAGTGCTATCCAGCCCAGATACTGTGTTTTCCCATGGTTTTTGCAAACTGTAGACCAGGAGATTTTCTCAGATGTCCACACAACCAGAGCCATGGATTTCAAGCACAGAACTGGGTGGCCATTTGGCAGACACCGAGCTAGCTGCAGGAGATATTTTTCATAACCCAGTGGTGCCTGGATACCCAGTGAGACAGAACCATTCACTCCCCTGGAAAAGGGGCTGAAGCCAGGGAGCCAAGTGGTCTTGCTCAGCGGGTCCCACTCCCATGGAGCCCAGTAAGCTAAGATCCACTGGCTGGAAATTCTTGCTGCCAGGAAAGCAGTCTGAAGTCAACCTGGGACACTCAAGCTTGATGGGGGGAGGGCTGCCACCATTACTGAGGCTTCAGTAGGTTGTTTTTCCCTTACATTGTAAACAAAGCTCCCAGGAAGTTCGGACTGGGCAGAGCCCACTGCAAGACAGCACAGCAAAGCCACTGCAGCCAGACTACCTCACTAGATTCCTCCTCTCTGGGCAGGGCACTGCCACCTAAATATTACTTTTCCAATGATCTTAGCAAACAGCACACCAGGAGATTATATCCCATGCTTGGCTCAGAGGGTCCCACACCCATGGAGCCTTGCTCACTGCTAGCACAGCAGTCCGAGATTGAACTGCTAGGTGGCAGCCTGGCTTGGGGAGGGGTGTCCGCCATTGCTGAGGCTTGAGTGGGTAAACAAAGCAACCTGGAAGCTCGAAATGGGTGGAGCCCACCACAGCTCAACCAGGCCTGCCTGCCTCTGTAGACTCCACCTCTGGGGCAGGGCAGAGCTGAACAAAAGGCAGCAGAAACTTCTGCAGACTTAAACATCCCTGTCTGACAGTTCTGAAGAAAGCAGTGGTTCTCCCAGCATGGTGTTTGAGCTCTGAGAACAGACAGATTCCTCCTCAAGTGGGTCCCTGAACCCTGTGTAGCCTAACTGGAGACACCTCCCCGTAGGGGCCCACTGACACCTGATACAGCTGAGTGCCCCTCTGAGACGAAGCTTCCATAGGAAGGACCAGGCAGCAATATTTGCTGTTCTGCAATATTTGCTGCTCTGCAGCCTCCAATGGTGATACTGAAGCAAACAGGGTCTGGAGTGGACCTCCAGCAAACTCCAATAGACCTGCATCTGAGGGACCTGATTGTTAGGAGGAAAACTAACAAACAGAAAGGCATAGCATCAACATCAACAAAAAGGACATCCACACCAAAACTGCATCTGTAGGTCACCATCATCAAACACCAAAGGTAGAGAAAACCACAAAGATGGGGAGAAACCAGAGCAGAAAAGCTCAAAATTCTGAAAACCAGACTGCCTCTTCTCCTCCAAAGGATCACAGCTCCTCACCAGCAACAGAACAAAGCTGGATGGAGAATGACTTTGATAAGTTGGCAAAAGTAGGCTTCAGAAGTTCAGTAATAACAAACTTCTCTAAGCTAAAGGAGGACGTTTAAACCCATTGCAAGTAAGCTAAAAATCTTGAAAGCAGATTAGATGAATGGCTAACTAGAATAAACAGTATAGAGAAGACCTTTAATGACCTGATGGAACTGAAAACCATGGCACAAGAACTACGTGATATATACACAAGCTTCAGTGATGGATTCAATGAAGTGGAAGAAAGGGTATCAGTGATTGAAGATCACATGATGAAATGGAGTTAGAAGAGAAGATTAGAGAAAAAAGAGTAAAAAGAAATGAACAAAGCCTCTAAGAAATATGGGACATGTGAAAAGACCAAATCTACCTTTGATTGCTGTACCTGAAAGTGATGGGAAGAATTGAACCAAGCTGGAAAAACACTCTTCAGGATATTATCCAGGAGAACTTCCCCAACCTAGCAAAGCAGGCCAACATTCAAATTCAGGAAAAACAGAGAACACCACAAAGATAATCCTTGAGAAGAGCAACGCCTAGACACATAATTGAAAGATTCACCAAGGTTGAAATGAAAGAAAAAATGTTAAGGGTGGCCAGAGAGAAAGATCAGGTTACCTACAAAGGGAAGTCCATCAGACTAACAGCAGATCTCTCAGCAGAAACTCTACAAGCCAGAAGAGATTCGGAACAATATTCAAAGAAAACAATTTTCAACCCAGAATTTCATACCCAGCCAAACTAAGCTTCATAAGTTAAGGACAAATAAAATCCTTTACAGACAAACAAATGCTGAGAGATTTTGTCACCACCAGGCCTGCCTTACAAGAGCTCCTGAAGAAAGCACTAAACATGGAAAGGAACAACCAGTACCAGTCATTGCAAAAACATGGCAAACTGTAAAGACCATCAGTGCTGGGAAGAAACTGCATCAACTAACGAGCAAAATAATCAGCTAACATCAAAATGACAGGATCAAATTCACACATAACAATATTAACCTTAAATGTAAATGGGCTAAATGCACCAATTAAAAGAAACAGACTTGCAAACTGAATAAAGAGTCAAGATCCATCAGTGTGCTGTATTCAGGAGACCCATCTCATGTGCAGAGACACATATAGGCTCAAAATAAAGGGATGGAGGAAGATCTACCAAGCAAATGGAAAACAAAAAATAGCAGGGGTTGCAATTCTAGTCTCTGATGACACAGACTTTAAACCAACAAAGGTCAAAAGAGATAAAGAAGGCAATTACATAATGGTAAAGGGATCAATTGAACAAGAAGAGCTAACTATCCTAAATCTATATGCACCCAATACAGGAGCACCTAGATTCATAAAGCAAGCCCTTAGAGACCTACAAAGAGACTTATACTCCCATACAATAATAATGGGAGACTTTAATATCCCACTGTCAACATTAGACAGATCAATGAGACAGAAGGTTAACAAGGATATCCAGGAATTGAACTCAGCTCTGCACCAAGCAGACCTAATAGACATCTACAGAACTCAGCACCCAAAATTAACAGAATATACATTCTTCTCAGCACCGGATCGCACTTATTCCAAAATTGACCACAGAGTTCGAAGTAAAGCACTCTGCAGCAAATGTGAAAGAACAGAAGTCACAACAGTCTCTCAGACCACAGTGCAGTCAAATTAGAACTCAGGATTAAGAAATTCACTCAAAACCTCACAAGCACATGGAAACGGAACAACCTGCTCCTGAATGACTACTGGCTTAATAACGAAATGAAGGCAAAAATAAAGATGTTCTTTGAAACCAATAAGAACAAAGACACAACATATCAGAATCTCTGGGACACATTTAAAGCAGTGTGTAGAGGGAAATTTAGAGCACTAAATGACCACAAGAGAAAGCAGGAACGATGTAAAATCGACATCCTAACAACATCACAATTAAAAGAACTAGAGAAGCAAGAGCAAACACATTCAAAAGTTAGCAGAAGGCAAGAAATAACCAAGATCAGAGCAGAACTGAAGGAGATAGAGACACAAAAACTCCTTCAAAAAATCAATGAATCCAGGAGCTCATTTTTTAAAAGATCAACAAAATTGATAGACTGTTAGCAAGACTAATAAAGAGAAAAAGAGAATAATCAAATAGACACAATAAAAAATGATAAGGGGATATCACCACCAATCCCACAGAAATACAAACTACCATCAGAGAATACTAAAAACACCTCTACACAAATAAACAAAAAAATCTAGAAGAAATGGATAAATTCCTGGACATATACACTTTCCCAAGACTAAACCAGGAAGAAGTTGAATCACTGAATAAACCAATAACCTCTGAAATTGAGGCAATAATTAATAGCTTACCAACCAAAAAATGTGCAGGACCAGACAGATTCACAGCCGAATTCTACCAGAGGTACAAAGAGGATCTGGTACCATGCCTTCTGAAACTATTCCAATCAATAGAAAAAGAGGAAATCCTCCCTAACTCATTTTATGAGGCCAGCATCATCCTGATACCAAAGCTTGGCAGAGACACACACAAAAAAAAGAGAGAATTTTAGACCAATATCCCTGACGAACATCAATGTGAAAATCTTCAATAAAATACTGGCAAACCAAATCCAGCAACACATCAAAAAGCTTATCCACCAAGATTAATTTGGCATCATCCCTGGGATGCAAGGCTGGTTCAACATATGCAAATCAATAAACATAATCCATCACATAACAGGACCAAAGACAAAAATCACATGATTATCTCAATAAATGCAGAAAAGGCCTTTGAAAAAATTCAGCAACGCTTCATGCTAAAAACTCTCAATAAGCTAGGTATTGGTGGAAAGTATCTCCAAATAATAAGAGCTATTTATGACAAACCCACAGCCAATATCATACTGAATGGGCAAAAGCTGGAAGCATTCCCTTTGAAAACTGGCGCAAGACAGGGATGCCCTCTCTCACCACTCCTATTCAACATAATGTTGGAAATTCTGGCCAGGGCCATCAGGAAACAGAAAGAAATTAAGGGTATTCAATTAGGAAAAGAGGAAGTCAAATTCTCCCTGTTCGCAGATAACATGATTGTATATTTAGAAAACCCCATCGTCTCAGCCCAAAATCTCCTTAAGCTGATAAGCAACTTCAGCAAAGTCTCAGGATACAAAATCAATGTGCAAAAATCACAAGCATTCCTATACACCAAAAACAGACAAACAGAGAGCCAAATCATAAGTGAACTCCCATTCACAATTGCTACAAAGAGAATTAAACACCTAGGAATTCAGTTTACAAGGGATGTGAAGAACTTCCCAGTTCTCTTCAAGGAGAACTACAAACCACCGCTCATCGAAATAAAAGAGGACACAAACAAATGGAAGAACATTCCATGCTCATGGATAGGAAGAATCAATATCGTGAAAATGGCCATACTGCCCAAAATAATTTATAGATTCAATGCCATCCCCGTCAAGCTACCAATGACTTTCTTCACAGAATTGGAGAAAACTACTTCAAAGTTCATATGGAACCAAAAAAGAGCCTGCATTGCCAAGACAAGCCTAAGCAAAAAGAACAAAGCCGGAGGCATCACGCTACCTGACTCCAAATTATACTATAAGCCTACAGTAACCAAAACAGCATGGTACTGGTACCAAAACAGATACATAGACCAACAGAACAGAACAGAGGCCTCAGAAACAACACCACACATCTACAACTATATGATCTTTGACAAACCTGACAAAAACAAGAAATGGGGAAAGGATTCCCTATTTACTAAATGGTGCTGGGAAAACTGGCTAGCCACAAGTACAAAGCTGAAACCGGAGCCCTTCCTTACACCTTATACAAAAATTAATTCAAGATGGTTTAAAGACTTAAATGTTATACATAAAACCATAAAAAACCTAGAAGAAAACCTAGGTAATACCATTCAGGACATAGGCATGGGCAAGGACTTCATGACTAAAACACCAAAAGCAATTGCAACAAAAGCCAAAATTGACAAATGGGATCTAATTAAACTAAGGCACTTCTGCACAGCAAAAGAAACTACCATCAGAGTGAACAGACAACTTACAGAATGGAAGAAAAGTTTTACAATCTACCCATCTGACAAAGGACTAATATCCAGAATCTACAAAGAACTTAAACAAATTTACAAGAAAAGAATCAAACAACTCCATCAAAAAGTGGGCAATGATACGAACAGACACTTCTCAAAAGAAGACATTTATGCAGCCCACAGACACATTAAAAAATGCTCATCATCACTGGTCATTAGCGAAATGCAAATCAAAACCACAGTGAGATACCATCTCACACCAGTTAGAATGGCAATCATTAAAAAGTCAGGAAACAACACGTGCTGGAGAGGATGTGGAGAAATAGGAACACTTTTACACTGTTGGTTGGACTGTAAACTAGTTCAACCATTGTGGAAGACAGAGTGGCGATTCCTCAAGGATCTAGAACTAGAAATACCATTTGACCCAGCGAACCCATTACTGGGTATATACCCTAAGGACTGTAAATCCTGCTAATACAAAGACACATGCACACGTTTGTTTATTGCAGCACTATTCACAACAGCAAAGACTTGGAACCAATCCAAATGTCCATCAGCGATAGACTGGATTAAGAAAATGTTGCATATATACACCATGGAATACTATGCAGCCATAAAAAAGGATGGGTTCATGTCCTTTGTAGGGACATGGATGAAGCTGGAAACCATCATTCTCAGCAAACTATCACAAGAACAGAAAACCAAACACTGCATGTTCTCACTCATAGGTGGGAATTGAACAGTGAGAACACTTGGACACAGGAAGGGGAACATCACACACCGGGGCCTGTGGTGGGGTGGACGAGCGGGGAGGGATAGCATTAGGAGATATACCTAATGTAAATGACGAGGTAATGGGTGCAGCACATCAACATGCCACATGTATACATATGTAACAAACCTGCATGTTGTGCACATGTACCCTAGAACTTTAAGTATATTTAAAAAAACTAAGATAAATGAATAGAGTTGATGATATTTTTCATAACTGTAAAATATTGGTAACTGATTCAATTGGTAATTATTTTTCTTTATAATGAAATTCCTAATTAAGTGATGTAATATCATAGACTTACATATTTTACAATTTGACCTAGAAGGTTTTTTAAGTATTATACTTTTTTGGTTTTTGAAGGGACAGGGAATGCATTTTTCCGTACTTCTATGATACAAAACTGATAATAAATGCATCCTCAGTGACTAACAGACTAGTTATCCTACTGCATTGCTTTGTGCTTGCAAACTTTAAGAGCCTCGGAAAATTCATCTGAAAAAGTGTACCATATAATAAATTTCAATTTCCAAGAATAAATAGCAATTACTCCATGATTTGAAAGAGTTAACAATTATTGAACAGAGCTTAGACCAGAAATGGAAAAAAAAGACCTATCAAAGGCCCTGCCTTGCCACTCTCAAATCAAGCTCTCATATAGGGCATCTCAAGTTTTATGAAATTGCTAAATATCAAGATTAGGAATATTACTGATTAGAATCTCATTACACATTAAATTCACAAATCTTTTAAATTAAGTCCGGGAAATTCAATAGCCGATTCAACAAATGCAACAAATACAAACAGCTATATGCTTGTAGTGCATATCACATCTCATCAAAGTGGAAGAAGGTTTAGGGGGATGGTTACAAGAGTAAGAGCAAAAAGGAATGAAGACAATTGGAAAGACGCTAGGAGAAAATAAATGGCGCGGTGGCTCAAGCCTGTAATCCCAGCACTTTGGGAGGCCGAGACGGGCGGATCACGAGGTCAGGAGATCGAGACCATCCTGGCTGACACGGTGAAACCCCGTCTCTACTAAAAAATACGAAAACTTAGCCGGGCGAGGTGGCGGGCGCCTGTAGTCCCAGCTACTCGGGAGGCTGAGGCAGGAGAATGGCGTAAACCCGGGAGGTGGAGCTTGCAGTGAGCTGAGATCCGGCCACTGCACTCCAGCCTGGGTGACAGAGCGAGACTCCGTCTCAAAAAAAAAAAAAAAAAAAAAAAAAAAAAAAAAAAAAAAAAAAGAAGGGGTAAGAAAAAGATGGGGAATGAAAGATGAAACAGGAAAAAGAAGAACTAACACAATAAATTATCAACTCCTTGCCCGACGATATGCTAAGGACTTTATTTTATTGATGAAAGGAAGTGAATAACAAAATGAAAAGTGATAAGAATGTACACAAAGGAAAGAGCTCAATTATCTGTTTTAACTGCCAGAAGCTATATTCTTCTGTTTATCATTCATCCAAACAGCATTTAGTCAGTGGCTATTGTATGCTGGGTCACCATCCACTGAAATGTTTACTGGTTAATTAGTCACTATTTCCTGTTCTCACATTGATATGTTCCTTAACTTCAAAGGCTACTCCCTAAATAATAAATCCGAACAGCCCACCAAGATGAAAATTGCAGGAGCAAGGACCCTGAACCCTGTATAAAATCAGTTAAAGATTGGCTCTGTTACTCAGGACAGATAATTCCACCCCCAGCTTATGCTGTGGATAGCTTCCCATAGATAATTGCACATTCTTATTTGATATGTAGTACAAAATTGCTGTATACATAAGATAATAACTCCTACCCTTTAATAGCATCTTGAAGTCATTTTAACACTGTGGAGCCAAAACCACAGCATTTCTCATGAGTGTATCTTCTCACCAATTTGCTGCAATTGTACCATAGCAGTTTCCAGTGTTCCAGCTATAAAATGCTGCCTCTCCCACTACAGATACCAGAAAACTAGTTAGTATGCTTTTCTGGCAACATTCCAGGAAGAATACTAATATATGGGTTACAGTACATAAAATATTTCACTTTTTTGATCCAATGTAATGGGGTTTGTCCTACCCACAGTAAAGAAAACTTAGGCCATAAACTAAGAAGCTTTTGAACTTTTCAATGTTACTTTAAATTAAACTTAATTTACATTATTAACCTAAAGAATGTTTTCAATGTACAAGTTTAAAATTTTGAAAGTTTGTTTTCCCAGAGCATTGGAGAAATCTTCCACAATACTGGGCCTAAAGTTCTGTGTTTCTCAATGATAGTATTATTAATATTTGGTCAAACAAAACCCTTTATTGTATGAGATAGTCCCTCACATTTCAAATCTCTTTGATGACATAAAGTATACAGACTAGATTTCAAAAGCCTCAGTTTATCTCTAGGTCTGAACATGAGCCATGTGACTTTGGACAAGTCATTCTAGGTGCTTGAATCTTCCTTTTCTCATCTTTAAGTTGTGGAAAAATAAGCTCTGCCCTGTGTTCCTCTGAGTCTTGTTGGAGAGATCAAATGAGATAATTTATATAAAAATATTTTTAACATTCAGTCTCAGATAAAAGAAATTTAAAAATCACAAACCAATTGATCCTTGATCACTTTATTCCTATGCAGATAATATCTTCAGGAGCTGTGAGTCTGATAAACATGTCCTGAAAGTATAATTCCCAGTAAATTTTCCTTTAATCCCAGGCCACAAAGGAGCTGAAATTGTGGAGGATATCATCAATGGAGAGAGCTCTATGAAATCAAGGGAAAAATGGGCCAGCAAAAACCTTCTTACCACAGCATTCCAAAGAGTTCCTTCGACACAGAGGAGGAATTTAAAGTGCATTAACGAATTTACCAAAAAAGTAAATTAGTTTGCTCTAGATTATTCTAACAAATCACATATCATGCCTCTAGAGTCTTCTAACTAATGACAAATCACAATATCAGATATAGCTGGTGATTCCAAGAGTTGCATCACTATCATCTGTGTCCTCTGTCTCTGGCAATCTAGTGGGACAGTGGCTGAGTCAAGTCTATATATCTACAGCCAAATGAAGGTTGAGATAGAACCAGTGTACTTTTAAATAGATTGAGAGCTTCTTGGGGATAGGCACTGCTATGTATATATATACACACACATATATACATACACACATACACACACACATATGTATACATATACATATATACATACATATATATACACACACACACACATGCATCCCTCACAGTATTCAGCACAGTGCCTGTCTCAGAGTTGGAATGTATTGAGTGTTTGACAAATGAATCAATGTTCTAATCGACTAGAAAATAGAGGTTAAATTTCAGTTGATAGGATGACAGTGACATTTCAAAGAACCAATAGAAAGCAATGATATGCTCTTCCCCAGGCATATCAAAAAGGATCTTGACCTTGTTATTCTTAGCCCACCTGAAATGATCAGGGTGAATGAGAGCAATCACATGATTAAGGTAATATGGGACCTCCACATCTTGCAGCCTGGCATAGGAAGAGATTTAGGAAACTGAAGTGATTTAAGAAGTGAACCTACCACCCTTTTGCATGAGCATGTTCACTGAATATACTGTGGTGCTGAGATTGCAGTGGCAAAAGTTGACCATGCTGCTCCTGTGGATAAAGCTTATCTCATGAGCTGTGAGGCACCTATATGTTATGGGGCAGCTGTTCATTTGGCCAAGGTGAGGAAGGCACTTCTGTGTCAGGACATTCATGAAGCCATCATGAGTGTATTCAATTAACAAGTGGCTACAAAGTGGCTACCATGAATCTGACACTAGTAAGTGTAAGAGGGACAAAAGTAAGAGGATATGGTCTGCATGTCCAACAATATGATGCAAATAGGAGAGAAACACAGTCTAACTCCTGCTTAGCTAGAAAAAACTCTAGTGGAAGTTTTGTGGGAAATGATGACATGCATATGAAGGAAAAGACTAGATAAGAGAGCAGAACTTCTGAATCCAAGATATAGTACCTTTGGAAATTTTTGTTTTGTTTTGTTTTTCAGACGAAATTCCAATGTTTATTAATTGGTTGTTAAATTTGAGGCAGAGAGGATCATCACCTCCTTTTGATTTCCCTAATTCATTGCTTAAGACTCATCAACTCTTTTTTCAGAACCCTATGAATTGTTTAAGTATCCTAATTTCTTAAACAATTCAAAACTGATGATTCCGATTTCTACAGATAAACAGAGAAAGTGTTAAAGTCTGATTAGTCCACCCCGGTATTGTTTTGAAGTCCAACTATGTTGCTATTGAGTCTGTGGTCCAGTATAAGTAGACAGGCCTTTGAACATCATACTATCATCCTTTGGTCAAGGGACCTCCTCCATCTCAACCAAAGTTGTAGCTCTTAACTACTGATACCTTTTTAGTTCCTGTGAACAATCATATACATAGGTATCAGTTGACTCCAGAAGCATCCCCCACAAAAGGCTTCAGAGCATAAATGTACTTCCTATAGTTTTCACCTCCTTATCCCCCTTCACCTGTATCATCTAGTGCTTTTAAAGGTTTTTATGGTGAACCCTCAAAAGCCAAAGGGTTTACTAATGTCCTTTGCTTCCCAAACTTTCTAAAAGAGGTAATTCTTAATGGTTTCAAGATAGTTGCCTGACAATTCTCTCTCTAGAAAAGAAGAAATAAAGACAATTTGAATATCAAATGGGGTACCTGCTATCATTTGAATGTGGGTTGTTTGTCCCCATCTAATCTCATGTTAAAATTTGATCTTCATTGTTGGAGATGGGGCCTAATGGGAGGTGTTTTGGTCATGGAGGCATATCTCTCATGAACAGATAAATGCCCTCCATCTATGGTGACTGAGTTCTCACTCTATTAATTCCCATGAGAGCTAAATGTCAAAAGGAGCCTGGCACCTTCCCTCTTTCTTTCTTGCTTTCTTTCTTGACATGTTATTTCTGTACATACTGGCTCCCCTTCACCTTCCACCGTGAGTGGAAGCAGCCTGAGGCCCTCACCAGGTGCAGATGCCCTATCTTGATCTTCCTAGACATCAGAATTGTAAGGCAAACAGACCTCTTCTTTTTCACACCTAACCTAGCATTGGGCACTCATTTACAGCAACATGAAATGATTTAAGACAGTACCCATCTGCTAGAGTACCCATTACACAAGTAATCTCTGAATACTAGTTGAGGCTTAGTTTCAACTCTAATTAAATATTTATTACTGTTATCAACATGGCTTTAGAGTTTTACCACAGGATCAGAGAAACTCACAGGATAAATTTTCGACCCATTAGGAGGTCATCTTAACATGTAAAAGCTGTTAACTTGCAAAACAGGGAAAAAATACAGAAAATTGTATAACGTGCTTGCCAGCTAAATGAGACAAATGAGTTCAAAATTATATAAAAGAGTGATACATGCATTTTAATTTTACAATGGTAAGGAGTCTTTAAGTGGAGAGAAGATATCAGCATGTCTTCAAAGTCAAATAAATAAATCATTTAGACATCTAAAAAATTAGTAAAACTGATAGCTAAAATCTGGGGATTGGGTTGAAAATTAAAATGAAAATAAGATAATATATAAACTAACACTCATGTTTTGAAAGTTCAATCCTTTGGTATCATATTGAAGCCTTGTTACAATAAAAATAAATAGGACTCTACTAGAGATGGGGGGAGGAGACAGCAAATATCAAATTCTTGCCAAGAACTTTTTTAGCTGCGTATACTGAAAAAGATGTGAATGAACTTCCAGTTTATTTGAGTTGCTCTTACTGTTTCCTTGTGATGTTTTTAATCATAAAAAGTTTAGTATTAAGCACAGACATAATTATATTAGAGTATCTTTTTGATACTTAATATCATTTGTCATATTGAAGTATTTAACAGTTTACCATTTTTTTAATTACACTTTAAGTTCTTAGGGTACATGTGCACAACATGCAGGTTTGTTACATATGTACACATGTGCCATGTTGGTGTGCTGTACCCATTAACTCGTCATTAACATTAGGTATATCTCCTAATGCTATCCCTCCCCTCTACCCCCTCCCCACAATAGGACCCGGTGTGTGATGTTCCCCTTCCTGTGTCCAAGTGATCTCATTGTTCAATTCCCACCTATGAGTGAGAACATGTGGGATTTGGTTTTCTGTTCTTGTGATAGTTTGCTGAGAATGATGGTTTCCGGCTGCATCCATGTCCCTGGAAATGTTTAAGGCCAATGAAACCAAGGTATGCCTTATCGAAACTTACCAGATACCTTTAATGCCATATAATCGCTGCAAGAGGCCAAAGGGGAGTTGTTTCTGTGTTATAAAAATTTATAAGGAGCAGTATAAAAACTGTTAAAAGAAAAACCTTAAACAAATTAAACAGTTGAATTGTGCAAAGAATAATTCCCAAATTGGGCAGCTTCCAAACCAGAATAGGTTCATAGAGGTTCCAGTGCAGCCACGTGGCAGAAGAGGATTTATGGGCAGAAAAAGGAAATGATACACCAAAAAATGGAAGTGAGGTACAGAAATAGCCAGATTGATTACAACTCAGCATCTGCCTTATTTGAACATGATTCCAACAGTTGGCCACCCTTGATTAGCTGAAACCCATGATTGACACAAGAGTAGATTATAATCCATTTACACATCCAGTTAGGTTGCCGTTTACTATTTAGGGAGAAACAGGCTGAACTTAAAATGTGTAAGGAGGCAGCTTTAGGCTAAATTTAACAAAGCAATGTTGTACACTTCTTGCCAGGACTTAATAAGTCTGTGTAAACAAAAGACCATGAGGCCTAAGGAGGAAAAAAAAAAGGAGAGCTTTATTTTCTATTAAAACAAAAAACAAATAAACAAAAACCCAATCTATTAAAATAACAACAACAACAAAAATCTGCAGATCGGGGAGACACTGATGTAAAATGAAGGTGTGCCATGGGAATCAAAGAGGGAATAGGGCTTAAACAGGGAAAGTTTCCCTCAATGAGGTTTGTATATGCAAATGAAGGATTAAAACTCATTAATTCCTGATTGGTTGAAAACAACTGAGTCCCAGTTAGGTAGTTTTCAAGCTCAAAACCAGATGTCTGAGTTGTATGGCCCTTACAGGCAGTTGGTGGGAGGAGTTTTCCAGCACTCCTGCTGTTTTACAGGAACAGCAACTCACCATCTCAGCTCAGAGATGCAAACATGTTTGGAGCTGCCCTTTCTGGAACAAATAAGCCATGACATCCTTGCTCTTACCACTGCATTCCTATTATCTTAATTTGGTTTCTGTCAACCACAGGGAGTCCACCTCATCTCAAGAGCATGGGGTCTTACCTACAGTTTCATTTCACATCTGCAATAACTGTGTTAATTGACTTTCTTCCCAGATCCCACCCACCCAGCCTGTCATCCTAGAGCCTATGGGGGCTAGCTAAAGACAGGATCTAAACATAATCAATATCCTATCCATAGCTCTGCAACCCAAAAGCCACCCTTTGTAGTAAATGCCTCAGAAACAGTCTCTCTCTGTGAAGGGAAAGCAATTCCTTTTATTCTCTGGAGTTAGAATTTAGCCTCTTTAAAGTAATCATAATAAAATAAGTTCTGAGAACTGATGTTATGTAACTCATCTTGTGACCTTAAAAAGATAAATGATGGGGTTTAATTGGTGAAGAAAAAAGGCTTGAAAGGAAACAACACTAATATGTCCATCAACCCAACTGATCTCTGTTATCAGCCCATGAACGCTGCCCCTGAGTTATCCCCTGTACCCATCCTTGAGATACCTTCATTTCTGGTAGATTTATTGCATATTTCTTGCCACTCTAGAGGTGACATGATGACTTTGTTGCTTCTCCAACATGCTGGGATGTCATAAATCTTTGAAAGGGTACTTCAAGATGAAATGAGCCATTTTCTATCCCGGGGTCTTCATATCATCCTATATCCCTCTACCCAAGAAGTTAGGCATGGTCTTCACCTGCTTTCAAACATACACACCCATATGAGAAAACCTGTCACTTCCGCCCCCAAGGAGAAGGTCTCCTATAGAGGGACTCATCCACATCCACAACCTCGTTATTTCCTATCAAGCCTTTTGTCTTCACCAAACTGTTATAATCATTTCCTCATTTGGGGTTGGGAGGTTGGGAAAAACTTAGCTCCTCTTATCCAGCTTTTTTTCTGATTTTTTAAAATCTCTACCTTGGGTCATTTCCATTCTACTCAATTCTTCAAGTTTGAAACACAAAAGGCAAGAGAAGAATTCCTTTTACCACTGTTCAGTTACAGTATCCCTTCCTGAGATATGGGGCTCAGAATAGTATCATTTGCTTAATGGGGAAAGGTCCAAGTACCAAAGAGAATACACAAAGACTAAAAAAAAGTGAGTATTTTAAATCCGATCATGTCAGCCTAGCTCTGTCACCTTCACAAACCCTCCCCTCTCCGAGTATCCATTCTCTCATTCCAAAATGGGGGAAATAAGAGCAATGTTGTAGAATGATTTTTGAGACTGGAGATCATGTGGATAAGTACAGAACTAAAACAGAAAGAACTCTAAAATTTTAAAGAATAAAATATTTGGAACTTAAGCTAAGAAAATTTAGAAAAAATAACTATCAAATCAAAACATTTTAAAGAATAAAAATACAAGTAAAACTGGAGGAATTTGGTTTCAAAAAAGAAAACAATAACTATTTCAAACAAAGTATAAAAGCTATCAAAACAACCTAAAATCATGAGAAACAAAAGATAATAAAGCAGTAACAGAACACATTCTTAATAAAACACAAATGCAAAAAAGAGAAAAGAGCTAGAGGCAAAAAACTGCATCTTTATTAGAAGTTTAGAGTTGGCAATGCCCAGCCACCAAAGACAGTTTCCCCAGCTAGGGGACCTTGCTCTTATAGGGAAGCTTGGGAAGCAGGAAAGATGAAGCATGCTGCAGGGCTGGGGCAGTCAGCACTCATGAGAGGGTTTTCTTGGCCTTCACCAACAGCCTCGTGTTCCCGGGCATGATTAGAGAGACATCAGGTTGGCCCTATGGCCCCCAAATTATAGAGCTTATGTGCAGACCACAAATTCAGTCTAAGAAGAATGGAGCACTTAATAAGTACTCACATCTTTTGCTTGAGACAACTGGTTAAGTTTGGTATGTGTGTGTTGGGGGAGAGAAGATGTTTGAGTTAGATTCCTTACACTGTCTGCACTCAAAATTCCAGATGGATTAAAAATTAAAATGTAGAAATTAAATAATAAAAATATGTAAAGTAAAGGCAGGTCAGGAGCAATGGCTCAGGCCTGTAAGCTCAGCACTTTGGGAGGACGAGGTGGGCAGATCACTTGAGTCTGAGAGTTTGAGATCAGCCTGGGCAACATGGCCAAACCCCATCTCTACAAAAAAAAAAAAAATACAAACATTAGCCAAGCGTGGTGATGCAGGCCTGTAGTCCCAGCTATTCCTGAGGCTGAGGTGGGAGGATCACTTGAGCCCTGGAGGCAGAAGTTGCAATGAGCCGAGATGGCACCACTGCACTCCAGCCTGGGTGACAGAGAGATACCTTGTCTCAAAGAAAAAAAAAGGTAAAGGCAATTTTTTTTTTTTTTTTTTTTTTTTTTTTGCATTAGGATGGAGGAAGCTTTTCCTAGCCTGACGCTAAAGATAGAAACCATGAAGACAAAGCTCGGATATCTGACTACCAAAAAATCAAAACTTTGATCCTGAGAAAAAGATTATAAATGAAGCAAAAGATCTCCAAAAAAGTGGAAGGAAATATTTATGACATACATGAGAAATATATATCTTCTATAAGACATAGTAATATGTAAATACCTTAATATATAAATATTCCTTACAAATTAATAAAAATGTGATAAATACCCCAATAAAAATTGAAAAATGACATTAATAGGTAATTCACCCAAAAAGAAATGTAAAATCAAATAATGAGATAATAATTCTGTATATCAGGTTGGCAAAACATAAAATAACACTCAATATATGCCAAGATGTAGAGAAACTTGTGCTTCTATTTGGAGGCAATTTGACATAAAGTATCAAAAGTTTTAAGCATTCCCTATCCCAGCAACTTTTCTTCCCGCAATGTATCCCAAGCACACAACAAATTAATAAATGTCTCCATTTCATTCAATACATACTTTTGAGAACCTTCTGTATGCCATGCGTGGCTGTAGATGTGGGGGATCAGCAGTGAAAAAAATGCTGTGCACCCCATCCTCAGCTGTCATGGAGTTACAAGCAAGAAGAGACTTTGGGCTACATATTCAGTTATAATAAAGGTCAGGGTTCTCCTGCAGTATGTATTCACACCATTAGCTAGTGTAACGCAAAGAATCCAAGAAATTTCCCAGAGGAAAGAATCTCAGTAGAGTAAAAATTAGCCTGGCAGTGAGTGATTAGGAAGAGTATTCTGAGGAAATGGAATAACGTGCAAAATGCTCAGAGGCAGGAGAATGCATGGTACATATAAGGAATTGTAGTTCATTATGATATGCATATAGAGAATGGGTTGGGCAGTGGCAATAAATGAGACTAGAGAGGCAGGAAGGAGACAGAGCATGAAGAACTTGCCATACGTGTTTGTTTAAGGATAGTCATATAAACATGGTTTAAAACAGTAAAAACTTGAAACAACCTAAATTTCCAACAGTTGCAATCAACTAAATAAATAATTATTTATCTGTATAATGTTATATTACACAGTTTTTTAAATGATCAAAAAGCCCTCCATTTGTTGATATGGAAACATACCTACAATACATTGTTAAGTTTAAAAACAAATCCAGACATCTAAGGCAGTTTGCAAAACAACGCATATGTTATGATCTTGTTTTGGAATGTATAAATCAACAAATCTGGGAGTCTTTGTGCCAAATGTTGAAGTGGCTATCTCCAACTAGTAGGGTTATGTTGATTTGTGAGAAGATGCTGAAGTGTTTTTAAAACACTATCATTCCTATTGATAAGGAACATTACAGAAACCCTTTCCCTCTCCAGTTATGTATCTGCTATGATAGATCCAGGTGAACAACACCTCTGTGAATCTTCCAGAAATAAACTGTCAAAGAATGACTCAAGGACATTTAGCTATTTTATAAAAAGAGTATTTAATTGCCTCTGAGGGTGTCTGTTGGTCAGAACAGTAAAGGAACAAAAATAAAAACAAGACTCTTATAAAAGAGACAGGTGAGAGAGGAAAGAAGAATTTCTGCAGAAAACAAAATCTAGGAAGACTGAATAGTGTTCACACATTGGTAGGAAGGTAAGGAAACTGACTAGCAGGCAGCCAGAGAAGAGGTTAGTTCTGTCTTCCAATAGGCTTTACTTGGACTGTCAAAGAAAACAATTTCAGTTGACAAATTCTCCAGAAGCCCTGAGGGTTTTGCTGTGGAGCACATGAATCAGATTGTCTCTGGAATGTCTGCCACTTTCCTTCCATAGCACCACCCTATTAGTTAGGCCAATACAAGGTGTGCATCATTTCTTCCCTTAAAATTTCTCACCAGGTAAATGCTCCCACCAGAGCAAAGTTCTCATGTTGCTTCTATCCTGGTCCATACAGCCTACCCTGCCTTTCCATTAATCACTTAGCACAGAAAGTCCAAGGCCCTGATTACTAATCCTGGTATTAAAGGCCCCCAGTGATTTGGCCCTGTCCTGGCCTTAAAATGCATTCCCTACAAGCACCCTGTGCTGTAGTTCAGTGTTTCTCAAAGTATGGTCCTGGGGCTACTGTCTTCCTACTGAAACAGAAATGCCCAGGGTGAAACCTGAAAATATGCACTTTAAGTTTACTCCTCAAGTCACTGTTATACATACTAAAGTTGGTGAATTACTCCTAGTAACCTGGGGTTGGGGAGACCAACAAGGGCACTGGTGCAAGAGTCCAAGGGAGGGTGTGGTAATGAATGAGGGCCTAGCCCAGGATACTTTCCATCCAAACGCATTCCTACTGAATGCACATGGACAGAGCGGAGAGAGTCACTTCCAAAAACCCAGGCCAGGAAGGAGGAAAAGAAGTTGCTTTTTACCCCCATGGCATGTGGAATTTTGCTGATGATTTATCGGAATTCTACCCAAAGCTGGAATGACCCAAATAACTCACTGAAGCCATTCGGAAGGGATCTGATACTGGAGTTTGCTTTAAGAAGTCAATCTGCAGAAAGTAATTTGTTGCGGTTGAAAAGACAGATAAAGACATTTTCCAAAATTTTATTCTGGAGCAGAATGCATCAGTGCTGAACAGGCCCATAAAACTGGTATAGATCATTCTCCTCATTTAACAGATGTAGAGACCAAGATTAGGAGTGGAGAAGTAGTTCATCTGAGGTTGGAAGGAAAAATGAAGAAATTCAGACTGAAATAATATCCTCTCTCCATCTTCATTTTTAGACAGGATACTGAATCATCAAGCCTCAACTCCAGGGCTGACATGATGGATGGTTCAATGTGAGAGAACAGGAATAAAAATATATTAGGGTTTTGGACTCTGTAGACCAATTGTGGAACTTGTTTTTAAAAGCAGCATTTTAACATCCAAGCTACTACCTCTCTGCAGCACATTTTTATCTTCTTTTACACTACTGTCTAGAACATGTTCTAAAAGACAGCCATGCAAACTGTATCTTATGTTGGCCACCTTGTCAAGCACAGAAGGAGCAGGAAAACATTGGGCCAAACACTGACCAAACATTTGCCTTGTGGATCAGCTCTCCATTGTTATCAGGAATCAGAGCAAACAGTTGCTTTAAGTCAATTGTTGACAAGCAGAGAAGCATTTCTTTGGATATCAGATGCATCTTTTGGGATTTGAACATCTCTCAGGTGGACCACCTGCACAAAGTTGAAGATGATCGTGTACCATGTTACCTCTGGGAAAATGTATTCCCCATAATCGGCAAGGAGTTAATCATATCACTTGATAATTACAGTGAACTTCATCAATAAATCTTCAATACGTGTATTTTACAGCATGTGTATCATCCAACCACTACACTTCAGAGAATGGTTACAGCACTCACAACACATTAAACTAGGGCAACATCGGAAGGCTCCAGAAAACATATTTGGGCTCAATATAAGGAACAACTTGCTGACTTTTATGTTTCTCAAATAAACAGAATAACTGCCCTCAGGATTAGTGAGTTCCTTTCCTCTAGATGTGGTGAACCAGAGGTTGGCCACACCTTGGTGGGAATGTGGCAGTGATGCCCTGAAGGTCCTTTCCAGTCTTGCTATTATATGAATCCATGAACTGGTGACAGATCACCTAAATGCTCCTAACCTTGAGAGCCCTAAAACTGTTCTCTCCCTTCTTATCTTCATGACACACTTCTAAACTCAGTAAATCCTACAGAAGATTTAGGAGTGACTCAGAATCTTAACTTCCACCCAAAGATCAATTATACATGTCTGATTTCTTGAGGTGGAAGAAGAAAGTCTACTCCCATGAAAGGAATTATTTACAAATAAAACATCGCTGTTGAAAACTTGAAAAAAAATTCTCACCAGGTAGAGTCCACTCACTGCAGTTTTGTTAACAATACCTAGTGGATACTTTATTTCGGGGGCTTTGTAAAAATGGGAGAGTAGATTCATTAATAATGACTAGAATTGCACTGTGAAAAGGACAGAATTCGCTGAAATGTATTTTGTATAATGGAATTTAAATGCTATAATATGGTATTTTCATATAAATTTCTGATTTTTGCCTAATAAAGAATGCAGGACCATCCTAACCCAGTGTTGTAAGGAAGCCCAGCTTTTCATTTTTCTTCAACAAGCAGGTTCTGCCATCTCATCTTTCTTTCTTTCTTAAATTTATTTATTAATCTTTTTTTGAGATGGAGTCTCACTCCGTCGCCCAGGCTGGAGTGCAGTGGCACGATCTCAGCTCACTGCAACCTCTGCCTCTCAGGTTCAAGCAATTCTCCTGCCTCCGCCTCCCGAGTAGCTGGGACTGCAGGAATGCACCACCACGCCCACCTAATGTTTTCTGTATTTGCAGTAGAGACGGGGTTCCACCATGTTGGTCAGGCTCATCTTGAACTCCAGACCTCAAATGATCCGCCCGCCTCAGTCTCCCAAAGTGCTGGGATTACAGACGTGAGCCACTGTGCCCAGCCTCTTCTTTATTTCTTCAAACATTTGTATTACAATTGTTGCCTCCTCTTATCAGTCTTTTCCTGTGTAATGAACCTCTGTGAAACACTCAAGACTCCAACGAAAATCCTAGGGAAGTGCTCATAATGAATAGCAAACTTGCCTAACTTGTTTATGTTTCAAATACCATTAACTGGTTTGGAATCTGGCTCAGAGTAGGTGATCAAAACCTATTTGTGTAATGAATTAATAAATCTGTGAAACTGACTAGATAGATCACTATTATTTTTATTTTGCTGAAGTGGAGGGAACAATATCTGAAATCAAGTCTGCGAGGCATTTAGAATTCCAAGAAGGGAGTTATTTAAGAATGCACATAACAAAATTTCTTTTTAAATTTCGGGTTGAATGTAGAAGATATAGGTCTATTTCTTCTTAACTTCTAAAATGAATATAGAAGATATAGACCTATTTCTTCTTAGCTTCTAAAATATGCACAAACCAATCATCTAGGTACTAGCAAAGCCCACAAAAACACATGAATATTAACCTCTTAGTGTCTTCTCAGAGTTGAGAAAGCATTAAATCTATTTATTTATTGGAATACAAACCACTAATTATCCACCCATATGCATTTTTCCTTTCTTCCTTTAGTAATAAAAACATTGAAATTTAGCTTTCTCAAATAATGACCACATTCATCACCTCACTAACAGTTGAGTATGGCAATGTGACTAAATTGTAATCAATGGAATTTAAGCAGAAATGATGAATGAAGTCCTAGGTGATGCCCTTAAAAGATAGAGCATGTTTCCATGTTCTCTCTGTCCAACTAGCTGAAATAAGACAGTGATAAAGGAGCTGGAGCAGCCATCGTGGCCACAGGATGGAAGCTGTATGTGGAAGATGTCAGAGCAGCATGATAGTAGAAGGCATGGTCCCTGATGGTCATGGAGCTGCCATAACAGCCTCAGAGAGTCTACCATACAAACATTAAAAGGAAATTAACTTCCGTCTTCTTTAAGCCACTATAATTTGCCATCCTTATGTTGGAGCAACCAAGTAATATCCTACCTAATATATTGACAGTAGGTCAATTATAGTCTAAACAGTTTTAATTATCAAACTTCACATGTTGAAAGCTATTGTAAAAGCAAAGCATTCCAAATAAATTAAATAAGAGATTGTAAAAATGTTAGCCTGGTGCTTATAACATAGTAAATGTGAATACTATGTTTTTAATTACAAAAGCACAGTATGAATCCAGAGAAAAAATGAGAGTATTAAAACAGAAGACCAATATTAGCAATACAGATATTTGCCAAAGTTATCTTCAATTTAATTATGTTTTATTATCTGCCATATGGTTAATAAATAAATATACTACATTGTTGTGAAGTTACAGTGGTCAACAAAGAAAATAAGGTCCCCACTCTTATTTTCTAGGTTTATGGAATGACATAAAGAACAAGCAAATAAATAAGACTATGACTGTAATTATAAAATTAAAAAATAAGAGTGATGTGCCAGATGATGTCTGAAAACTATTCTTGATTTTTGGGGTCAATAAAATGTGTGTGTGTGTGTCAGAATGCAGACAAAGAATGAATTTTAATCATAAAATTAACAAAATAAAAGAGTGATGTGCCAGATGATGTGTGGGAAAACTGTTCTTGATTTTTGGGGTCAATAAAATGTGTGTGTGTAAGAATGCAGACAAAGAATGAATGTGAACATATTCAGGACTCTGGACCTAATAATTAAAAACTTATAAAACCAGAAAGCAAATCACAAATGCATAGAATTTTTAGAGTTGAAAGGAAACAAAGCAGTATTATAGTCTGGTCTTCTCACTTCATAGACAAAGAAATTAAAGCCTGTAAGTGTTAAGAACCCTGTCCAATGGGAAAAATTAACTAAAAGTAGAGTCTGTACCAGAGCTCAGCCCTCCCCACTCTCAGTTAAGAACTCCTATGTTCTCTTCATCAAAATTGAGACATTTATAGAATCACTTCCTGAAGAGAATTTACTTTCATCAATTTCCTTTTGGTGGGTTTTAGAGTATTTAGCATGCAACAGGCACAGAAATATCAAGCTGAACCAAATTGGATTTCCTCAAGCTGGAAAAAAAAGCTCTATCTCGACCTATATAAACTAAATGACTGACACAGTTTGTTCTAACAGTAAATCAAAGAGACATGCTGTGAATGCTAGGATGTAGAATTGGTGAGGAGAAATAGTACTTATTATTGACATATTCCCAAGCATGCTGCTATGCTGTTATGATTGGCAGAATTCCATGTACCCTATCCATCCCAACCACCAAAATTTCTCACCCTAATCCTTGGAACTGTCGATATGATTGATGTTATTTCCGTGGCTATGTTATATAGCAAATAGGAGATTAAATAAGAGACCTAATCTAATTGCAAGAGCTCCTTAAAGGAAAAGGGAGAAATCAGAGAGATTTGAAACACAAGAAGGATTTGCTGCACTGTTGCTGGCTTGCAGATGGGGAGACCATGTGCAAGGACTAGAAAGTGGCCTCTAAGCCTGAGCGTGGTCCATGGTTGACAGTCAGCCAGGAAACAGAGATCTCAGAGACTAAAAGAAACTAGATTCTGCAGATAGCCTGAATGAACTTGGAAGAAGATTATTCCTCACAGCCTCCAGCTAAGAGCCCAGCCCAGCCAACACCTTGATGTTAACCTTGTGGAGAACCCAGTTGAACTTGTCTAGACTTCTGATCTACAGAACTGTGAGCTAATAAAGAGGTGTTGTTTTAAGTCCCTCTGTTTGTGAGATCTTTGTTTTGTTACACAGCAATAGAAAACAAATGCTTTTGTCAATTTCATTTATCATATTTAAGCCACAATAAGGACATAAAGAGGAGGGTGTTATTAGCCCCTTTTTTCAAATAAGAAAAATAAAAGGCACAGAAATATAAGGTGACTTTCCCAAGGTCTCACAGACAGGGGAATCCAAATTTAGTCTGACTCTTTACAAAGTAGATATGTGGCACATAGGAAGTATGTAAATAGTTAACCCTCAGACAACTTGACAAAAATATTTTGAATTGGAAAACTAGCCGCCATAACTAATAATTTTAACTCATAAACTGGCAAAGATTATAGCATTTTACAAACTCTATGTGCTTCCTTTGGATGTGTAGAAACCTAATTCTGTGTTCATTTTTGTATCACATCATTTCTGATAAGTAATAAATTTAAAGTAAGCAACAAGAATCCAGTATTGTTAAAGGCTGACAGGTTTGTGCTGATTAGAAGATGAGTCTCTAAGCCTATGACTAAAAAGGGCAGCACGTCCTAATTTAGAATGTTTTATATTAGATTTATCATATGGATTAAAAAATACATTTTAAAACTGGTTTGACATGTTTCCTTTAAGTGTTTAAATCCAAATAGCTGATATTTTTTAAGACATGGGGCTAGAATTTACAAAGAAGACCAACAATCAGAAATTTTAGAGTATCAAAATACCTCAAACCTCCCACTCAGAAGGATTTCTGAAATTTCACTCTGGATTCCACTGATCACACTGTAGAAGGATTTATTTGTCCTCAGACAATCAAGATACAAACAATCATAACAATGCAGGTTGAGAAATCATAAATAATCAGTTCAAGTCACTGTATCTCTAGGAAATGAAAAGAGTTTGAAATATATTTTAAAGTGTTCATCCCTATGTAAATGCATGCCTTTCAATAATGTTCTCATAATTACCTACCTACAGGTCTTATATAACCCACTGTAACACTTCAAAAGTATACTAAGATGTATTTCAGGGACTCCAGTGATCTAAAATAACTTCCTTCTCCTCTGCTGAAAGACAAAAGAGAGAAGCTTGACCTCGGCCATCTTTCAGTGCTCTGAGATTTTGAAGGGAAAGATCTCCTCGCTCTTCCCTTCAGGTTCCTCATTGTTAGTGAGTATAAGTTTGGGATGAGTAGTAAAAGTCTCTTTGGTGATTAACCTATTCCTTCTCAGAGACCCTTCTATGTGGGACAGTCCCTTCTCTAGTTGGCTTCTCTTGGTCTCACACAGCGAGGAACGTGTGTGCAGCTAAGCTTCAAGTTAACCACCCATTAAGTGAGATAAACCTCAGAATCACTTCACAGCATTGAAAAAGTAATGATATAAAACCGTCAAATGCCTAGCAACGGCACTTTCTTTCACTTTCTCCCATTACTAAATTGGGAAGTGAAAAACTACCTGATTTTCCTCATAGGCCAGGCTTGGGACTTCACAGGGAGATCCCTCCCTAGCCATGGCTTCTTGAAATATTACCTTTATCCCGTGATGGTTTGATTTCTCTCCTATTGAATTATAATTTATATGAGGAAGAGGCTATTTCTCCTCTCAAAAAACTTTCCGCCACACTAAGCATACTGCCCGACACATATCAGGCACCTGTAAATGTATTTTCTTATTTTAAAAAATGGCTAGAGAAATCTAATCTAAAGAAGTTGAAAAGTCTGGGGAAACCAGTGTGTGTAATGTGGTGCTAGGATCTCAGAGTTAAGAACTCCTTGGTCTCCTTAGTTTGAGAGGTACTTAGCCTAATGATCAGCACCTTGCCTAGAGATATTAAAGCAGTTCACACACACACATTTACACAAAGTTCCAGTCAGAACTGCCAGACAGGAGATGGGTTACTGAGGAAACATACTAACCTACACAACAGCAAAGAAAAATAAGAACAATTACCCATTAAAGCAGCCTAATCTTTCATTCTTGAATCAGGATAGACCAGAATCAAAAATATATAACTAGTAGCACAAAATATAAGAAACAAAATATCAAAAAAAATAGAAAAAGCTTAACTTTTAGAAACCTAATGTGAGTGCTTAGAGATAATAGAGATGATACTGATTTTATGAAATGAGAAGAGGATGATATAAAAAGGGAACAGAAAACAGTCCCTGAAAAGTTAAAATATTATTTCTAAAATTGTAATAAACATAATGAAAGGACTTGAACTATGCAAGAAAACCAAAAAAAAAGGCTTTTTAAAAAAAACAGAAATTACGACAGATAAAAAGGAAGCGTTAGAGTGACATAGGATATCAAACATGCAACTAATAGAAATTTCAAAGACAGAAGAAACGAAAATTCAGGAAATGTTCAGAGAAATAAACAAAAAAATTCCCAGATCTGAAGGTGTAGAATACTTTTTTTAAAAGTCCCTCATCAAGTGCCTAAAACAATTGATGAAAAAACACTCACAAGTGAAATAAAATTAGGACATTTCAGAACACCAAAGCAGTAAAAAGATTTTTTGTTTACAATAGGAAGATGGAATAGGGAGTGACACCAGGAATTTCCTCGGGCTCTCCTGTCTCCTCTCACCTAACAAAAGAATAAATCAAAACTGTAAATAAACAAGCACATGGTAACCACTTTTCCTCCACACAAGTGACCACCCAGTGGGCCAGCTGAACAAGGTGTCAGTCTTTCCCCTGAGTTCTCAACAGAATGGGACCAATGCCTGGGTGAATCAAGCAACCAGTAGTCACAGAATAAGAGTTGTTTCCCTGATGCTAGCCTTAGTCATGACTCATACAGGAATCAAAACACGTGATTCAATCTGAGATACACAGATAAATCTGCGCCAAGACACACAGCTCAGGGCCATTTCAGGAGTTTCCTAATCCCATACTCCTGTCTACAGATACACGTTGTCAAAACTTCTGCCAGATCTGTTAAAACTATAATAGAGGTTTCACAGGACTCAACAAATGCAGCAATAAGCAGCACAGTGCAAAGCACAAGCTAGCCGACAGGCAGCAACACAACTCAAAGAACGTGTTCCAGCAGCAACTCAAAGTACAAGCTTCCCAGCAGGTGGGAGGGCCAATTAGCAAGCCAAAACAAGAAAAGACCCTTGGTGGTGGTGGTCATTGCTGAAATACACTGCTTGCAGCATGAATTATTGTCATCACCCACCCCTTAGAGATGAGATGAACCTCTCATCTAACACTGATGACCTCTCATCATCATATAGACTGATGATGCCACACATGTACCAAAAGGATATGAAAAGATTTATCACTAACATAATGAAACTTTCTGGGGAGAACAGGGCCTGTTCTCAATCAGGTCCAAAATTGGTCTGAGAGAACAAGGTGAGGCTTTGACCTTTATTGTGGTTTAGGGGTAGGTCAGGCCAGAAGGGAGTTAAATGACATATTCAAAGTCCTGAAAGAAAAAAAGGAATGCCAACCCCAAACACTATACCTAGCTAAGCTATCCTTCAAAAATGGAAAAAGAGTTAAAACTTTCACAGAAAAACAAAACCTGAGGCAGTTGACCACCAGATCTTCATTACAAAAAAGTGCTAAAAGATTTCTTCAAGTTGAAGTAAAAGGATGCTAAACAGAAACACAATAACATAAGAAAACATGAAACTCACTAGTAAATGTACATATATAGATGAATACAAAATACTACATTACTATAAAAATAACAGGTAAAGCACTTTTTTTTCTGAGACAGGGTCTTGCTCTGTTGCCCAGGCTGGAGTGCAGTGACACCATCTCAGCTCACTGCAGCCTCTCTTCCAGGCTCAAGCAATCCTCCCACCTTAGCCTTCAAAGTTGCTGACACTACAGGTGTGTGCCACTGTGCCTGGCAAACTTTTTTATTTTTTTAGTAGAGACAGGGTTTCTTAATGTTGCCTAGGCTGGTCTCGAATTCCTGGGCTCAAGCAATCTGCCTACCTTGGCCTCCCAAAGTGCTGGGATTACTGACATGAGCCACTGCACCTGGCCCTGGTTAAAGCTCTTTTAATTCTAATAAAATGTTTAAACACAAATATATTAAATATAACTATAATCAAAAAGTATGTTACAGATACGAGTATGAATACATGTAAATTATGATACCAATAACAAAAAGTGTATGGGGGTAGTTAAAGTATAGAGTCTTTAAATGCAATGAAACTAATTGTTAGCAACTAAAAATAGACTGTTATAATAAGATAATTTAAGTAAGCCCAAGGTAACCACAAAAAATAATATATAAATTACACTGAAGAAAGGAGAAAGGAATCACAGCACATCAATATAAAATGTCATCAAAAAACAAGGAAAACAACAATAGATAAAAAGACAGATGAAAGATAAGGTTAACAGTAAACAACTAATAAAATGGCAATAATAAATCCTTCCCTGTCAATAATTACCTTAAATGCAAGTGGATTAAAATTCCCACTTCATTGCATTTGCTCAAGACAAAGAGTGTCTCATAGTTTTTTAAAGAAAAAAAATGACCCAACTGCATGCTGTCTACAAGAAAGCTTACTTTACATTTAAGGATACATATAGGCTATTAATAAAGGTACAGAAAAAGATATTCTATGAAAATGGTAACCAGAACAGAGTAGGAGTAGCTACATTTATGTAAGACAAAATAGACTTTGATTCAAAACCGTTATAAGAGTTAAAGAAGGGCCAGGCACGGTGGTTCATGCCAGTAATCCCAGCACTCTGGGAGGCCAATGCAGGTGGATCACCTGAGATCAGGAGTTCAAGTCCAGCCTGGCCAACATGGTGAAACCCCATCTCTACTAAAAATTTTTTTAAAATAGCCAGGCATGATGGCAGGTGCCTGTAATCCCAGCTACTCAGGAGGCTGAGGCAGGAGAATCACTTGAATCCAGGAGGCAGAGGTTTCAGTGACCCAACATCACAACACTGCACTCCAGCCTGGGCAACACGAGTGAAACTCCATCTAAAAAACAAAAATCAAAGAAGAACATAATATAATTATAAAATGATCAATATAGTAGAATATGTAATGATTATAACTATATATGCACCTAACACCAGAGCACATGAACATTGACATAGCTGAAGATAGGAATAGATGATTATAACTATATATGCACCTAACACCTGAGCACATGAACATTGACATAGTTGAAGATAGGAATAGACAACAATGCAGTAACAGTAGTAGAATTAAACATCCCAGTCTCTATAATGGATAGGCTATCCAGACATAAAATCCATAAGGAAACAGTAGAACTGAACAATACTACAGATCAAATGAACGTAACAGATATGTACACAAAACACTTCACCTAACAGAGAAGCAGAATACTCATTCTTTCCCAGGGCACATTGATGGTTCTCCAGGATAGATCACATGTTAGGTTCAAAACAGAGTTTAACAAATTTAAGAAGATTGAAATCATATCAAGTATCTTTTCTAACCACAATGAAATGAAATTTAAAATTAACAATAAAAGAAAGCTGGAAAATTCACAAATATGTAAAAACTAAATAGTATTCTCTTGAGCAAACATTTAGTCAAAGAAGAAATCAAAAAGAAAATTGTAAAGTTTCATGACATATCAGAAATTGAAGATCAACTTACTAAAATAAGTTGTGAAGACAAGATTAGAGAGAAAAGAATGGAAAGGAATGAACAAAGCCTCCAAGAAATATGGGACAATGTGAAATGACCAAACCTACGATTGATTGGTATACCTGAAAGTGACAGGGAGAATGGAAACAAGTTGGAAAACAACCTTCAGGATATTATCCAGGAGAACTTCCCCAACCCAGCAGGAGAGGCCAACATTCAAATTCAGGAAATACAGAGAACACCACAAAGATACTCCTCAAGATGAGCAACCCCAAGACACATAATCATCAGATTCACCAAGGTTGAAATTAAGGAAAAAATGTTAAGGGCAGCCAGAGAGAAAGGCCAGGTTACCTACAAAGGGAACCCCATCAGACTAGCAGTGGATCTTCCTGCAGAAACCCTACAAGCCAGATAAGAATAGGGGCCAATATTCAAAATTCTTGAAGAAAAGAATTTTCAACCCACAATTTCATATCCAGCCAAACTAACTTTCATAAGCAAAGGAGAAATAAAATCCTTTATAGACACGAAAATGCTGAGGGATTTTGTCACCACTAGACCTGTCTTACAAGAGCTCCTGAGAAAGCACTAACTATGGAAAGGAAAAACTGGTACCACTCACTGCAAAACCACACCAAAATATAAAGACCAATGACACTATGAAGAAATCACTTCAACTAATGTGTAAAATAACCAGCTAGCATCATGATGACAGAATCAAATTCACACATAACAATATTTGCCTTCAATGTAAATGGTCTAAATGTCCCAATTAAAAGACACAGACTGACAAATTAGACAAAGAGTCAAGACCCAATGGTGTGCTGTATTCAGGAGACCCATTTCAAGTGCAAAGACACACATAGGCTCAAAATAAAGGGATAAAGGAATATTTACCAAGAAATGGAAAGCAAAAAAAAGCAGGGATTACCATTCTAGTCTCTGATAAAACAGACTTTAAGAAAACAAAGATCAAAAAAGACAAAGAAAGGCAATACATAATGGTAAAGGGATCAATGTAACAAGAAAAGCTATCTATCCAAAATATATATGCTCACAATACAGAAGCACCCAGATTCGTAAAACAAGTTCTTAGAGACCCACAAAGAGACTGAGACTCCCACACAATAATGTGGGAGACTTTAACACCCCACTGTCAATATTAGACAGATCAATGAGACAGAAAATTAATAAGTATATTCAGGACTTGAACTCAGCTCTGGACCAAGCAGACCTAATAGACATCTACAGAACTCTCCACCCCAAATCAGCAAAATATACATTATTCTTAGCCCCACATAGCACTTATTTTAAAATCAACCACATAATTGAAAGTAAAACACTCCTCAGCAAATGCAAAAGAATGGAAATCATAACAGTCTCTCAGACCGCACTGCAATCAAATTAGAACTCAGGGTTAAGAAACTCACTCAAAACTGCACAACTACATGGAAACTGAACAACCTGCTCCTGACTACTGGGTAAATAACAAAATGAAGGCACAAATAAAGATGTTCTTTGAAACCAATGAGAACAAAGACATAACGTACAAGAATCTCTGGGGCACATTTAAATCAGTGTGCAGAGTGAAATTTATAGTACTGAATGTCCACAAGAGGAAACAGGAAAGATCTAAAATCAACACCCTAACATCACGATTAAAACAACTAGAGAAGAAGGAGCAAACAAATTCAAAAGCTAGCAGAAGACAACAAATAACCAAGATCAGAGCAGAACTGAAGGAGATAGAGACACAAAAAAATCCCTCAAAAAAACCAGTGAATCCAGGAGCTGGTTTTTTGAAAAGATTAATGAAATAGACCACCAGCTAGACTAATAAGGAAGAAAAGAGAGAAGAATCAAATAGATGTAATTTAAAAATGAAAAGGGAGGGGCGGAGCAAGATGGCTGAATAGGAACAGCTCCAGTCTCCAACTCCCAGCGCCAGTGACACAGAAGACCGGTGATTTCTGCATTTTCAACTGAGGTA